>NC_045733.1:3060000-3417500 GCF_008692095.1 Etheostoma spectabile | reverse complement strand
CTTGTTATACAGCACAGACCAATTTATTACCCTGTGTGGGCCTTAGTGAGTCATGCACTACCCTTAAAAAATAAACTCAAACTAAACTTGTGATACATTTTTATTCAAGTCATAAGAAAACATTCTTTGGGGATGGGGCTAATAGTAATGGGGGAAAGCTGCCGATGTTAAACCCTTCTGAAGCAAATAATCCAGTGGACATTGACCTTCGGGCACTGTAGCCATTCACCTGCATGTCAGCAATACAGGAAATCTTCAAACTTTCCCTTAAGTTAGCATCTAACGGTAGCGGTAGCCAAGAGTTTTTTAGGCAACCAAATGTTCCAATTAATTTTGACACATTGTGAGGGGGGTCAAAGTTTAAGATTTAAACATGGACAACAACCAAAAACAAGTTCACAGCTATTTTAATGTACACAGAGTCATGGAGAAGCATTGCTAACCCTCTGTCATGTTTGACAGGTTGACGTGTAACCACACTCCTAAAGCATCCCCTATTTGAAAGTAGCAATTCAGGCTATAAACTTGTTAGGAAAATGTTTATTGAGGTAATAAATCAAGTAAGAAGTTGGATCATTTCCCCTTAGACTTTACTATAAGAACAGACTTCTTTTAGTAACCAGTGGAGTCACCCCATGCAGGAAATTAGATAGAATGCAGGTTTGAGGCACCTGCGCATAGGCTTCACTTTTTTGTCCATTATCTTTAACAGTCTATGGTTGCAGTAAGTCACAGCAAATCGCTTATGAATGAAATCATTGATCTCAACAGGTCTTACCTGGTTAAATAAAATAATTATGTGGAAAATACAAGAGGAAAGTCTAAATTCCCACGGTAACCTCTAAACTAGGAAATAATTGTTGAAAAGGTGTTTTTTAAGTTATTTGGACCGTTTTAAGGTGGAAAACAAATCCTGAATCCATTAGGTCAAAAAGGTCGGAAATAGCATCTGAAAGGCAGCAGGCTACGAGCACAGATTAGCTCCACTCCTGGTTTCAAGCTTGAGAATACATGCAGTATGAGAATAGTACATAGTAAAAACAAATGTTTGTGTACACATAGACACAGTTTTAAATTGATGTGGCTTACCTTTTAAAGATGAGAGCAATAACAAAGTCAGGGTTGACTCTTATTCTCCAATCGCAGTCTTTCCCAGGGGGGTAAGGTTGGGGATAGTTGGGAGACAGAATTACTCCAGAAGGACCGCTGACGTTACCCCCACATGTTGCTGGAGACAGACAGTGGGAGAGAAAGAGAGAGACAGAAAGACAGAGAAAGATGATTACACAGCATTGGGCTTGGGGTAATTTGAAAGAGAATCACCCCTGATTGACCACTCTTATAACCCCCACAGGTCGGCAGATTGGAAGAGAGTAAGTTAGCGATGGGAAGTATGGCAGGGATTGGTTAGGAGAGACAGAATTAGCCCCAGTGGAATGTTGATATTACCTCCACAGGTAGCTGGAAAGGGCGAAAGAGCAAAAGAGAGCTAGAGAGAGAGACTGTGAGATTTAGACAGAGTATAAGGCTGGGGGTAGTAGGCAGAAAGAATCACCCCTAGCGGTCCTGTTATCCCACAACAAGCCAGAAAGCAGGAAAGAGATATTGGCAAGAGAGACAGATAGATGCATTCAAGCAGCAATTTGGTGATGTGAAGGAAGAATTTGAAACATGGAGAGGTGTCTTGGGGCTGGCAGGTGGGTGTGAACGGATTATCAACAGTGAAATAGAAGTAAACAAAGGCATTAACAGTTGCAAATCACTCACAGACAGACACGCTTACGCACCAGACTGTTGTGTATAATGGTGGTTTAATCTTAGGAGCTTTTGAACACCCAGAGATTCACCACCTGGGGTGAAAGTGCAGGAGAGGGAAGCGCTTGCAGGCTAAGCTAAGAGAAAACGAAAAAGATTTAAGCCCTACGTTTTATCTGCAGTCGTGCAAAATGTGAGGTCACTGGCAAAGAGTCAGAGGCAATATCAGGAACAAAGCATACTGTGTTTAACAGGCATGGTTACAAGGAATATTACTAGTCTATGTGACTCTGCTGGAGGACTTCCCAATGGTGCTGGCTGATAAAGAGAAGGAGAAGGCAACACAAAGGGAGGCTGTTGCTTGCTGTAAGCTAGGGGGTGGACACCATGCTACTTTCTGCAGAAATCTTCCCCCGGCTTGCTCACATGGTTTACATCCCACCTTCAGCTGTGTCTGATGTCATACCTCATCCTGGTCCCTGCAAAGTTAAAAATCCAACAGCCCAGGAACTTTATGGTAATCTCTGTTGATGTTCCTTATCCATCTTCTCTGACTAACTGAACATGATATTTTATGTGGAAGACAAAATTGAACTGGATGCAGCCATAAGTCCCATACGTTCCCATCTAAATGTTTTCAGGAGATTTTTACCACTGGTTGGGCCACCTTGTCTCACAGTTATTGAAAGCAGCCTGTCTTCTGGAAATGTTCTGCGATCTTACATTTCGTTGGCTGCCTTTATTAAAGAAACCTGGGCTGGATCCTACTATTTTGTCTAATTGTTAGGCTAGCTCCAGAGGCCTTTCGTCCTAAAATCTTGAGAAGATTGTATATTCCAGCTCATGGACTTTTTAAATGAACAAAATCTCGAAAAGTCCAATCCGGTTTTAAACCATGCACAGACAGAATCAGCACTTTTAAGAGTTTTTAATGATATTTTTTAGCACTGACTCTGGTCACTGTTTTGTTTTGTACTTTTAGATATGTTTCTGCATTTGATACAGTGGCCAGAAATCCTGATGCTCGTTTGGAGCATTGGTGGGCGTCAGTGGCACAGCACTGGAGTGGTTCAGGTCCTACCTGTCACATCGGACTTTCTGTGTGCGGCTTTGATGGACTCGGTGTCCTCCACTGCTCCTCTCTCATGTGGGGTTCCACAGGGCTCAGTACTTGGCCCTCTTTTATTCTCTCTCTATCTACTCCCCTTGGCTCTATCTCAGAAACATGGCATTTCTTTTCATTGTTATGCGACGACAGCCAATTTATGTCCCCCTCAAAAATCTGATTCTAACACTGTGAACCCACTGCTACAGTGTCTACAGGACATTAAGGCTTGGATGTCCTTAAACTTTCTAAATTTTAATGAAAAAAAGACCGAAGTCATGGTCTTTGGTGGCACTTCTCTGACCTCCTCCCAAGTTGATTTGGGTTCTTTGGCGCAGTATCGCAAGCCGATTGTTAAAAATTTGGGTGTAAAAGTGGACTCAGAACTTAAATTTGACAGCCAGATTAAAGCAGTGGTGAAGTCTAGCTTTTTTCAGTTAAGGCAGCTAGCAAAAATTAAACCAGTCCTTCAGAGACAAAACTTTGAGACAGTAATCCATGCCTTTCTGACCACTCGGCTGGATTACTGTAATGCACTTTATATGGGGGCTAGCGGGTCCTCCATTGCTCGTCTTCAGCTTGTACAAAATGCTGCTGCACGTCTTTTAACAGGCACTAGCAAGTATGAGCACATTTCACCTATTTTAGCTTCACTCCACTGGCTGCCCGTCAATTTTAGGATTCATTTTAAAATTCTTTTAATTGCTTTTAAAGCCTTGAATGGCCTTGCCCCCCCTTATCTCTCTGAGCTGCTGCACCCCTACAACCCTAGCCGATCTCTCAGGTCAGCTGACCAGCTGCTCCTGACGGTGCCTAAAGCTAGGCTTAAGCTCAGGGGGACCGTGCGTTTTGCCGTCGCAGCTCCAAACTTTGGAATGGGCTGCCTATGCACATTAGACAGGCCTCCTCTCTGTCTCATTTTAAAACTCTTCTTAAAACCCACCTCTTTTCTTTGGCTTTTAACACCAGGTAGAGTGATGATTTTATGTGTAACCTTTACCACATTGCCGCTAGTGCATTTTGTTTTTTTTATTTTATTATACCTTATTATTTTGCTTTTATTGTGTTATCTATTTATCTGTATGATCATTTTGTGCAGCACTTTGGAAACCTTGTGTTTGTTAAAATTGTGCTATATAAATAAAGTGGATTGGATTGGATTGGATAATCGGAAATACAACGTTACCCCAATAAAAATGCGTAGTTCAGTAGTTACTACCCGCTAGAAAGTACGGTTAGACAAAGCTGTGGATGCGTTTTGTGCTTACATACTGGGATTTAAAGGTTGCATGGTGAGGACAATGAAGTGCTCTTGCTGCATTACAGATTGTATCTTTTTTTGCACTGACTCTGCTATCTTTTCTCAAAAAGGACAGGCTTCATGGCTAGGAATCCCCCTCCCCCTCGAGAGAGTCAAGTATGTCAGAAGGACCTGAAGAGGAAATAAAGGAAGGAAAGCACACCTGAAAGTGGGAGAGTGAAAAACAAACTGCAGCAGGCTTGTGTGAATGAGGCAAGGAGTAAGATGTGGAAGCTCACTGGGCTACAAGTAGCAGGTGGGCCTGATGGTGGTGGTGATAATAGAGAAAGAGAGAAAACAAGCAAGACTTTTCAACAGTTTTCAAACAATGTTACCTCACTTTTTTAACCACCTTTCCTCTCCTGTGCATGCGTCTCATCATCCCAGTTTTGAGTTTAGAAGATATTTGTGAACCATGTTACATTTCCATGTGGTCTTCAGCAACAGTGCTCGATGCTTATCTTGGCCATATTTTCTTCAGCACCTGTTCAACTTCTCCTTGACTCTTAAAGAGCATGCCTCCAGTAAGGAAAACCATCTGACGCTCCAGCAGTAGCATCCTTTGGGATTAGAGATCACCTCACCAGCAAGCTTCAGTTGATTTGTCTCCAGAGAATGTCAGATATGGCAGAACAACACAGGGGCACCTCAGGGACCTGAACCGTCTTGTTTGATGTTACACTCTACATTTCAGACTTAAGATACAACTCTGGATCATTCCACCTCCAGAGTTTTTGCACTCAGTAAGATATTGTCTGATGTATTCATTAGAGCATTTGATGGACAGTATCTAAAAATCGTAATATCTAGTTCATATTTAGTCCTCATATTTTAGTAAGCAGTATGACAATGAAGTATAAAACTCATTAACATTTTACCACAGCATCATAATTTATTTTCATTTCACTTAATCTCAGTTTGGCAGTCAATGATTCACAGAACAATGTACACCTACCGGCACAGGTTGGAGGGTCAGGTTGCCAGTAAAATCTGTTATCCATCTGTACACATGTGATGGTGTCTAGGCCTTGCAGCTGATAGCCTGGATCACACTGGAATGTCATACTGTCACCAGGCTCCTTACTGTCCCCATATCGAGAACCATTTACAGGGATGCCTGGGTCATTGCATGTTGTTGCTGTAGTGGCTGGAGAAGACAGACAAGGAGAGACAGAATCAGAATCAAAATTAGATTTATTGCCAAAGTACGTAACGTATGACATACTGCTGGTTGGAAGAGATTTAAACAGACACAAACACAAGAGTGCTATCAGCAGCTGCAGGCAAAGAAGTGAACACAAAGCAGGTTTGGATTTGGCTTGCTGTCATGGGGGAGGGGGTATGGTCATGAGCACCTGGAAGCGCCCAGGAGGTGAAGTGGCATCTCTCCAGCTACCAATCCACACTCCGTACTTTGGTCCGTACGAACCGGCGACCCTCCGGTTCCCAACCCAACTCCCTACGGACTGAACTACTGCCACCCTTTTAGTGGCTCCCCCTCAGGGTAAGCTGTGAGCTTTGTAGGGATCCACAACAGTCTTTAAATATAATAGAGTGCTTACATCACATCAAACAATCTTTAAAGATCATAAAAGGCCAACATCTTTAAAGAACATTGGAGCAATATGCATTATGTGTCTAAATGGAATATAAACATACTAAATTTTAACAGTATTTTTTGTCAAATGACTAACACTATGACTAATACTAATCCTAAATATGAAAATACTGCATTCAGTATCTACAAATATATCTTGTATAATTAATATTTATCAAATTTCAGTGGTTTCTAGAAAATGAGGGATTTTTGGTGTTTGGTTTGGAGTTGTTGGGTACAGAACTGAGTCCTGGCCAAAATACTAGCAGAATATTGAAGCCGGCCTTCTTAAATACAGTCCACACTAAACATATAAATTATCTTTTGCACAAATAGCTGGTGTACGGCCAAACATAGTATTATGACATCATGTTTATTATGACTTTCCAGTACAGAACAGTATTTATCAGGAACACCGAGAGGGAAGAGGATACAATGTGAGAAAAAAACTACATGAGAAAGAAAAATGTAGTAACATCAACCTAAAAAACACTTGCTTAATAAATCCACAAACCTTGCTTTACATAAATCAGTATGGTGGCAAATACCGTTCCCTTTGCTTAAGTAAATCAACATTGAGGTAAATATATGGAGTCATTACCATAATAATTGAATAACAGTGTCTTGATTAGCATTTTAGTGAGTGCAAATATTTATTGTTTTAAATATGGGAAGAAAGAAAAAAACTAAATGTGTGTGTGTGTGTGTGAGAGAGAGAGAGAGAGGAGAGAAAGAGCGTGAGAGGAGAGAGAGAGAGAGAGAGGCATAAACCATTGGATATTTTTGACGGGAAATGTGCATCTCTTTAAAAAAGTTCTGACAGTTACGTGTGTTGGACTTTGTGTGCACTTGTGCATGTAGATTCATGTGAACCTCAGAGCAAGTAGAGGTTCACAGTATGGGCTCGTGCAAGAGATGTGATGGTAATAAGTGGTTACATAAAGATAAAGAAGCACAATAATGTGTTTTGTGTGGTGTGTGTGTGTGTGTGTGTTGTGTGTTTTGTGTGTGTGTGTGTGTGTGTGTGTGTGTGTGGTGTTGTGTGTGTGGGGGGTGGCGAGCGAAAGATTTTTGTGCGTGTCGGCTTTTGATTGATTTTGCTGCTACAGTGGTTTGCAGTGACTTTGTCCAATGATTCTCAAAGGATGGTGCTCAGACATTTTGGGTCCAGTGGCTCAAACAGCAAAGGCCATACCTGCACCCAAAGGGCACAGTTATTGCCCAGGTTGCCCTTTCATTCAAAAATGAAAAAAACAGCAGCAATGGTTTGTTTATTGACATCTCTTTGAGAGAGTATTGGTCTTACAAATTACAATTTTATGATTTTTAGTTAATTTTGCAAGTTCAAAACCCCTAAAAAAATGGAAATGACTTTGTTCATTAGCCTATTAAAATTATATTTTTAGCATATTTTTTATTATCATTATAATATAATTAAATTCTTATGAATTCATTTCTCAAATACACATTTCACAATGCTGTTAAATGGCTAACTAAATTCAGCACTTGTAGTATTGCTGCGGCATCTTCTGGTTTTCTAAACTGTGGGGTACGACAAAAACTGAATCACAGGTCTCTGGTCTTCAGTACTTACTGTAGTCCCAGGATGAGGTATTACTTTTCTCATTTGATTCTTTGGCTAAATGTTTTTCAGAAATCCTGTTAAATGGAGCATTAATACCAGATTAATTATCTTATAGTTAATATAAATGAGGTTTATATAATAACTAAGAAACTATATGCTGATGAGTTTGTTAATTACCTAATTCAATTGCTAATTCAGTAATCAGCTTTTCTTCATTAATGGGTGTGGCGGGTAGTGAGACAGACAACCCAAATCAGTGATTTAGTACAATCATGGCATATTTTTTTAATTGTTTTCAGAAATTCAGTGTTTCCTCTACCAAGTGAACTACAAGTTTAATGATTGTGATTTAGAGATAAGTTTACTTACTGGAAAATTGTATTGAAAATCCTTGCTTGCTGATGAAATAATCAGAATCAAACTGCAGTGTGAGTGTGTTGAATGTTGAGTGGATATCTTCAGGTAAGGCTGGGCCTGACCATTCTTTCAATAGGATCCCCCCGTCTGATGGTGCAGATGGACCATCCCAAACTCTCAGGATATCGTGGCCAATCTCAGTGTCAAAGACTATGAAGTGGAGGCTGAGGAAACGCAGAAAATACACAGAATTTCAGAGCACCAATATATACATAACTGTGTATTCAGTAGTTTTACCAAAGTCAAGTCAACCATAAAATAAAGTTAAGCAGAGCTTAGAATAGACAGAACATACAAATATGGCCACGTGCGTGCGCGCATGGCAACATGATGGTGGCATAATGACTAATGTGGTGTACTCACCTACACAGCAGTGGCTTTGACAGTGAACATGTATCTATAATTAGTGAATTTATCATTATCTGACAGCCTTGTGAGTGTTTACCTGTATAGTTTATGTAGCTGGAGTTAGCCAGTAAGCTAACCCAATCTTGGCCAGAGCAAAGCAATTACTTGTCTTGATTCTTTATGAACAAACATTTCTTAGTTTCCTTTAGTTCCCCCCCATACTCACAGTGGCTTCAGTGCAGTGCCCATATCCAACTGCTTAATAATTACCTGATTGTTTTGCCTGTGTCAGCCTCTATAGTCCAGGTACAGTGGAGGTTGTTGTCATATGGAGCAGGATATCCTGGAGACAGAATCCGTCCTGACACTGCTCCGGTTATGTGACCTCCACACTCGGCTACAAGGACACAAGAGAAAGGGGGATCATCACTGGGAAAAATACATATCCCCCCCCCCCTTCTCTTTATGTAGGTCCTTTGAAATATTTCTGTCAAATCAGAAATACAAACACATTTCCTTATCTTACCAATGAACAAAGCACACACAAAACCACAGCACGTATAAATCCACTACACACACATGTAACTGCATGGATCAAACCTAGCAGGAGCATTAGAGCATTTAACAAAGCAAGGATTGTGGGCAAAGCCATATATTGCAGGATTGCTGTAGGGTTACTATGAATTACAAACTCTGCAGTAGATATTGTGGGCAACTTGAAGCAACTTGTCCATAAAATCCACTCTCCTTATTAACGGAGACATTTAAACTGTATTGGAGAATATTAGTCTCTGAATTTTTTATAAGGTGGCCAGATAAAGAAAAATAAATCCTATAAAGTTACATAAATTCATCTGGTTAGTCATAATGAATCTGAAACCTAACAGACATAGCCTGATTTGTCAGAGGTATTATTATTGTTCTTTTAGATGATTTGTTCATGTTCATCCTGCCACTGTGTCTCTCTTAATTAAAGGTCTTTACAGTTTCACTCAGTTTCTCAGAACCAAGACCTGACCCATGACCAGAGTTGGAACAAGCAAAAATGATACTTTCCCTAACTGGGGGTATGGTCTTGAGGGTTTATATGTCTAATATCAGATTGGATCTGAATGTATCAGCGCATGCTTAGTATCAGCTCTGATCACGTGGTACTGTAAGTCATAACCTCAGCTAGAAAAAACACGTTGGGACTGTGTAAAAATGTATGACATCAAACGACAATTGTTTTTTGTGAATAAGATTCAAAGATAATGGTTAGAATATATTATTTTCACGCAGTGGGCTACATAATATTGGTGAAGGGGACAATGTGACTTTCAATATTTTTTATAAATTAGTCTTTGATAAACTAGTCTTGGATATAAACAAATCGTTTTTGGAATTAGTTTCTGTGACTTAACATTTGTTCTCAGGGCATTAGTATTATGTTAGTGCTCTTTTTAACTGCAGTGACTTGTTAATATATAGCACATGATGCTGCTGTTGGTGTTGCTTTTTCTAGGGTCTGTTACTTAACCTTGGGTATACTCTCATTAGGTCTGACTGGGCACTTTTTTAAGAAATGAATTAATGCACATTGGGTTTGGGTAGGTTTTTCACACGTTGGTATTGGATCAGGTCCAGCATGTTGTCCCTGTGAAGACCTTCTATATTCTCAACACAACTCAATTCTTCTTTCCAGTTCTATTAACGTTTCATTTCATCTCTATAAGAGGCGGCTCCTCTGCTTTCCTGTAAATTGCTCTGAGGTGTGAAGGTTGAGTTAAATGAAAATCAGTTAAAAAGGGCTTGAATCATTAAATCAACCTTGAATTATCCAAAACTTCTGCTATACTGTTTCAAGGTTGGTGAATAACTTTGATGGCTGTTTTCCCTTACGGATTTCCCAATAGTGTTTGAAAAAAATGCTGTTTAATGCACAAGAGAGAACTGGCTTTGTGTGTTATTTTTGTATTGTTTTCAGTGTTGAGGAACAGGGGAGATAGCATGACGCAAGGGAAAAGGCTGGGAGCAGAACTCATCATGGTAGTACACGGTGGCCCACTGAACCAGCAGATCGCTGCTGATTAGAAAACAGTTTGGTATAGAGACTGCTTCATATCAGTGTGTGCATTGTGTTAAGAGGGCACCATTAACACAGCACTGCAATCTACAATACCATGACAGCCTGCTGCTGTTGCATTACCCTTCTTAGCAGATTTCTGAGATATATACTGTATATAAATATATATACAGTATGTATATATAAACAGTTGTTTCAAGCCCTTGAGATAGAAAACATAGGACGTAGAGAGGGGAATAAGCATAACAAACATACAAAGCAAGGCAAGAAAAAAAGGGTTATTTAGTAAGCATGGGCCAATGACAATTTCCCAGGATAGAAAAAGGAAGATATAGTTAGAGGAGAGCACGTATACAGAAAAGGATAGGAAGGTTTACTGCATGACTACAGAGCGACAGAACGTCAAAAAGAGTCAGAGGTAGACCACCATTCTGTGGGGGAGAGTAAGAGAGGTATAGAAACAGCCTGAGGCAAAAACCATCTCCTCATCTCCATGCTAGTACATACAGATAAGGGATCGAGGCAGACAGACCGACAGGGAAGGAGAAAGACAAATGCCCCAGCAGACAGACAAAGGAGGAAAATACAAAGGTAGATACAGAGGTAGTTAGCCCAGGGCTCTGCCAGCAAGTATTCTCTTGGTTGCTGGCTTACCTGAAATAAGGCAGCGACAGAGCATCTACAAATGAATGACTGACTGCAGAGGTACACAGGGAAACACACACACATATACACACAGACACATGCAGCGCATACTCATTCACACCCAGATAAATACATTCCCTGCACACACCTTTGCACACATATTTTTAGTTGGCATTAACAACCACATCAGGCCACATCCCACCTTAGAGTGCTCAGGTGTGCTGGCGGTTAGAAAGACAAAAAGGCTTGGCTCTGCAGTAGGGAATTGTGCCAAGCGCCCACATCTATCCAATAAGGTAAACATACTTACAGGGAAAATGCTTTAATTTGTACAATGTGCAAAACCAAAAAATATTTATGGACAAGTAGGAACTATGGACTTCAAAAACTGAAAATGTGCTTCAGGGATTTCAAAGCTTGCTAGCAACAATATAAACAAACAGAATGGCCAGCTGTGCATGCTGTAGCTTAAATACAAAACTACTTTCACAGGTCCATAAGCAAGAGGAAAAAAAAAGGAAAAGTCACCATGTCAAAGCACCTGAATGGTTTGGCACACTCCTCTCTAACCTAATTAAGAGCTGCCAAGTGCCAACCAAAGCTAAATCTGCCCTCTGGCAGCTTGTTCTACCTTAAAACCTAGGAAATATTCAAATATATTCTAGATATGCTAAATGAGAAACCTTAATTTTTGTCATTTTCATGGTCTGAAAAATAAAAGCTGATATTGTAGGAGTGCACAGCAGCAGTCACATAGACGGCTGATTATTACAGTACATTATGCTTTCAGGCAGTTCTTGTATCCTTCAAGCTCTATAATCATTTTCTCAATTTTGTGTTTCAACTAAAAATGTGACTCTGATCCAACCTAACAACTGTTTTATGTTCCGTTTATAGCGTTTGCATGACATTCATCTCTCTAATAAATCGGGGAACCTCTGTATGCATGTTTGTGTGTGTATGTCTGTCTTTCAGATATCTCATGGACCGTTCATCCAATCTACTTCACACTTGGTTTCCTGGGTACCAAATGAAGTTGGGGTTTGAAAATTGGAGGAGTTTGGACAGCATTTGATATTTTATATTAATAAAACTAAATGACTGCACAAGAATAATTGAGGTAAAAAAGTTGCCAAAAATAAGAAACTCTGTAGAAGACGCAGCAGTTTACTTTTTGCTGCGTCCAAAGTTACATGATTGCTGGATATACCAAACAAACTTCACTTTCCTGGAGCACGAGCGGATAGCTTACACAGGAACGTTACAACTGTTGAGAAAAAAAGGCGCTTCCATAATGCTGGCTTTTCCGTATGTACCCTTCAAAATAAAAGCCCAGGTCTTATTCACTCAGAGCATTTGCTAAGAGGACACTCAATGAAAAGCCATTTTGCCGACACTAGATATCAAACAAAAGCCAGACACTATATAGTATTAAGTTGCTGTTAGGTGTAAATTCACTACTTCTAAAGAGACAACAGAACATAACTTGATCTCACAGTTTCTTCCGCAGCACTGTGCAGACAGATCTGGCAATGCGAGACTATCTCGTAGCTAACTGGGCAAAGAGAGCAGTTTTCATCAGACTCAGCCTGCGTCTGGTTGCTTAAGTGCGCTGCTAACTTATAACACTAATAACATTACCGTCGGCAAAACACTGCCGTGATTCAAATACATACATCAATGTTTACTGTCAAGCCCCTGAGCCTGTTTGGAAATTAACACCTCTGCTGAAGTTTTAAGTTTGTTAACGACAAGAATGCACCGCCGTCATTAAACGCTGACTATGGCAATATCAACATAACAGTATTGTTGAAAAGAAAGACAACACTAAAATGTAGTTAAACAAAAACTCTCTTTATTTGCACTGCCTTCCACCTTTACTTCCGCCACTCTTTCTCTCTGCGCACACACTCACGTTCCGGAGCCGGCTGACTGGGGTTCTGTGAGTCTAGTCTCGCATTGCCAGAGTTATCTCCACAGCGCTGCAGAGAAAGGTCTGACTAGTCCACACAGCATTCTGGGATGGGAGAAAAACATGCTCTGATTTATTGGCATTTCTTTGATCCAACCACAATCCTGTTGGTCATTGCTAACCGCCAGTCTCAATGACGGTGCTGGCAATACAGCCTCGAGAAAGAACTTGTTTTGGTGGAACATGTGTATGTTTAAAAAGTAGTTTTAGTGGTGCTAGAGAAAACGCAGATTGGACAGATAGTCTAGTGAGCTGTCTCAATTTACTCTGCAGAGATCTGAGGAGCAGTTAACCATAGTCCTCACAAAATTGACTGAATTTAGAATGCCAAGACAAAGAAAGGAGAAGGTGAAGGACATTTGGATGAAAAGGAGGGACGTCCGGCGGAATTTCCAACAGTGGAATGTTATTGGAATAGACTACTGTGAGTCCAAGTCCGTCTCCGTTGGTTGATAAAAACAAATTGCTGATTGCTTCTCATAATGGGGCGGATGGGTAGCGCACTGCCATGAGTCCATGAAGCAAATGTCTGATTACTTCACATTTTAATTGTGATATTATAAAAATCAAATTTTGCAATGGTGTCTGTGAGGTACAAGTACAATGTTTTCCTCTGAAGTAGAAGCAAGTCAATAGTAGGCTATATAATGTGGTTGCAGATAAAGTGGTTTGGGGTCCTTCTGGTAATTTGGGTCTACAATGGTTCTAGAGAAAGATTCAAAAAGCAATACAACAGGCCAAGCAATTGGCGTGTTGCAAACAGCCACGTTTTGAATGGGCATTGTACTAGTATTTGAAAGAAGCTGTCTTCCTTACTGAGTCAATAAGAATCAAAACATTTAAACGTTTTTACAAGCAGTATGTAAGATTGGAATATTTTTTACTCTCTCTGTTTATTGTTATCTCAAAACTGACTCATATTCCCAGACAATTATTTTAGTCATCCTATCACAGTTGATGTTGGTGTACAGTAAACTAGCTCCAGGTAGAGTTACTGCCACTACTTTGACTATACTAACATACAAGTGGGCAGCCAAGTGACATAAATTATTAGAATGTTTGAAAGTAAGAAAGCATGCAGTCATCTATTTCAGTTGTAATAGTCAACTTTATATGAGTGCACTTTCACTCCAGTCTGTGTTGCCCAGTACCTGAAAAGATACACTCAACAATTTTAGATGAATCAATATAGTTTTTACATCACTCATTTTCTGCAATCTAAAAAAAAAAGTATCTTCTGAGAGAATATTCTATTTATTGTGCGTGCTCAGAATAGAATAGAGCAGAAAGCTAAGGCTTCTGTCAAAGACTTTGGCATGAAATACTGTGCGCACCTTCAGGTTACAGGAAAGTAGTCTGGCTTACATTATGAATGTCGTACTGTATATAATATAATGTCATATTATGTCATCCCCTATTTTTACACCTTAAGTATGCCATCCTTAAATAAACAGAAGCCTTGTTCACTAAAATCGTATACCCGCTGACATCCTGCTGTCCACGTTCAGATAGTTTTGTGTGCACAGGCTGATGGATCAGTAGGGGCGGTTTTTACTCACAGAGGTGTATAAGTGCCACTACAAATATTTCCCAGTGTTGAATCAGTCCCCAAGCCCTATTTTCAAAGTACTTACCTTTATTGACTAAATCACTTGTTCATTCACTCTCCCTTTTGAATGCTCATGCTCTTGATGGAGCTTAGAAACAGGAGTAGTTTTAACTGCTGCTATTACCCATGCTATATTTCTCACTGAATTGACGGGTAATAATTCAAATCTTGTAGTTCTGATTTATTGATGTACATATAACCTACACATGTGTTGGCATACTAACCAAGACAGGAAGGAAGTGGTTTGTCCCAGACACGTCTGTCCCCGCTAAGACAGGTCAGTGTACTGCTGCCATGGAGACTGTATCCAGGGTTGCAGGAGTACAGGACTAAAGTGTTGGCGTAATGGCCATCGTCTTGGATCTTATAGCCATAACTAGGGACACCTGGTTCCTCGCAGCGTACCAAGTCAAAACCTAGAAAGAGACACAAAGACACACACACACACACACAGAAAAACACACCCACACCCACACCCACACACACAAACAGATTAGGTCATCCTGTCCATGCAATAAGACAACATTGCATAAATGAGCAGGGTGATTCAGAGAGGAAGAAATATTCTTCTCCTGAATTCCACTTCTTCCCTCAGAAATTTCATGTTTAAACACTCACTGTTGCTGAAGGCTGAAAGCAATGTGACAGCTGCAGTGTAGCTACTGGACATTTCAACAGATTCTACTCATATGCTTTTGATTGATTCCCTGCACTATTGTTTGTTCAGTGTGTTTTGTTAGTGTACTGCTGCTGGTCAATGTATTTTCATCATCACCATCCATCATATCTATCTTCTATCTATCTATCTATCTATCATCTATCTATCTATCTATCTATCTATCTATCTTCTATCTATCATCTATCTATCTATCTATCTATCTATCTATCTATCTATCTATCTATCTACCTACTACCTACTACCTACCAACCAACCAACCACACCACCAATCTCATCTATCTATCTATCTATCTATCTATCTATCTATCTATCTACATCTATCTATCTATCTATCTATCTATCTATCTATCTATCTATCTATCTTATCAAAGATACAACAATATTAACATATTTTCTTTCCCTTAGGTCAGCCTTTTACTTAACCTTCAGTTAAGCCAAACTGTTTTTTCAACATGTTTGGCTCTGTTTTTTTTTTTATTAACCTGTCATTTATAAATCACAGTCACTACATCGACTAAAGTTGAAGTGCCTAGTTTAATGACCGACGCAGTTGTCAATTTCCCATCCAAGGCCCACGTCATTTAAATAGCAAATGCACCTGCGCCCATGGGCGTGCTGGTCTTAAAGGGAAAAAACCTGGTCTAAAGTCAATAGCGCAGAATTTCATTGTTATTTTAACAGCGCATTAGTAAAATGTGCCAAGGCTTATGCACAGTGAGTGCACACTATGTATGTTATACACATACACACACACACAAGCACACACACCACACACACACACACACACTCACACACAGGAAAGAGCAGCAGTGCACACATGTGCAAAGATTACATATAAAAAAATACTATATACGCCATCATAATAGCAATACGCCAAGGTACAAACGTTCCTGGTTTTAAAGGAATGGGAAATGACACTCTGAATAGTTTGTTGCATGTTACGCCCAAAACACACCTATGAATTAATGAAGACACTAAATACAACCCTTCTGAACCATACACCCAGCGCACGGACCCTTTTTTCCGTCGTTAAACTAGCAAAAGTGGATTTGGACATGCCCTAAATGCACCTGCGCCATGCGCTTCACGCCGTGCACTTGGATCGTTAAAATAGGGCCCAATGTGTCTAACAATGTGTAAACTGGATTTACTCCAACCCTATTTACAGTAAGAAATCATAGCCGTCACTCTTTCTCAGATGCTTCTCTCTCTTTTGTCCTGTATAAACCTTCTGACAATATCTCTTATCGATCCATTGGCTCATCTGCTAGAAAAGAACTTTGCAGAAAGTGTCACCTTCTCCTGTTTAATGACTTTCAGACTAACGGCTTTCTAATGGTTTAACTGACATACAGAGCATCCGTCTAGTATCCATATACCATCTACCTTCATCTGCTTGTCCCTCCGTCCAGTCACTCTTCCATTCCGGTTGTGTCATTTTCTCACCTTCTTTTAATGGCTTGCAGATAAATGCTCTTCTAATAGCCTCTTTGACTTACACAGCAGCTGGTTCTGCCTTCTTAACAGACTCTTTTTAAAGCCATTATCTTGTGTGTGTGTGTGTGTATGTGTCTTTGAATCTGTAAATAAATTGTGCATTTAAGGATTTTGTGCAACTGGATAGGGAAAAGCTTGTCATATTTGCATATGTGTAAGTGTGTGTGTGTGTGTGTGTGTGTGTGTGTGTGTGTGTGTGTGTGTGTGTGTGTGTGTGTGTGTGTGTGTTTGTGTAGAGAATTTTATAAGCATTCATGAGCATGCATATGCTAATTTATTGTTTCTGCATGCTTGGTAAACTACTGTTGCACTGTTGGACTCCACCTTCAAAAGAAATTGCTTGAAAAAGTGATTGTTGATCCCTTTTCAGCTGTCAGAAGGGAGAGAAACAGCTTGGTAATTTGCTGACGGAGAAAGACAAGTCTCGAGAGTTTTGTCGTACATGATTCCTATTTTGTTCTGGTATGTAGCACTCAAGAATCACTTGGACTGAGGCACAGGACAGAGGCAGGATATATTCATGAGTGCAATCACGCACAATCACTACTACTCTAGTTTTCAATTAAAAAACATCTCCTTACAAGGACCTTCATGATGAGCTGTAAAAAATTTAGGAAATGACTTGTATGCATTTGTGTGCATCTAAAAAAAATGTGTGTGTGTGTGTGTGTGTGTGTGTGTGTGTGTGTGTGTGTGTGTGTGTGTGTGTTTGTGTGGTGTGGTGTTGTGAGCAAAAGAGAGGTTTGATTGCACTTTCTTTGGCCATAGTAAAACAAACCATTGCGGTTAAAATAAATATAGAAGAAAAACAATGTGTATCACTGTCCATTTCTAATCAGTTGACCCTAAGTTAAACTTTCTCAAACAACTCACTTGTGTATGTGAGGCGGAAGCCCTGATTGGTTCCAGAGGTGTTGCTGTTGAATTCCAGCCACAAGCGATTGGATGTACTATTGATGACATGACCCATCATGCCATCATATGTAAAGTTGCCAAGAAGACGGGATGAAGTGTTCTCTCCATCATACACCTGTCAACCAAAGCACAGGAACAGGATCACAGAACATGAATAAAACCATGAGTTAAAAGTGTTTCTAGAGGTTTACCATTGCAAATAATGAGAACATGACAGAACAAGAGTGAATGACTGAAGTGCATTGCTGACCTGGTCTGAAAAAAAAGGATGGCACAAAATGTGGTCAGTCTTAAAACCACAATTGCAGGGCACTGCTACATTGCCTGCGCCTCTCCTCTGCAACACAGTGATTCATCCAAATACCAACCGCAAGTGAGGCAAAAAAACTCACAGTGCCTCAGGAAATAGCCACTTTGCTTAGTTTTGCGCATGGACCATGTGAAGCACCACAAAGATAGAGCCCAAAATATGACATGAAAGTTGCTGAGGTCAAGGTTGTTAAGGTGCTCAATTACAGTCTGAAAGAACTGATGAAGCCTCCCTTTTTATAATGTTAAACCTTTAAGATTTGTATGCAACAATTCCAGAGAAAAATTAAACAAAATGTTGATGGGGTTTAAGGTGGGTAAATAAATTGGTTATCTTACTTTAAATCTTACTATTCTTACTTTCAAAATTTTACTTTTATCTTACTTTACAGAGGTGATAGAATGGTTACATAGAGTGTTTCACGCTGTTCGTTAAGGTCTTCTAATAGGGTATGTAACATTGTTTGGGTTGAAAATTGCCGTGGTGCTGTTACATTGGTCTTGATGCTACGTTGTTATTTGGGCCTAGATTGAAACGAGAGGTTTTCTGCCGAATAAATATTTAGATGAGCTGCGCACAAATTGGTTGAGCAAAGCACATACACACTCACAGTGGAGACGAGACAGCAGGTCTCAAATTATTTATTATAATTATTATTATACAGTCCCTGACAAAAGTCTTGTCTCTTGTGTACAAATTAACCTGAAGTGCCGCTGAAATATATTTCTAATCAAGATTTATTTACAAGAAATGGCTCATTTTAATCCCAACAGCTTTTGCAATAATGTTTCAGTGCAAAAAGAAACTGTCAAAAAGTGTTCTAATATTCAAAGCTTGGTAAAGCCCATTGAGTCAATTTTTGCAAAGACATAAGTGTTGTCGCCTTGTCAAATGAGCTTCACCTGTGACTAATAATGGATCAATTAGGTCTCAGGTGTGTATAAAAACAACCCCAGTACACTAGACCTTCACATCAACTGCAACTAGACATCTGCAAACATGCCTAAGATTCACCCTGAGACTAAGGTTTTGATTATCAAGAGGCTGAAGACCAGATCCACTGCTGATGTGGCAGACACCTTCAATGTGTCTCAGCGTCAAGTACAGAGGATTAAAAAAACATTTGAAGACACTGGAGATGTTTTTGACAAGCCCAGATCAGGCAGACCCCGCAAGACAACTGCTCGAGAGGACCGTTTGTTGGCTCGAAAATCCAAGGCCAGACCATTTTCCACTGCAGCAGAGCTCCACCAGACCTGGTCCCATGAAGGCCCTGTGTCAACCAGAACGGTTTGTCGGATTCTGTCTCGAAATGGCCTCCATGGTCAAATCAGTGCCCAGAAGCCAGCACTAAACAAAAGACAATTGAAAAACTGTGTGGCATTTGCCAAGGCCCACAGCCTGCTAAAAGGATGGACGCTGGAGAAGTGGAAGAAAGTGGATTTTTCAGATGAATCTTCTGTTGAATTACACCACAGTTGCCGCAAATATTGCAAGAGACCTACTGGAGCCCGCATGGATCCAAGATTCACCCAGAAAACAGTGAAGTTTGGTGGCGGAAAAATCATGGTCTGGGGTTACATCCAGTATGGGGTGTGCGAGAGATCTACAGGGTGGAAGGCAACATCAATAGTCTCAAATACCAAGAAATCTTAGCTACCTCTCATATTCCCAACCATAAAAGAGGCCAAATTCTGCAGCAGAAAGGTGCTCCATCACATACTTCCATCTCCACTTCAAAGTTCCTCAAGGCGAAAAAGATCAAGATGCTCCAGGATTGGCCGGCCCAGTCACCAGACATGAACATCATTGAGCATATGTGGGGTAGGATAGAAAGAGGAAGCATGGAAGACCAAACCAAAGAATATGATGAACTCTGGGAGGCATGCAAGACTGCTTTCCTAGTTATTCCTGATGACTTCATCAATACATTGTATGAATCCTTGCCAAACCGCATAGATGCAGTCCTTCAAGCTCATGGAAGTCATACAAGATATTAAATTTGGATCTCACAGCACCACTATTTAATTTACTGACATATTTTAGTATTGTAGTAAATTTGTTCAATTTATGTATAGGCGACAAACTTTTGTCTTGCCAAAATTTGACCTTTCTGTCTTGTTAAATAATAAATATTTTTTAGTGAAACTAATTTATTTCAGTGCATTGAACATCATTTGGGAGGGTTTTAGCTTTTCATATGAGCTATTTCTTACACCAATTGATTAATTAAAAGTCAGGTAATAGCAGGTGTTTCTACAAAATAGATAAGCGACAAGACTTTTGTCAGGGACTGTACATTGTTCATCTGATATTTCATTACTAAATTCACTTCTAAAACTTTTTTATGCAAGAAATTAACTATGTAAAGGTCAAATATGGGCCGTTTTAAGAAAATTGATGGCTAATTGCAAATTCGGTAAGACTGCGTTGAACTTCATGAGCTACACACAGTCTGACAAGACAGCGACAGCCCACTGTGCTCCATACCCAGTGCTAATTCCCCATTTCTGGGTTACTGGACTACCAAATTCCGGTGCCCTGACTGAGCTCTGTGGGGAGGTGGGCGGCCAGCAGGGCTCTGCGGCAGCCCGTGGGGCTTTGCGAAGCTCCGTGACAGTGGCTGGTACTGCATCGCCACCTGGACTGTCCTATACAGAAGTATAGTGTATGTACTAGGGATGAGCGAGTACAGCATTATCTGTATCTGTATTGTATCTGTTTACCACAAGAATTATCTGTATCCAGATCCGTACTTGGACTGGGCGGGGCCTAAACAGAAAAGTGGTCGGATTTAACCCGGAAGTGGGTCGGGTTCTCTTGAAATGTGCGGGGCTTTTAACCGGTATGTTATTTAAGCATGCAATTGATATGAGTTGATCAAAAAATGTTATATTTATTGCTGATTTGAAAACTAACAAAACAACAAACAACAACAAAAGTAACAAACAACTATATACAGAACGTTTGCAACAATGAATACAACACATGCGGTTGCAATTATGAAGTAAAATGTAATGAACAAGAGTTTTCATACTCAATATAACTTTCTTTTTTAACTTTTTTTTTTTATGTCAGGTGATTTTTTTTTTTGGTTCTTTTTATTTTTTTTATTTCCACACCAGGTATATGTGTGTGTGTGTGTGTGTGTGTGTGTGTGTGTGTGTGTGTGTAGTAAGGGAGAGACACAGAGAGAGCGGGGGCGGGGGGGCAGCTGACAGTAAAAAAAAAAAAATCTCCGATGGCAGAGACGCAACGGGAGTTGCATTTAAACTAAGCGCAGTCTGACCGTTCACGAAACTACTGGTTAATGTAGGACACAAACCAGTCACAGAAATCTACTGGTTACTATGTAAGGACTACAAACCCCACGTTACCAGAAATCTACTGGTTACTATGTAAGGACTACAAACCGAAGTTAAAAACAAACCTGAAGCTGGAAGAAACCCTAAACGTTAACAGAACAGATCCGCAGACCGATTGACTACCTGCCTGACGGGGGCGGGAGGGAAGCGGGGAGCGAGGAGGAGAGAGAGAGAGAGAGAGAGACGAGAGAGAGAGAGAGAGAGAGAGGGAGAGAGAGGCCGAGGGAGCGCATTTCTCCTTGTTCTGTGTGTGTGTGATTGAGCCGAGTGGGTTTGTAGGCGGGGGGGGCGCTGTGATTATCACAGATCGCTGCGCGGCCAGTTGAGGAGTTTTATTCAATCCGAGCACAGATATTGACTAATATTACTTGTTTAATACTTGTACTCGGCAAAAGTGCTTTATCCGTACCGGATACTCGTTTCAGCCGGATACTCGGATCCCCCTAATATGTACAGTTTGAATTTCGTCACGGCATGTATATCACAGCTACCCTAAGGTCTTACAAAGGTAAAACCTTTGTCCACTCTCAATTTAAGGCATTTTTGTGAATTTGAGGGGTCTCCTTAGGAGGAGCTGCTAGCTTTAGCTCTGTGTCCCATTGGATCCTATGGTAAAAAGTCGCCGCTACACTTTCGGCATAAGTATGGTACATTTACAGCTACCCTAAGGACTTACCAAGCTAAAACTTTTGTCCACTTTCAATTTAAGGCAATGTCTCCTCAGGAAGGTCTCCTTAGGAAGATGCTAGGTAGCTCTCATTGCTCCTACCAGCTCACAGTGGACTTTATCAATGAGAACTCGCGGACAAGAGTTTATTTCGCGTTTATTTCCCCAATCGTTTCTTTAAATATCTCAACACACATATCCATAATAAGATTAACTAGAACCTGTGGTAAGAGATTGTGGGCGCAACAAGCTTGCTGTCCGTGCTCTCACTTATACGCACCGGCCATTTAGCAGGAAGAGGGGAGGGAGAGCAGCGAGCTGCATGCCCTGGAGCCACATAGTTGACGTTAACTAAGAGCTTTGTTGAGATCTGCCCGTTTTCAGAGGCAGTTTCAAATTGTGACATTTGCAGAAGACAGATTGGTCAATGGGATTGAGGTTGTATGTATGTCCTATGTACCCATCAAACTGTCGTTATTTAACTATGACTAGGTAATACCGGTTTTGCATTCTATCACCCCTTTAAATAAAACAAGCACACTTTAAAAATTGCAGTTTAATCCTTGTCTAGCACTTGTAGTAAGAAGTAGATGTAAGTATAACTTTAATCTGTGCATTGGCAGAGGGGATATTGCAGCCTTAAATGAACAATAAAAAGCAGCTTATTCATAGTCAAGTTTGACTCCAGGCCGTGATAAGTGTTCCAAATTTTATATTTTTGAAAATGATGCTGCTTTTACACAGGAAACCATTAACGAGTAATGCAGAGTGTTTTCTAGAAATCATCAGTAAAGGCTAGAAGTCTCAGTATGCATGTTCACTGTTAACTAAACACTGAGTTAAAAACAGCATGTCAGTGTTGTGTGTGTGTGTGTGGTGTGTGTGTGTGTGTGTGTGTGTGTGTGTGTGTGTGTGTGTGTGTGTGTGTGTGTGTGTGTGTGTGTGTGAGAGGGGGGGGACTAGCAGGAAAGCGATGACAGGCTAGATTAGATTTACAACATAAAAACATTATTGGACTGCATTAATATTGCAGGAATGAGCTTTTATTTTCTTTGTTGATCAGCTTCTTCTTCTTTATATTCGTAAAAAGAAAAATATGAACTTGATGAAGTTGTTAACATTTCAGCCTTCTTGCTAGATTTAATTTTGGTCTCCTAAGAATTTTGCTTCTCATTGTTTGCATTGTAATTATCAACCAGTAGCTCTAAACTCACAGTAACAGCACAAACAAGACACAAAATATTTGGAAGTCATTTATTTCAAATGAGCCATGTAAGCCATGCCAGAAAGGTAGATACAGAGGGTGGAGTACTGGCAGAAAGATCTTTGCAACGTAAGAAAGTTGAGCAGCGTGTTAGAATGTCCAACAGCAGAAGAGGTTAGAGAAATATGGATAATTTTCAAATCTTTAAACGTCCCGTGGCATGACAATTTCATTTCATGAGGTAATTTAACATTAATGTGCATTCTCCCAGCCTGCCTATGGTCCCCCAGTGGATAGAAATGGTGATAGGTGTAAACCGAGCCCTGGGTATCCTGCTTTGCCTTTGAGAAGATAAAAGCCCAAATGGGCCGATCTGGAATTTTACTCCTTATGAAGTCATAAGGAGCAAGGTTACCTCCCCTTTTTCCGCTTTGCCCGCCCAGAGAATTTGGCCGACCCATGAGAAAGAGACAGACATCATGGCTTTCAAACAAGCAAAGTGGCAGTTGTTCAAGGCCACACCCCCACCCTCCACCTTGCCCCCTCTCTCCTCCTCAATAGCCTATATAAAAGCATCTAAAAAGCAGCAGGGGTATTACCAGGGGTAAGTATTTGATACTGAGACACTTGTGTTTGCTTTGGAGTCTATTGGCTGCATTCTATTGAGCAAACACTTCTGAAAGCAGCTTTAATGTGGACAGTAGAGTAGTAGTTTAGGAAGAGGAGTCTATTTTTGACTGCAGCTGGAAGTAGAGAATTAGGACTCTGAAAAACTTCATAATACTATCTCACAGCTGGGATATAAATGTGAACGGCTCATGCTTATTTTTGGCAGCCTGGGAAATTTCCACAGATTGGTAGTGACAGGTCTGCAGGTGGCAGGAATTCCAAAGCAAAGGGCTAAGGTGATGTACGGTTCTATCTCTGCAAGTACTGCCAGTCAGAGGAGACACTTCTACCATATGTGACGCCAAACAAGGAGCTACAGTATGTTCATTAATATGACAAGGATAGAGAGACATGGGAAAAGATGCTGTGAGTTTAAAATTAAAAATGAGTAGTGTCACAGTAACTGTTGCATTACTCCCCTCAATTTCCCATCCATGTTTCTACCTCCCTGCATCAATCCAGTTCTATCAGTGTCCACCAATTTTGCATAATGCTGCCTGTTTCTCTCTCTTGCTTTCCGTTTCTCTCTTCCTTTCTCTCTATCTTTCTCTCATCCAGTCTCTGTTTCTGTAAAACTCAGTATGGTTAATGAAAAGACCTGCGGCTCATAAATCAACATGTCACCATCTGCCACCCCTCCTCTCTCTGTCGGTCTGACTCTCTCCCTTTCTCGCTTGCTCTCCTACCACCTCTATTTCCATAGAACAATCCATGCACAACCCTACTTTGTTTCTTTCTCACCCTTTCTTGTTTCTTCAGGGCTGGAGCACATCTGAGTAAATTTAGTCAAGCACTGTATTAGAGGACACTTTTACGCGTATTGAGCTTGGACTTGAACTTAGCCAGTAGCAAAAGGAATTGTAATGAGCTGGTTCATATGTTATGAGAGATTTTAGCCTTCAGCCTGCTGGAACTGTCAAACAAATGGTTTGTGTTTAGAGTGTTCAGCTGCAGTAACCGGCATTAGCTTCAGGGCCGTCAGCCTCGGGAGTGGCACGCTAATTGTTAGCCTAAGTGACACGTTGGGGCTTTCCTTCCAGTTCATTATATTGTGCAATATGCTTTCTGCTACTTCGTTGGGAAAATGATAATGAACGGACATGTTGCAAATTACTGGTAATCGCCCTTAAACCCTTTCAATCATTTCTATACCATCACACATGATGACTATGGAACAGATCATTTCATCACATCTAGCACCTGCTATCTTTGCATAATTACTACTTTTACATGACTCATTTTTGAGTGTACCCTATATTTTTTAAATTATGGATGTTCAGGTGGAAAATGTGTGTCAGTGCAAAACTTGCTTGATTTTATTGTTTTGTCTACATAATTTATTAGACCTTAGGTCAGTAGCGTTGCTTGCGTTGTCATTTAACTGTTATGACTGTTACAAAGAAAACTGATTATTTTTTAGTTATAAAATTTAGCTTTTCTTACTACCAACCACTTTCAATGCCTCAATGTATGTGTTATCAATAACTTTGAAAAAAATGTCATGCCTATCTGTTAACTACCACCAGAGTATTATTTTGAAAACTTCAGAGGGCTAGATCTGCTTCTCTTCATGCCTTTTTCAGAATTCAGACTGTGATGGAATCATAGACTGTTAATATTAGTGGACAAAGCATGCGGTTCGGAAAGCGCTGCAAATGCGGAATCGCTCAATCGTCTTCTGCAACACAGAATGATGTTACATTTTTGAATTATGGTCTTGTTGATTTTAAAAGGGCTCCTCCTTCACTCCTCCGTCTCATCTAAAATTGTCAAATCCGCAACCAGGATGGCTGCGCCCTTAACGGCAAAATCTACAACTCATGGCAGATCTCCACAAATCAATGGGGGACGTCACACATGCGCTGTACATTAAGATACAGTCTATGGATTGAATATACTGTGTCAGCAATATTTAAGCTTGTTTATGTTCATCTTGATGTCACTTTCCTTTATTAGTTTGTCTTTAATACCTTCCCACTGGGAACATTTTCCCCTCTTTACAATAGTGTTATGCCTCTCTGAATGTCTTGGAGAACCCTGCTAAAAAAATCTAATCACAGACAGGCTCAGCCAGTGCTCTAGGCCTAATACTGATAATACACTCTAACCACATAATGGCTTAACCATGCCCTCAGGCCTAATACAGCTAATAGACATTGTGAATAAAAACATTAGATGATGTCTGAAAGACAGCGTCAAGACTGTAAAACAGCTCACACAGATGCTTGTTACTAACACTGAATGGGCATATGTGCCCAAGAGAGGCTTTATGAGGAATTATGAACCTTGGGAACATCTGTAATTGTCATTTTATTTAAGACGTTTATATGTATGCACAGCCAAGTGTATTTATTATGTAAACTCTTTAATGACTTCTTTAGATATACATTGTCACAACTCCAAAAGCTTACAATCTATCGGGGCACCAGCAGACTAGGAAGAACCATAAGAACAAGGGGTATACGTACGTACGCATACGTAAATTTGTTATACTAACCCTTTTTCATTTAGAAAAAAAAGATCTTAAAGGTAAACGCCACTGTTTGTTGATATAGGGCAAGGCTATTCAATTACAAATTCAGTTGGGCCAAATTTTCAAACCAAGAGGGTTAGCTGGGCCAGTCATTTCAGCAAACATTTCTGTCAGCAGCATGCAGAATAAGCGATGTTGGAGGCTTGATGTGGAGCGAATAAAATTAATTGTAGCCATCACGCTGTCCATTGTTGTTTTGAGTGCCTGATACACAATACAGTGTAAGGAGATCAACTGAGGTGCGACAGCGGACCAACGTGCTGCCAAACCACTCCCTTTTCCTGTCATGGATGGAGCCCCATCTGTCACAAGCATGCACACACGCTTCATATCCAGACCATTGTTTTTAAAAAATGTGGACATTTTCACAAAGAATATATCGCCAATTGTGTGTCCTTCTAACGGTAGTAGGTTAAGTACCTCCTCTTGGAAGCATTTGCCTTCAAAATAGCGGACATATGTGCACAACTGAGCAGTATCAGTTTTGTCTGTGGACTCATCTACTGCTACAGCATAGTATCAGTTTTCTTCAGGTCTCCTAAAAGTGTTTCATACACATCTGCAGCAAGAATTTCAACTCTATGACTGTTGGAAGTATCTGACAGGGGTATGTTTTTTTTATAGCAGATGCCACGCTTGTTTTAATTTTATCGTCATATATCACCTTATCCACGATGGCCAGCATACAGTCCTTTACGGTTTCAGAGTCTGTGAATGGCCTTTTCTTTTTTGCCGATATCCAGAAAAAACAAAGCGATGCTGCGCTGGCTCTCTCTTGGGCTGTGAATGACCGCACCGTGGTAGTACTGCTCCGGTTGTAAAATGCAAATAAACTCTGTACTTTTGCAGCCCTCTCTTGAGATCCCTCAGGGAAATTGGTGCGGAAAGTCTGGTGTTTTTCAACGCGGTGCCTCCTCAGATTGTAATCTTTAAGTACTGCAACGCACTCATTACAAATTAAACCCATCGGGTTGGCGTTCGGATGTGGCGGTAAAATAAACAAATATTTGTCAGTCCAGCCTGGGTTAAACTGATGGTTTTCATTGTCCATTTTACGTTTCAGTGTTGAGAAAGACATTGTGATAGTAGGCTAATCTAGGCTACTACCTGCAAAGCACGCTCTGCATTGTTTACGTGTTGCTAGTTTGACAGGACCACGGGCTGGGCCACTCGGCGGTTGCTTCTGGGCCGCATGTGGCCCGCGGGCAGTGGGGCTCGAAATTTTTGGCACCCCAGGTAAAAAAGAAGCCAAGAAAAGATGGAAAAAATCTCCAAAAGGCATCAAATGACAGATTAGCCATTCGTATAATATGTCACAAAAATGTATTTCCATCATTTCCATAACAAAAAAATTTGGCGTCTGCAAAAGTTTGATCACCCTGCAGAGTTAATACCTTGTACTGCCCCCTTTGGCAAGTATGACAGCTTGTAAACGCTTCTTGTAGCCAGCCAAGAGTCTTTCAATTCTTTTTGAGGTATCTTCGCCCATTCTTCCTTACAAAAGTCTTCCAGTTCTTTGAGATTTCTGGGCTGCCTGTCCCGCACTGCTCTTTTAAGACTATCCATAGATTTTAAATTATGTTGAGGTCAGGAGATTGTGAAGGCCATGGCAAAACTTTAAGTTTACGCCTATTGATGTAATCCACCGTTGATTTTGAGGTGTGTTTAGGATCATTATCCATTTGTAGAAGCCATCCTCTCTTTAACTTCAGCTTTTTCACAGATGGCATCAAGTTAGTGTCCAAAATTTGCTGACATTTTATTGAATCCATTTTTCCTTCTAATCTTGAAATGTTTCCTGTGCCTCTGGCTCCAATACAACCCCAAAGCATGATTTATCCACCCCCATGCTTAACAATTGGATACGGGTTCTGTCCATTAAATTCTGTGCCCTTTCTTCTTCACACATACCTTTGCTCATTCCGGCCAAAACGTTCTATTTTAACCCCATCGGCCCACAGAACTTGTTTCCACAATGCATCAGGCTTGTGTATATGTTCATTTGCAAACTTCCAACGCTTTTTGTGGTGAGGACAGAGAAGAGGTTTTCTTCTGATGACTCTTCCATGAAGACTATATTTGTAGGAGTATCTCTTTATAGTGGAATGGTGTAAACTTAACTCCAGTGACTGCAAGGTCTTTCTGGTTGGATCGTGCAGTCAAATGTGGGTTTGGACTTGCTTTTCTCACAATCCTGCAAGCTGTTCTGTCTGATATTTTTCTAAACTCTGCAGGGTGCCCAAACTTTTGCAGACGCCATTTTTTTGTTTTCTGTTATTTTGAAAGTGTAAATGATGAAATAAAATCTAACTTTTTGTGACATATTATACAAATGTCTAATCTGTAATTTGATGCCTTTTGGAAATTTTTCATCTTTTCTTGGTTTCTTTATGCAAATATATGTACATTTTTACCTGGGGTGCCCAAACTTTTGAGCCCCACTGTATCATGGCTGTATCATTTCCTGTAAGTTATGAGGGTGATGGCAAGAGAGTGGTGGATAAAAAACAACTGTATGTCGCATTTGCTACACAAGAATAAGCTACACCAGTGGGAATACTACAAACATGGCAACTCATTATGCCAGCATCACCTCAGTGTGTCAATAACTGGAACTAGACAAAAACAAGAAGCAACACACACGCTACAAACTATCCCTGCAGCCTTTAAACAGCAATTTCCAACTGATTCAAACAGGGCAAAAGACATCACTGCTGCGATTGGTACAGTTATAGCCACGGATATGAGACCCTACTCCGTAGTGAAAGACGCAGGTTTTACGAACATGGTTATAGTAATTGAGCCCCGTTACATTATTCTTTCACAAGCCCATTTCAGCAAGACCATAATTCCTTCTTTGTACAAAAAATAAAAGCCCAAATAGAGAACCAATTATCCAAAGCACCAGCTGTTGCTCTGACAGCAGACGGCTGGACGTCAGGGGCTACACAAAGCTACCTGACTGTAACGTGTATATTTTTTTATAAGGAACTGTTGTAGATTTATAGGCTGCTAAGAAGACACCACAGAATATGGCTAAAGTATAGCTCTGTCTTTGTTCAAAGTAAAAAAAGATCATAATATATGATGCCAATTTTAATAAATAAAACATTTGAACATATCAAGAAACTTTCTCTGGTGCATACCTTAGTGTAGAATTACAGCCACTAGAGCCAGTCCTACAATGAGCTTTACTTAGGATGTAGCTAGGTCTGTAGCTTTTAATGCTATTGAGGAGGAAAGAGGGGGGCAAGGTGGGGGGTGCATTCTGGCCTTGACCAACTGCCATGCTTTGCTTGTTTGAAAGCCATGATGTCTCTCTCTTTCTCATGGGCGGGCCAAATTCTCTGGGCGGGCAAACGGAGAAAGGGGAGGTAACCTTTACTTTTATGACGTTATAAAGGGCAGATTCTAGATTGGCCCAACTGAGCTTTCATTTTCTCAAAGGTAGAGCAGGATATCGCCATTTCTAGCCACTGGGGGACCATAAACAGGCTTAGGCAACTCATATTAATGTTAAAGAATTCATGCTAGTGACGATTCTTTGACCAATCAATGGTCTGCAGTGTTTTAACTCCACCTTCTAGTATTGGCTCAGCTTGCCTGGAACCTAGACCAAGGTGGTACCAAAAAATGTACCAGGTATTATCCACAACTTTTGCTAATGGAAACCCCCCAAAAAAGAGTCCAGTTGAGTAGAGTTGAGCCGTACCATGCAGTAGAAAAATGGAAATGCACAAGTCAAGTCGAGGTTGAATATACAGGTATTACTTGTTATATTGTATTATAATGATATCTGCAATCATGTTCATCAGAAATGTAGGTGGCTTTGAACATGAAAGTAACATGCCTTTGACTATATAATTCATACTCTTAAATGTCTACTTGATTTCTCTGAATAAACATTGCACAACAGTATATTGTCATATGGGGCCAATACGGACACTTATTTTAAAATGAAAAAAAAGAAAGACCTATTGCACAAAGCATCTGTCGAAGTGCCTGATGAAGCACTTATGGAATTGTGCCAATTTTAATAACAGACCTTCGATCAAATATTTTATGGCCTAAATATGTGGTCACTACAACAAAAACTAATCTTTCTTCCAACACATTCCGTCACTGTGTTCATAAATGTTGCAACAACTCAATTATTGTTTTCTTTTCAAGCATAATTTGAAGTAAACCAGTGTAATCAGTTCAAGCATATATGTGTTAAAGCACACAACTTTGCATATAAACAGCTTTTGATTATCACTATAATCCTGTATGTCCTTTGTGTGTGTGCTTTGTGTGTGTGTGTGTGTGTGTGTGTGTGTGTTTGTGTATCTTTGAACCTGTAAATAAATTGTGCATTTATGGATTTTGTGCCACGTAATAAGGAAAAGCTTGTCATATTTACGTATCTGTGTGTGTTTGTGTGTGTGTGTGCGTGCTTGTGTGTGTGCATACCTTGAGATAGTCTCCATCTTGCAATAAGAAGCTCTCAGCTTTTAGCCTGATTCCTTTGCCCTTTTCGGTAGTGATGCGGTAGATGCACTCGTGGTTGTTATCGTAGTTGGAAGGGAAGTTAGGAGAGAGCAGAACACCTTCTGGTCCTAGTGAGGAGGCTCCACACTCCGCTACAGACAGAGAGTAAAGGGGGCAGGGAGGTGTGGATCAGAATCAGCCCTTCTGCCTAATTATTGTTGAGCAGGCAGAATATTTGGGTTAGTTTATTATGTAAAAAAAGAGAGGAGAGGACTGGAAAGATACATATCCAGAATAACCACAAACCTTATTCAACTCAGTAGACATTATAACAATAATAACAACAACATTAATAATAATAATAAATATAATAATAATTATTATTAGAATTAGTATTACATAATTTGAAAAGCTCTAGTTTAAAACACATTCAAAAGCAAAACAATTCAATATACACTGCAAAAAATAAAAAGAGGGCTACATGAAAAAAACATTGCAAAAAAGCAGGTCTGTGTTAGTTAGAAAAACTGTTTCATGGAACTGTTACAGAATTATCTAGCAGGTGCAGTTGCTATCAAAGTTTAGGGATTCCAATAAGTGGTACGTTATGCACATTTTTGTCATATGTAATGAGGAGAGGAGAAATGCAGGCTTTTAACTCCCACTGAGAAGGACCACCACTACTTAGAAGGGAGAAAGATTAAATGGAAGGTACATGTAATGAGATAAACAGGAGAGGAGCCGGTGTGGAACAAGGTAGAACTCACTGAGAAAAATAAGAAACCGTGCAATGTTTATCAAATCAAAAAAAATTTACAAACAACATTTTTGTAAATGTTCTTTAGTTTCTAAAGCAAGTAGGAGGTAGTAGATGAGCATATATTTAAGACTGCTACCAGCAATTCTTCAGAAAATCTTTTGAAAGTGAGGATAGCACTTTAGAGGGAGGGAGGGAGAGAAAACAGAACATTCGAGGGGGAGAATAAAAGTATAAAGAGAGAGCTGAAAGAGAAAAGAAATAACAGAAGATCGCAGTCTAAGACAGACCTTTTGAAAATATGCAAAGAGAAATTAGAAAAGGGAAAAGGGGAGTGACAAAAGAAACAGTATTAACACTCATATAGCAGCTAATGCCCTAATTATCTAATCGAGGACTGTCTAAATACAGAGGGAGAGGAGGAGAAACAAGAAAAAAGAGAGACAGAGAGCTAAAGAGAGGGGCATTTGGAAAGAAAGAGAGAAAGAGGGATGAACCCAGTGAACGTTGCCAGCTGCTGTTCCTCTTAGTCAGGCCTGATCTCTTGACAGATAATGCTATTATAGCATTTTGAGTCTGCTCTTTTTGGGGATTGAAAATTACCAGCAGTCACCAGTCAGGCTCTCATAAACTACCAGCAGCATCCAAGGAAACACTCATCAAAATACTCATCATATACCAGCAACATTACAACCTGATAAGAGCCAATCCTTGGCTAATAAAGCCAACTGTCAACCAGTCAAATAACAGTAAATTACTTTTGTGTCAGCATTTAAATACTGGTGAATTACAACCAGGAAAATGATGATACGTTACTTTGAGGCTTGTTTATATGGTGAAAGTTAATTTAAAAAGTTGTATTTTACAAGCTGCCAGTTATTTGCACAAAAAATAAACCCCACTGAAGCTATAAATATTGAAGGCAGAAATACTTTTTAAAGGCTGGTTACAACTAATCACTACTGTATATATAACGCTGTGTAAAGAAAGCATTGTTGTACAAAACAAAGGTCAATGAGTATAGAGTGTCATGGCCTCAATCCTAATTGCATATCTGTAACTATAGTCTGAATGTAAAAAGAATAATTTTACTGAGATACTAGTTGGTAGTTGGATATGTACGGTGTGAATGTTACATTCCATTCCAAAGTAAACAATCTGAACAAAGCCTCTCTTATATGTTTTAATTGGCATATTATGTTTGTATCATGAATTGTACAACAAAAAATTATTCCTGAAGATTTATCCACGTGAACCTACCTTGATCTAATCTTCCTTTTCTCTGGTGCCTCCTTCTTATCTTTCCACTCCCACGTCATCAAAGTGAATGAAGTGATTGTTAGAAAACGTATATATTGTTGTGTGTCTCATTAAACCTTTATAACATTGTGAACTAAACCCTGCTTTGTGTCACTTTGTACTCTGAGCTTGCCTTTGCTTTCAGAATCAACTCACATAGGTCAGTGTAGTAGATGATAGGATACAAACCACAAAACAATTGGGATCGGATTGTCTGTCTTACCTATACATCGTGGTAATATGTTGCTCCAGACTCGCCTGCCTCCTCCCAGACAAGTGATCTTGCTGTCTCCCTCAAGTCGGTAACCACTGAAACAAGTGAAGGCCAGCGAGTCACCAACCCGAAATCTGAATCCCATCCTCCTGCTGTACGCTGGTACACCGGGATCCTCACATGGCTCTAAGTCGTACTCTATGCAGAGACATAAATAGCATTGTTGAGGTGTCATTCTAAAAAAACTAAAGTGGTTTGAAATGTACAGGAACTGTTGTTAAGTAAGTCATAGTCTATATTGAGGATGTGTCTTTTCCAGAATTGCTCAGGTGCTGCAAGAAATTCTGCTGGATGTCCCTCATTTTGCCAACACCCTTTTTCTTTGTGTTGGAATTTTAAACTCCGGTCAATTTATAGGGACTATGGTAAACTCCTCCTCAGATCTCTGCAGGGTAAATCCAGGCATTTTGGAATGCTGTGTGGACTAGCCAGACCCTCCTCCGCAGCGCTGTGGAGGAAGGTCTGGCAATGGGAGACTAAGTAAGCCAATAAATAGAAATATAAGGTAAATAGAAAGAATGACTTAGATTACATATTTTGTCGTGAAAACCTAAACCTGAGACCATAATGTATTACACCTGTACCATTAATTACAAATCAAGTTGATATTATGGTAAATAAGAAGTAATGTTGTAATGGTCATACTGTTGCCCCTTTTGGCCATTGGGGAAAAAAACACCCACTAGAACTGCAGTTTTTACCAACTGTAAAGTGCCATTGTGTTTTTCCACCCTCCTGGGCATAAGAGGCAGTAATAAAAATAACCTGGACAAGCAACACAAAGGTGAGATTTGTGCTTCAGTGGAAGAGTTTATCAAACACTACTTTTTGGTTTTATAAGAGAAAATGATGAATACTAACAAATGTACATCTGGTTATTTGCCGGATCTACATAAAGGAGCAGCACATATCGGTATTTTGTATGAGACCTTCTGGAACTGCCACCTACGCAGTGGATGCTTTTTTGTGTTTTTTTGTAAGGTTTCTTTTGACAAAGATTATAACTTTAATTCACTTAAAAAGGATAGAGTCAACTTCCGGGTTTTATGTAGTTACTGCTCTCTACCTATGTAAGACAGAATAATGTACCACATCAGAATACAACTAGTTAATTCTGTTGTTTATGGTATCTTTAGTCTGTTAGTCTATATCTGAAAGAGTTAGGCCTACGTCAGGCTAACAAGGCAGGGTAAATTTATTCTGTAATTAGAGTTGGACAGTTTTTAGGCTGACTTACATTCCGCTTGATCCATGTTAACAAAAAACAGTTTATTTTCCGGGGTTCTTACCTGAGAAAGTAATATTAAAGCCTTCATAACTCATGGAAAAATCCGAAATGAAACGTAGCTGAGCGCTGAAGTTCCCATAGAGCCCTGCTTTGACACTAGGTGGCAGCACTGAGCCAGTGAGTCGAGCTACTGGAACCTGGAAATTGCTGTCCTCAGTGATGGAAAGGTAGTCATGGTTCTCCTCCAGATGGAAAGTGTGGAAAACCAGATGGACTCCTGGAAATGAATGGATGAATCGATCAACTTTTTTTTTCCAAGCAAACAGATAGGTATTTCCATTAAGTCTGTGTATGTGTGCTTACCTTTCCCATGAGACACCTCTATGGTCCAAGTGCAGTTAAGAGAATTGGGGTAAAAGTCAGGAAAGCCAGGAGACAGAATTGTCCCCGTTTTACCAAAGATATAACCTCCACAAAGGGCTACAGAGACAAAATGACAGAAAGAGAAGGGTGAAAAAGAAAGGGAGAATTTACATTATTATACATTAATATTTTGCCACTATGCAAACAGTTTGCACTGAGCTGACAAATAGCTAAACAAATTCTAAAAACATGACTACTCAAGATAAACACCAAAAATGAATACATATCCTAAGTAGAGCTAAGAGATCACCACATAATGACAGATATATTCACTCTAATCAACCACTCTCAATTAATTGTTAAGTTACTGGAATTAAAGCACATTCATCTTTTTAAATATGCAGACCTTCAAAAATTGCCGGAATTGTGTGAGCTAAGCATGGTGTTAGTATGTCTTCTATACAAAAAAATTCTCCTACCGATATTAAAGGAATTATATGAAGGAGATGTGCACCCAAAACATTCAATAAAAGTAATCGTTAATTTTACCTGAAGAATGTTGTATGAAATCATCCATGTTATTTTTGGGCAATTTGGTTGAAAGAAATCCATATTTCTGATATAAAACACTTTGAAACAGATCAATTTGACCCAAGGACAACACAAGGGTTAATAAACCTGCAAGAACGGATTTTTTGGCCAATTGGGGTCACTGGAAACAAGTTGTAAACATAACACGGACTTATCATCTCCTTAGTAAAGAGTTGCTCATTTATTCATCCAGTGGTTACAGAGCAACTTTATCATTCATTCATAGTAATATTTCTTGCCATCTAACAAATGCAAGCTCAACAATCTCTTGTTGTTCTCTTCCAACTCCTGAGCAAAATATCTGGTTCTTTATCTGCTAAATGCTCCACTATGTTCAGCAGCTAGTCACTTCCTGTATTTGCTGTTTAATGCTAAGCAGGTGGCGTATTGTTAGGTTTGGAGACGTTTTACTGAAAATGGTTTGATTCTACCCTCTCCGGGAACCATTACCTTATCGTGGTGGAGAGGTTTGCGTGTACCTATGAACCTGAGGGCTGTGTTGTCTGGAGCTGTGTGCTCCCATGGCAAAGTGTTCTCTGGAGAGAGGCCAGACAAAGAATGGTTCAAAAAACCCTATGAGTAAGCGAGGCAGAGAGGGAGTGACCCTGCCTGGAGGAAGCCTGGGGCCCTGCTCACAAGACCCCAGCTGAACGCCGCTGCGTTTACCCCGGTGGACAAGAAGGTCACCTGCCTACGCCTGCGGGTGATGGGGGGAAAACTCTGACTGTTGTTTGTGCATATGCACCAAAAATATGTTCATAGTATTTGGCCTTAAATGGCCCTTAAATGGAGTCCCGTATGGGGCTCCAGTAGGGGACTCCATAGTTCTGCTAGCGGACTTCAACAAACACGTGGGCGATGATGATGATACTTGGAGAGGCGTGCTTGGTAGGAACGGCCTCCCTGATCTAAACCAGAGTGGTTGTCTGTTGTTGGACTTGTGTGCTAGTCATGGATTGTCCATAACAAACACCATGTTCGAACATATGAATGCTCATAAGTGTACGTGGTACCAGAGCACCCTAGGCCAAAGATCAGTGATTGATTTTGTAATCGTTTCATCTGATCTGAGGCCGTATGTTTTGGACACTCGGGTGAAGAGAGGGGCGGAGCTGTCTGATCACCATCTGGTGGTGAGTTGGGTCAGGGGATGGGGGAGGACTCTGGACAGACCTGGTAAGCCCAAACGGGAAGTGCGGGTAAATTGGGAACGTCTGGAGGAGGCCCCTGTCCGACAGACTTTCAACTCACACCTCAAGCGGAGCTTTTTGTGCATCCCTGTGGAGGGTGGGGCATTGAACCTGAGTGGACAATGTTCAAAGTTTCCATTGTGGAAGCTGCGGCGGGGAGCTATGGTCTTAGGTGCTTCAAGGGACGGTAACCCACGAACACCCTGGTGGACACCGGTGGTCAGGGAAGCCGTCCGACTGAAGATGGAGTCTTTCCGGGATGTGTTATCCCAGAGGACTCCAGAGGCAGTTGCAAGGTACTGACGGGCCCGAAGGGATGCAGCCTCTGCCGTGACAGAGGCAAAGCAGCTGGTGTGGGAGAAGTTTGGAGAATACATGGAAAAGGACTTTTGGTCGGCACCAAAGTGCTTCTGGAAAACAGTTCGCCACCTCAGGAGGGGGAAGCGAGGAATCATCCAAGCTGTGTACAGAAAGGATGGGACGTAGTTGACCTCAACTGAGGAGGTAATAGAGCGGTGGAAGGAGCACTTTGAGGAACTCCTAAATCCAGCTGACACGTGCTCTGTGGTAGGGGCAGTACTGGAGGACGATGGGGGATTGTCGTCAATTTCCCTGGTGGGGGTCACTGAGGTAGTCAAACAACTCCACAGTGGCAAAGGCCAAAGGGATTGATGAGATCCGCCCAGAAATGCTGAAAGCTCTGGGTGTGGAGGGGATGTCTTGGTTGACACGCTTCTTTAACATTGCGTGGAAGTCTGGGACAGTGCCTAAGGAGTGGCAGACCGGGGTAGTGGTTCCCTTCTTCAAAAAGGGCCAGCGGGTGTGTGACAATTGCAGGGGTATCACACTTCTCAGCCCCCCTGGTAAAGTCTACTCCTAGGTGCTGGAAAGGAGGGTTCGGCCGATAGTCGAACCTCAGATTGAAGAGGAACAATGCGGATTCCGTCCTGGTCGTGGAACAACGGACCAGATCTTTACTCTCGGGGATCCTGGAGGGAGCCTGGGAGTATGCCCAACCTGTCTACATGTGTTTTGTGGATCTGGAGAAGGGGTATGACCGGGTCCCCCGGGAGATACTGTGGGAGGTACTGCGGGAGTATGGGGTGAGGGGGTCCCTTCTTAGGGCCATCCAATCTCTGCATGACCAAAGCAAGTGCTGTGTCCGGGTTCTCGGCAGTAAGTCGGACTTGTTCGAGTTGAGGGTTAGCCTTTGCCAGGGTTGTGGTTTGTCACCAGTCCTGTTTGTAATTATTAAGGACAGGATATCAAGGTGTAGTTGGGGTAGGGAGGGGTTGCAGTTGGTGGGCTCGGGATCTCATTGGTGCTTTTTGCGGATGATGTGGTCCTGATGGCTTCATCGTCCTGTGACCTTCAGCACTCCCTGGATCGGTTTGCAGCCGAGTGTGAAACGCCTGGGATGAGGATCAGCACTTCTAAATCTGAGGCCATGGTTCTCAGCAGAAAACCGATAGAGTGCCTACTTCAGGTAGGGAATAAGTTCTTACCCCAAGTGAAGGAGTTTAAATACCTTGGGGTCTCGTTCGCGAGTGAGTAAACCATCGAGCAGGAGATTGGTCGGAGAATGGGAGCAGCGGGTGCGGTATTACCTTTAGTTTATTGCACCGTTGTGACGAAAAGAGAGCTGGTAAAGCTCTCAATCTACCGGTCAGTGTTTGTTCTTACCCTCACCTATGGTCATGAAGGCTGGGTCATGAACGAAAGAATGAGATCAAGGGTACAAGCGGCCAAAATGGGTTTCCTCAGGAACGCGGCTGGCGTCTCCCTTAGAGATAGGGTGAGAACCTCAGTCATCCAAGAGGAGCTCGGAGTAGAGCCGCTGCTCCTTCACGTCAAAAGGAGCCATTTGAGGTGGTTCGGGCATCTGGTAAGGATGCCTCCTGGGCGCCTCCCTAGGGAAGTTGTTTCAGGCACGTCCAGCTGGGAGGAGGCCCCAGGGAAGAGCCAGGACTAGGTGGAGAGATTATATCTCCAACCTAGCCTGGGAACGCCTCGGGATTCCCTAGTCGGAGCTGGTTGATGTGGCTCGGGAAAGGGAAGATCGAGGTTCCCTGCTGGAGCTGCTGCCCCCGCGACCCAATACCGGATAAGCGGATGAAGATAGATGGATGGATGGATGGATGGATGGTTTGATGCTACAGCCCAAAAATATGCCATGAGAGCAGTGAGAGTACCACAGTAAGGTTGCAGATCATAAAACTAAACAACTTAATGTGTGTACAAAACTCTGTAAAGCCGAGGGGAGCAAATGTAGGTGCTAATTTTGTTTTGTTTTGTACATAAGATATAGTACAGAAAATGCACTGAAGACTTACTGTTGATTTCACCAAATTGGATTGTGTTACAGAGAAAACTAGATCTTTTAAAGGCAAAAATGCAGCTTCTAAATACAGCTGCAGACAGAGAAACAAATGGTGAAGGCCAGAGATGGTCTTAGAAACATAAGAAAAAAGAGAGGGAAGATTGTGACAGACAAAGAAAGATTGAATTGTTGTAAAAGAGTGAGGGATTGGTGCGTGCGTGCATGCGTGCATGTGTTACCTAGCCTTCATACAGAGCCAGACCACTGATATGGAACAGGACAAACTCATTTTGTATAGAGCAGAATGGAAAATACTATAGTACCATAGTGGAGAGTAAAAGAGGGCTTTCGGAGCATTACAGACTCTTGAACTAAGATAATATGTTGACTCTTCGTTTCTCTCTCAGTGTGCCTCCATCCCTTTCAATTCTATTCAGCTCAACTCAGTTACATTTAATACAATTTAAGTTAAATTAATTTATCAATTTAAGTTAAGTAAAATAGGAGTTTTTTTTCTTACTTACACATCCCTACGGAGCCCCCCTGGGGTCAGCTGAGAAGAAAAACCTAAACTGTACGCACAGAATACAAATTTGTTTCCTCGGTTTTATAAATGCGAGCAAAGTTAGAACAATATTCACAGATTAAAACTTCCGGGATCAATTACTCTATAGCAAAATGTTTTAAATAAAAAACAATGCATCTTTCCTAACATAGTGAGGTTAACAACGAGCTACAAACTCATTTTCATCAAAACGAGCCGTCCTCCAACTTTTGGAGAAGTAAAATTGGTCTCTAGGAGCACCGGGCGGTGAGACCATGGGTGAGACGGCAGTACGACGAGTGTTTAGGGACCGTCTACAAACTACAACAATAACACAACACTATTAATTAATTTAATGATTAAATAAGGTAGTGTCGTACATTCCAGACTATAAACTAAATCAGAGACAATAACTTATTTTGTAGTGTCCCTTCTGTCTGTAGTTGAAACAAAAAATGTGCTAATTCATTTGGTGATATGGGTAAATTATATATGTATATGTATTATTTTGACTTTATGATGACAGATTTTTTTTTTTAGTGCAGCTGTTCCAGTATGGGTTTGTAGATTGACTGCTGTGTATGCCTCTCTGCCTCTATCTTTCTGTCTATCAATGTCTTTCCTCCATCTTATACCATATCATATTTCAACAGAGATGGAGTTGAGTTGACTAGCAGTGATGAGAGCCATTCTACCCCCCTTTCTCTCTCTGACTAGCAGTCTTGTGTGTGTTGTGGTAACCATATTTTTCACACTCCCATCAGGATTCAGTTGAAACTAGGACACTATCTGACTAAATGACCCTTGTTGAGGGAGGCGCATGTGTACATGTGTGTATGCATACTGTATCTATTGTTTGTACAAGTGCACACATCAGAGTATGTGAATAATCTGTGTGTGAGAAGATAGAGGCAGATTGTTAATGTATGTGTGTTAGAAAGTGTGAGCTGCATAAAAATGCAAGAACAAGAAAAGAAGCAGACAGACAAAAAAGAATATTCATCATTCGAACAAAGATTTGAGAGGCAAATCAAAGTATGGTGGCCTTCAATGTTGAGAGCAGAAGCATAAGACTGAAAGCTGAACGAAAAGCAGATACAAAAAGATATGGCTTGTTTTTCAGACAGGGGAGAAGAAAACAGTAAGATAATATACAAGACTTCAGCTCCATCCCTTCCTACTCTTCCCTACATCCTACATGTTTTATTCTCTGTCTTTAATTATCTCCCTCTTAAAGGATGCCATGGCATTTTTTACTAAAAGGGATAATTTGACTTTGTTCACTTCTAACAAGTTGTTGTCTTGGCACCAACTGTAAGCTTTAAAATGTCACTGCAGCCCTTCAATATTCTCCCTGACACATAAAAGAGCAGCCAGTGCTTTGTATTATCTGTTTGGAGATATAGCTGACCGGCAGGAATAAGATGAGCGGTTAAAGTCCAACCAACACTGTGGTGTAACTGAAAGGGAATGGTCTCTGCACGCCTGCAGGAAGGCAGCATGTAATTTTGTTTTTATCTTTCCGACGCAATATTGTCAAAATAATGAATTTTGGTTGCTGCATAGTGCAGTAGGTATAGTATGTTGTATAGTAGGTTGTCTTGTAATGTTAAAATGTTAACTGTGCCACTGAGACTGTACTGTAAATAAGATTTCTCTGTGTCTGCGTGGATTCGCTCCGGCTTCCTTCCACAGCTCCAAAACATGCAAATCGGGTAAACTGGATATATTAAATTGTCAATAGGTTGGAAAAGAATTAAGTAACAGAACAGGTAAAGACAGTAATATACATATATATAATTCTAGTCCTATGATCTTTTCTGAAATCAAACTATGATAGATTACATTCCAGTCAAGACTTACACAGCTGTCTGGTGAGATGGCATGCTTGGCTGAATATTGAAAATGTCACAGGGGCTGTTTAAAACTGCTTATGTTTTATGGCTGATACTGTGAGATGGATTGCCTTGGTTCGGTATGAACTCACTCCCAAGTTGAGACATCTTGACTTTGGCTTTCAAATTGGATTCTTTTCAATCGGCAGATTAAATCAGACACTGTGTATTCATCTCCCATGATAGCAGGAGCTGTGGGCAAAATGCTGAATAAGAAGGCCTGCGATGGTCAGTGAGCATCTGTTTAAGTAGTGTCTGTTGACCCGCATAATTGCACTAAGGCTGGATGTCCAACTTGGAAGTGGGGGCAGATTTAACAATTAACAATATGGCTGCCAGTAACACCAAGTGAAATTCAAAAAAGAAGACTGGGAAATAAGTTACTAATAGGAACACCTGCACCAACTCCCTCCCCCTTCTCCACTGTCTCTGATTCTCTGGCTGTACCTTCTTTCAGCCACCTCGCCTTACTGACTACACTTTTGTTTTTATGTTCATGGAAAGGGGGCAGTCAGTCTATAAACTAACTACTGTTTGAAAATTCACCATCTTCAAACTTATCTCACACAACAACAAAAACAGCTGGCGGCTTGCAAAAGTAAATTGTGGTAAAGACGAGGCACAGTTGCGTGTGAGCTGTAGTGGAGGCTAAACGCACGTAAACGCCGTTTATGCACCTCTCAAAATTCGGAAATGGCGTTTACCCACCTCCAAAGTGCGTTTATCCACCTCTGAATAGCCTATCTCCCAAAGCCATTCTAAATTAAGCTTGTGTCGTTTTAGTTTCATATTGTTCATTATTAGTTTCATAGGTTGTAAACCTAAGACAAAGTCTCAGATTGCCCTGCATTACTGTCAGTGTTTGACCAATCTCTTGTGGAGTTTGGTGTATATTCCCCAGTGTCGCCTTCCAGGCAGCGCTGCGTGGAAGGTACTAGGGTTGGGCAACGGTTGGGTGCCTTGAAGTCACGGTCGCAGCGCTACCTTGAAGTCGACGCTGGGGGTTAGAACATCAAGTAGTAAGGATCTCCCTTTGCTAGTCAGCTAGCTAGTTATTGTTGTCGCTCTAGCTGTTACGGTAAACGTTTCTATGGTAACAGCAAGTTTGACCAATCAGAAACGTTGCTGGTATGCTTAGGATTGTGGGTAATGTAGTTTTTCTACGTAAGATAGTGGATAATTGTTTTTCTTATAATGTTACAAGGTTGATATCATACAGAAACTGGGTCAGTCTACCTCGGACGGTTTATACATTATGGCTGATAATTAAATTCTTATGGAGAAAATCAATGGGGGTTTTACTATGTATTTATATATAATAAACTCCATCATCACTATTTTGATAATTGATTAGTTAGAGTAATATTTTAAAGACAAAACTAAAAAGGTCTTTGATTCCAGCTTGTTAATGTGAATATTTTACACATATTTTTGTTGTCTCTGTTTTGTCATTTAGTAAACTTTATAGATTTCAACCATATAATTCCTTCTTGAGTCTTTTTAACAAGAAATTTGATTAATGTATGAACTGAACTGATTGTGTGACCTGTGAGGGAACAATGAAACAAACATGTCATCAGGTAAGCCGTGGCCCCCCTTATCGGTGATCGCGTCGTGGTCCACCTGATCACAGAATTTATAGTTTACCCACCTCTTTTTTTACCACTACACCTCTGAGCGTAACTATGGATTTTAATATCTAAGTCATCATCAGCAGCTCAGGCAAAACAAGTCAAAAGGCAAATTCCTTTAATGATGTTTCAAGTAGGGGTGAAACGGTACATATTTTCGTATGCATGATCTGAAAAAAGAGCTAAATGAGTGTAGTCAAGGTCTCAAAAACTACAATGCTTATTTATGCTTTATTGTTTTCCATTTGAGGATGTAATTGTAACTTATTCTACAGTACTGGATTAATTTTACACATAAATAAAGTATTAATTAAATAATTTGATAAAAATCTCAGAGATTTGAAATTACCACAGCAATTATTTTTCTTTGCTACAGTGTTTGGGTAAAGAAACCTCATCTCGAAAGCTTAAATAATCAATCAGACCCTTTAATTGTTGTCCAACATTAAATTCTGATCAAGATTACTTAATTTACCAAGCAAACCATATTTCAGCATTTATTTGCTGTTTTAAACAAACTCCGGGCTTTGTCCTCTGAGGACAAGAAACAAGGTGCACACAATAGCCTGTATGCCAGTTTGTTTAGGACATTTCCAATTAGGTTTTATGTTTTTATTTTACTAACTAAGTTTTACTTGATGACCAAATTTGTTTGGTCTGTTTCCTGTGTTTAACAAACTTCAAACTCCATATGACACGTATTCCAACAAGTGACTGTGTTCCTCACATTATTAAGTAATTTTTGCACTGTACTGTACTTAAACTGTAAATTGTTTACAAAAGGTTTCAGCTCACTATAGAGTAGGTCTACATGATGAGTGCTAGAAAGAAAGAAAGAAATATTTTCACCATCACAACTGGGAAGAGCGTGACTCCACTGGTGATTCTCTTCGCAAACAATTGGCTCCTCATCACTCAGTGTGTATCCTAGATCACATGCAAATGAGACACGGGAGCCAATGGAAAAGCTGCTGCCATGGCGACGACCATTGACTGGGATTCCAGGATCAAGACAAGAGTCTGACTCCATTTTCACACCTGAGAATCACATCACACAAGCACAAATCCCACAGAGTCAAGAGGGTGAGTGTATATGTGTGTGTTGGTAATTACACCAAGCTAGTTTGCACTCAGCGAACATTGAACAAAACATTGTTGCTGCATTTGAATACCTGCAGGCAATTCATCATTTGTCTACCAAACATTTATATTAGTCTGTCAATCAGCCTTACTTTCATATCTGATGCTAAAGCCTGCTGCAGAGCGGCTGTTGTCTGTCGTGAACAACAGGAACAAGACGTTGGATGTGGAAATCAGGAAATGAGGTGCTTGGGTGCCGTGGTATTCACCGATGAGGGGAGAGGAGGCTGAGGGGCCATCTCTGATTTCCAGTGTGTCATAGTTGACCTCAGTCTGGAACCTACACAGATATACAGGCATAAACATACACAATAACCTAACAAACACAAAAATAACATATATATGACTGGCACACATAATAATACGTGCAGGCTACCTCAAACACCAGCTAATGTATTGTAACTGAGAGCTAACAATGTTGATAAACAAATTATTTATTTGTATTTATGCTGAGAGAGGATTCAGCAGCTATGCTCCTTTTATTAAAGTAATTGTGAGTGCAAAACATTGAACAATGTCAATAAACTATGCTAACTTCAAAAACAAAACTTATTGACTGACATTCTACCTGACAATTTAAATAATTGAGCACTTAAATAACCACATACAAACCTTGTGTGCCTAAGTAGCTGAATTAGTGGCTGACTTAATATCTTCCTCTCACTCACTTTCATGCAGGCCAGCGCCTTGCATTGCAGCTCCGCCACCATTGGTGTATGAATGTGTGTGTGAATAGGTGAATGATAAGCAAATTGCAAAGCGCTTTGTCTGGGAAGGTAGAAAGGCGCTATATAAATGCAGTCCATTTACCATTTATTGTTGACTGACTAAGCAATTACTTACAGTTGTGTCTGCAGGGCACTAACAACCAGTTGGTTCTTAAGACCCTGAGTGCTGCTGGTCATCATTTTAACCATAAAATATAGTAATAACTGATTTAGAAAAGGTTCATCACGTCAACGGTGGGATGGAAAACAAAAAGTTGGGGCCAACTGACACACTGTACAATCACATGCACTGATTGCATCTGAATATCTAACCAGCCAACTGAACAATTCACTAGCTTCTGCACCAGACATTTGCATGCAATGCCAAGGCTGAATCCTACACAAATGAAATGCCTCATAGGCGATGAAGATAACTTGGCCTTTACGTCACTTCGCAAAAAGACAAATTTCAGCTTTAGCAATTTCAGGCTACACTGCATCTGCTCGTGGCTTGTGTCCAGAATACATGTGCAAAAAGCCAACATTAATTATTTACTGCAGCAGTAACTCACCAACTACATTTATATCTTACTAACTTATGATGCTTCTAAAAGACTGACAAACTAATAGACTGACAGACTAAATAATGTACTAGCTGACAAACCAAACATGAAAAGAAATGAAATTCTTCATGACCATATTAACTATTAACTGGTAACAATCTGTATCATTTTCTGAGTAACTGATCAACAAACATAAACAAACCTCTCTATACCTCCATAACCAGATCACTCACCTGTCAAAGTGTATCTTCACAGCATGGTCTTGTTGTGCTTCAATTACCCACTGGCAGTTCAGAGAGTCTTTATAAAAGGAGGGCCAACCAGGAGACAGCAGAACACCAGTAGGGGCTGTAAGATGGCCTCCACATGGAGCTACAGGGACATGAGAGAGAGAGAGAGAGAGAGAGAGAGAGAGAGAGAGAGAGAGAGAGAGAGAGAGAGAGAGATTTTCAATTTACGTGAGCTGTCTAATCCTTTCTGAATTCATAGAGTTCATATATAAACATTTAACTTCAGAAATATGCAGTGGCAATTTCCTGCTACAGTGAACAAAGTTCAGTTGTTTTGCCCATGTCATTGCTCATGTTTGAAAAAGGGCAAAACAAGTATTGCATGATAACTCAAGTATATTTATGTGTCAAATGATACCAGCAAATGGCTGCAACTCAGTGAACTGTACATAGCTGGCACATCTTGACACTAAGTTATAGCTTACACTTAGGAGTCCCAAAAGCTCAACCACGACACATTAAAATGCAAGAATTAGCTTCAGTTGAGTTTGGATGCTAGATTTAAAAAACAAAAAAACATTATAACTTTGTAACTGTGTATTAGTTTTGGCCTGGTCTGTCTAGCACTCAGAATAAGCTAACATGTATTTTAACATCCCTGAAAAACTTAGAGTTCATGGTCTGTTTATTTTTTTCCAACAATATGTCATTTGCAATGGCTTATCTCTCCCACTCTTACCACTTCTTCTGAACTAGCTAATACATTGGTCCTTTTGATTGCTCTCATTAGTCCAGACTTTCAGCAAGCTAAATAAAATGATTTTTCTTTCACCCATTCTGTGCACACTGAAGCTGTGGTACTCATGGATAGGATGTAGAAGAGAAAGTCATTCTAGAAATAAAACCTAATTATTCTCCCCTGTCCAACGATAGGAATAACATTTCCCCATACTTCATATTTAATAAGGTGACAAACCTATTCAATTGGATTGTCTCCTCCATCCCATTTATTAACAACAGCCAACATTTGATAATGTCATTTAGACAATACAATCAAGATGGAGGGGATAGAAAAAAAGACATACGACTACTCACAGGCCAGTGGATAACATTCACCTTTAAAAAGCATTCCAATAACGGCACATCCACTGTCCTTTTATTATCACTTCCACATATTAGTTTTTGGATACATCTCTGTTTATTGGAGTCTGCATATAATGAATCTCTCCCTGAATAAGTTTCAGCAGAACTTGTGCCAATCTCATTTAAGATTATTGTTGAGAGAGACAGATGCGTGCAAACAGGATGAATAAGTGTAGGGAGGCTAGAGTCAATTAGAAGAGGAAATGTATGCAACTTCTTGTAGTCTGGCAAGTCGAACATTTTCAACAATTAACCATTATTCATACACACAGTAAACAGTTTGTATGTGTGTTTACCTTCACAGCGAGGCACAGCCGCAGACCAAACAACGTTTCCCTCCTGGATGATGCAAGTGACCTGATCAGACCCCTGGAAATAGAATATCAATGTATGGAATTAAGGGTTGTTACTTAATTTAAAGCTATAGTGTGTAGTTTCTGTCTTCCCCATGAAGAATTCTAAGTAATGACAACAAAACTGTTGGCGTTCCGTGACCATGCACCATCCCCACTCCCCCACACAGTTGCTAGTAGCCAAGTAGGACACGGAGGATTAAAAAACATGATGGCCTCTTCAGAAGAGTTAATTATCTTCACTCAAGTTTCTGCACGGGAAAGTCACTGGACACCACACTCTTCTAAACATAGCCATACTCTATACAGATAGAGTTTTGTGGAGCTGATTGTCTTTATTAGCTTTGTGGCAACTAATTTGGCAATGGCTTGAATTTAACGTTCATTAATATTAAAAAAAGTTACGCACTAAAGCTTTAAGATATGATACAAACAGAAAAAATGAAAAAAGGATACAACATAAAAAAAGAAATAAAATTAAATCAAAATGATATACAGATACAAATTAAGTACAGGAGAGTACAAAGTAGCATTTCAATACGACTACTATCACTAATACAAATACTGAATGCAAATAATGCTTATACATCTACAAATCTGTATTTCATTTTTGTGAATAATCTATCAGATTAGATTTAGACAGATATCTGATTTTTACCTGTGTCCTAATGAATCCTTGATCACAGTGAAAAGCCACGGAGCTTCCAAGCTGAAACTGGTCACCATACCTTTGACCATTGACAGGAACTCCTGGGTCATGGCATTCATTCTGACCAAATGCTAAAAAGAGAAATATGAAAGAAGAGTTATAAAAGAAGCCAATAGACAAAGAACCAAATAAACTGTATGAAACAAAGACAACTGCCTCTGGAATTGAATGAGCAGAGAGAAAATCTGACAGAAAAGAATGGGGAAAATGACACAGTGTGCCTACACACTATAGTATGGATATTTGAATTGTTGAAAGAGGTCCAGAATACATATTACATGATTTGATAATTTGAACAACGTTCCCTGGTTTTTCCAATTCATTTCAATACCTGAAAATTGGTTCTACCAGACAGAACAAAAAAAAAAGTTTTAAAAACCATTGCTGTATCACTGTCAGTAAATGTGACATCGCCACTGATATGGAAATATTGGGAATAGAATTAGCTTCACGTGGATTGAACCCTGTCATGTTTAGCTTATATCATCCCCATTCCAAAGATTAACCTGATCCCACCCAGAGCACACACACCCAGTGATTGGACATATCTCAGGTTGATTAGCTACTGATGGAGAGGAAATGAGAGCAGAGAGAGAAAGAAAATGATAGAGGAAAAAAAAAACACTATAGACGAAAGGGCACATACAAAAACATGAATACACAAATATATTACACATGCCGGTAGATGGACACAAATACATTTGCATGTACATGTGTTCAAACACATAACGAGCACACAAGAAAGCCTAAAAAAAGGCATACATAGAGAATAACCATCCATACTTTCCCACACCAGCTATAGAAGTGGTGGAAAATGTCGGGAGGGATATTTTAAAAATACTGTATATATAGGAAAACAAAGAAAATGACATTCAATTATATTATTATTATATAGTATGTGTAAACTGAGAGGTAGGAAAGAGCAAATGCTGTGAGTGTTTCAGATAAAGAATGTGTGAGACAAGGTTGTGTTTGTAAAAGAAGAAACAAGAAGTCTGACACAGAGTGAAAGCCAGAGATCAACATGATGGATTAGAAAATAAGGTATAAAAACACTGAATAATAGGGTTGGGACAGAGAGAGAAAGAGAAACAAATACATGACATTGTAAGCAATCTGTTGTTAATTGAGAGACAAAAGACTTGGCCATCAAGAAAGAGCATTGTACAAAACAAGGTGTAGCTTTGTACTGGCAACATATTTCTTTTTTTAAGGAGTGCAGTAAGGTTTTTTTTTTTCCTTGTTTAAGTTTTGTTCTTGTATGTTGGTTCCAAGTGACCACCAGTCAGTCTATCACAAACAGTATGATGTATTGAATCAGAATCGTAACTACTTATATAACTGTACAGCTTAACTTTCATAGCGATGTGAAAGAAAATACTGTAAAAAAATCCATAATTATTTGTGTATAATAAATTATGGGAAGCATACATTTTTCAAAGTAGGTATAGGAGATTATGGTTTTGTTGATATAACTATTCCTAACTATCCAAATACCGCATTGATGTCATTAACCCTTGTGTTGTCCTCCGGGGTCCCAGAGACCCATCCTGTATTCAATCGTATTTTTCTGGTGTGATAAAAGTTCATGTTTTACTTTCATATTCCACATTATTTATATAAACATACTGTATACTGATATATTCACAGCAATCCCCAGTTATATTCATATATGTCATATAAAAAATGTTAATAGACCAAATTACTGAAATGGCACAAAGATGCCTAATCTTTCTTAAGTCTCAATGTACAATTTATGCAATTAAATTACATTCTCAAAATGTTTCATCATCAAAAACTATACAAATATAGTTAAACATTTTGTCTTTTTTAAGAACATGACTATTGGTAACTGTGGAAAGTACGAACATTGCATAATATATTCAAAACAAGTGGAGTATAAATTGGATTTCTGTATTTGTACATTACTTTTAGAAATGTTTGGTTGTTGAGTATAATAAGACTCTAATGGCATAGTTTTGCTTCAAATTGTGCGTCACACCTTTCATTTGTGTTAAAAAAAATATTTGCGTTAGGATTAGTGATGGGACATTTCATTAAACATTATGTGGTGCTAAAGAGGCTAAATATAATTTAGTATGTTCATTTGTCAAATGTCACCTCTCAAGAAAGAGGCAGAGACAAGGTCATTTGTTAGGCAGTGGGTGAAATGGTGCAAAACTACAAGGAAATCAAAGAGAATTAATCACAGTCAGTCATGCACAACTAGTTCAACTTAGAGCAGATAAATATACATGCTGCAGTAGTCGGGTTCAAAGCTGACAATGGGACATGTTTAACTAAGTAAAGCATGAGTAAGACATAAATACATATGATAAATTAAGCAGAATAGCAATGAAACAGCAAAAGGCATAGGTTGAAGTTGCTTTACAAAAAGGTAAGACCAACTATTCATTGTAAAAACACTTTTCTGTTTTTATCTCTTTTTGTTTGATCATACACTGTCACAAACTGCCGTATCTTGCAAGAAGCCCTTTCTCTTCCGTTCTGATGAGCTGACCTCAAACATCTGCTGCTCATGTTTACTGCTGTCATTTTTAGATTGTTGAACAATTTTCTGCTATCAAAACTCTGTTGCATCTGCTCTGGAAACATCTCAAACATGATGTCATGCTGACGTTTGACTGGATAACTACAGGAGTAAGAAAAATACACTGATACACACCGAAATGGGCACACCAATGTACATTACAAATAATGGTGTTTAAACCATTTTAGGTTGCATTTGTAGGTTGATTTTGTTGCATGCAGATACAGACCGATAGACAGACAGGCAGACACAGATACAATATATAGGTAGGTAGGTGGCACATACTGGTATAGCTGATATTGAAGCCTTTTCCAGTATTAGAATGATCAGATTGAAATTCCAGTCTCATGATGTGTCCATTCGAGGCGATCTGTGATGGAACATCTTTTCCTGAGAATGTTCCAAATGTTTGTGGCTCAGACAGGCCTAAAATAGAACAGAGTTAAAACATTCTTTAACAGACACGTTTTAATGGTGCTTATCTAATTCCATCAGAATAACATTAGGCCAAGGACATACTAGGAAAGTAAAGGACTCCTGTAAAAGGAATAAAACAAAACACCCCAAGAAATCTGAAAAGATGTATTAAATGTTATTGGTGCTGGAAAAAAATAATTTGATGATTCAATAGTCCTTCAGATCATTGTTAATGTTCGAAAATCCTAAAATGTTTTGATGTTATTTTGCAGACAAATGCAAACAATGTACACAGTCTAGGAACCACCAGAGAAAAGGGTTGTTTTGGTAGCACAATGGTTAGCACTATTAGTCCATCATCTGCCTGTCAGTTGGATTAAAGAATTTAATGGAGTGAAAAGAACCCATTCAATTTACTTCGTTTGGTTCTGTAGCACTGTCAGCAACAAAATGGAGGAATAATCCATAACAAGACCTGAATTCAAAATCTTATTTAAGAAATGTAAACAAGTATTATCAGCAAAATATGCATACAAGAATGTTTCCTTTAAGAATAACACATATTGATAGTTTATGTTGTATTAAAATGTTTTAGCTACTTGCTGGTGGAGCCCAGTTTGACTTCTTTACCCTGTTAGGAGTTTTAACTACAGCCGTGAGTTACATTGTCTATGTCATTGAAAGCGTTGTGTCTCAGGATAACTTGCTTCTCTATAGGTTTATTTGTGTTTTTTTTAGACTTTTGGGATTGATTTAAAAATGATTGTCAATGTGCTAAAACAATGCTATTTTTCATAGCTGAAAGTAGTAGAAAGATGGTTGATTTTTATTCATCAGTGTTATTTGTTGTACTCATCTCATGTTGACTGTATAATGAAAATCTGCATGGTGCCAGCTACGCTTCGGCCCCATTACCTCTCACCTTATCAGTAGTTGGAGATTGGTTGAAACATATTGTCGTGTAGCATGTAAATGGCATACATTTTCCCCATTGTAGAACAACACAGCATGCCTGATTGGTGGGAGGCCTATAACAGCTCCACAGTGAGAATAGAGGGGTTTTGGAACATTATTGCATCCAAAATATCTGCCTTGATTAATGATACTGTACCTGTTACTACCTGTGATTCTGAATGATTTGTCAACCTTCTCTAAAATTCAAAAACAAGATGTATTTGCTGGATTTACAGCTGCTAAGAAAATGATTGTAACATGTTGGAAACTACCTCATCACTTGTTTATTCATATGTGGACCCTTTCCTTTTTAGATGTTGTATATATGGAGCTCTCTATGGCTTGCATAAATGGAGCGCCACAAAAGACTTTGAACTCTAGGCTCAACATTTTTAAGTCCTTGAAGTCAATGTAGACTTGTGCTTTGGCCTCCGTACTTCGGTCTGTGCACGTGTTTGGTCCACTGTGTATTGTTTCAAAATGTATTGTGTCCATCTCTCTGTCAATGTCTTTTGCTTGTTTGTTTGTTTGTGTGTGTTTGTGTGTTTTGTTGGTGAGCTGCAAGCTTCGTTCCTGCTGTTGTGTTTTTGTTGGGTCTTCCCCTCCCCGTCTTTCCCCTCTGTGTTTTTTTTTTTTGGACCTGGGATGCATTCTTATGTCCCAATGCATTGTTTGTTAATTGTGTAATATATAAATATAAATATTTGATCACAAAAAAGATAAAAAGAGAAGTTAAAGTATGCAAACTTCCAAAGTGGGATTATAATGTATACATGTAGCTGTAGATCTTGTTACTGTCTGATGAAACTGAATCATGACTCTTTGAACTGAAATCAAATATGATTAACCTGCTGATACCTGCTCTAACTTTATTTCTAACTTTACAGACAAAATATACACTGAGTGACCTGAGTGATCTCAGCAGTGACTCAGCAAGGGATCCTTCTGGTTCTGGTGGTAAATCAAACCAGACAGACATGCTTCACATAACTGCCTAAGGTTGATGCTCTTTCCTACAGATGTTGCATTTGAGTAAATCCCAAAGAGACTGATATCGGGGAATTGTAGTGTCCAGGTCATTAATGTTATTTCACCTAAATGTGTCTTGAACCATGCATTCCTGGACAATTCTGTCATGGCAGGGAGCATTATCTTGTTTAAAGTACCCATCATTCCTTTGGGGGTACATGGTTGGAATGCATGGCTGAACCTAGCAGCTATGTAAAGATATGCTCTGGCATTAAGGCATCGCTCTATAGCTATTAAAGGACCCACTGTACACCAATTCAATGGCCCCCGAAACCATTACACCTCCCCTACCGGCCTGTATAGCTGTAACCATGCATCACCTCATTTCTGTCTGAGACATTTGTGTCACAGCATAGGACCATTTACTGCAACAAATGGCTTCTCACTTTTTTAAGCAGAATACACTCTGCTTGTGAGGGTGCTCCCAAATGACCCAACTGGCAGCGAGAGATTCAGTAGGGAGCGTAATAAAATCCTGAAGGGCTACACAGAACACAACCAAGCAGGCCCATTTCAGTGAGATATGGAATAAACATAATGCACGGAAGCAAGGAAGAAAATGCCATCCCCAAATATGGTGATAAGACACTTGAACAGGAGGAGGATGAGGTGGTGGATGGAGAAATCAATCGCCACAGCAGTTTGTAGCGGGTAGAAATAAACAGATTTACCATCAGCAGCAGTGCCAAAATGAACAAAAGTAAGTGAGAGACGTTGTAAGATTACAAAAACACCTTATTGGCTTGAATGAATGCAATTGTAAATGTATTTTGAGTGTGATTGGTAATTATAAACTGATGCAGATGAGCTTTTGGCATGCACAACTACCTTTCACTGCCAGAACTAACACAAAGATTGTTGTTACTGGTGGTCCACCAGGAGCCTAGTAGACACCTGCAGTTTAGCATGGATAGGAGAAATAGCTCTTGTCAGCATCATTTTCTGTGTCCGTCAATACACTCACCTAAAGGATTAATAGGAACACCTGTTCAATTTCTCATTAATGCAATTATCTAATCAACCAATCACATGGCAGTTGCTTCAATGCATTTAGGGGTTTGGTCCTGGTCAAGACAATCTCCTCAACTCCAAACTGAATGTCAGAATGGGAAAGAAAGGTGATTTAAGCAATTTTGAGCGTGGCATGGTTGTTGGTGCCAGACGGGCCGGTCTGAGTATTTCACAATCTGCTCAGTTACTGGGATTTTCACGCACAACCATTTCTAGGGTTTACAAAAAAAAGGTGTGAAAAGGGAAAAACATCCAGTATGCGGCAGTCCTGTGGGCGAAAATGCCTTGTTGATGCTAGAGGTCAGAGGAGAATGGGCCGACTGATTCAAGCTGATAGAAGAGCAACTTTGACTGAAATAATCACTCGTTACAACCGAGGTATGCAGCAAAGCATTTGTGAAGCCACAACATGCACAACCTTGAGGCGGATGGGCTACAACAGCAGAAGACCCCACCGGGTACCACTCATCTCCACTACAAATAAGAAAAAGAGGCTACAATTTGCAAGAGCTCACCAAAATTGGACAGCTGAAGACTGAAAAAATGTTGCCTGGTCTGATGAGTCTCGATTTCTGTTGAGACATTCAGATGGTAGAATCAGAATTTTGCGTAAACAGAATGAGAACATGGATCCATCATGCCTTGTTACCACTGTTCAGGTTGGTGGTGGTGGTGTAATGGTGTGGGCGATGTTTTCTTGGCACACTTTAGGCCCCTTAGTGCCAATTGGGCGTCGTTTAAATGCCACGGCCTACCTGAGCATTGTTTCTGACCATGTCCATCCCTTTATGGCCACCATGTACCCATCCTCTGATGGCTACTTCCAGCAGGATAATGCACCATGTCACAAAGCTTGAATCATTTCAAATTGGTTTCTTGAACATGACAATGAATTCACTGTACTAAATTGGCCCCCACAGTCACCAGATCTCAACCCAATAGAGCATCTTTGGGATGTGGTGGAACGGGAGCTTTGTGCCCTGGATGTAAATCCCACAAAATCTCCATCAACTGCAAGATGCTATCCTATCAATATGGGCCAACATTTCTAAAAAATGCTTTCAGCACCTTGTTGAATCAATGCCACGTAGAATTAAGGCAGTTGGCAATTGAGACTGGTATGATAATGGATGAAAGGCATGATATTGCCACTGTTTCATATGTTTACTGGCCTTAATAAAAGCCATCTAATCAATCCAATAAAAAATAACAGAGAGCAATTGGCATGATCAATTGCAGTGTGTTTTAGAATAAACTGTTAAGCATATTTAAAATCATCTTGAGAATCCAACTACAAAAATGTGCAGTGACAGGCAGTGTGAGTTGGTAACCCTGCAAGGGACAGAAAGCGAGCTACAAAAACACTTGACTACTAAAACACACTTTATCTGAAATTGGGATTCCTCACCAATACTGCCACAGAAACTTTTTTTATTCCCTCCTTGACTTGGAGTTTTGGTTCCAATGCACTTAGACTCAATTAAGCTGCACAGTGACTGAGTTGCAAAGTGCCAGTCTCTTTGTTCTTCAGCAACCCAAAAGCTCTTTAACTTGTTCATTATTGCATTGATAGACAAGAGACCAGGAGTGGAAAGAAAAGCAATGTGACAATAGCTGAAAGAGTGAAAAAGTCCTACGTTGTCTTATCTTAGAGAAGAGATTTAGAGAAAAGCCTTTTGTAACAGTCTATCACTATGTTCTCTTATATTAGATGACAGCAATGGATATCTGAATTTGTTAACCATTGATGCACTGTTCAAATGCATGCCTTGAACTTTATCAGATTTTTGGGCTGGATTGAATGCTACTGTTGAATGCAAATGTCTTAGTACATATCTCAATGTCTCAGTACATCTTTGCAAATTATTAAGTACAGGTAGCCTACATTTAGCACAATTTCCAAGTGAATAGATCTTGTTGATCTAAACTGATTGATTCTCAGTCTAATGGTTGTTCTCTCCAAAATGGGTCAGCATCATTTCATTATATAAAGTCATCACATGTACAACAGTCTGTTCAATTTTCAAAATTACTCAAGAGCATAATACCATGAATACCATATATGAATCTCTTGGAACATATGATAAATGATCACAGCAGTTGAAGGAAGAGGAGGAGGAGTAAGGGTGCGTGGTGGAGGAATAGAGGGAAGAGGCCGAGGTGCACAAAGACATTGTGCTGTCCTGGATGTAATTCGGGCCACAATTATAGACCATGTCATCAAGCAGGGCCTCACAATGGTGAAGGCAGGTCGCCGAGTGCAGCCTAATGTGCCGCGCTCTACAGTCTCCTTCATCATCCAACCCTTTCGCAGGGAAAACAGGTATGTAGTCAGTCAATGATGGAATTATATGTTGCATAGGACAGGACAGTGTGCACAGAGCAAGCATGGAATAAACTGTGTAATAGTTTATTTTCTACAGTGTTGATGATACATTTTACAATAGTATTCCAGTCACTGTGAAGTGATGCATTAGAATTGTGATAAAGTTACTGTAAGTAAAACAACAATACAATTACATTGGTAATTCATTCTGTAAGGAATATATAAGGTATATATTACGAATAGAGTGTTGTCCTTTGAATTCTATGTCTAGGATTGGACGACAACCTTGCACGGGTGGCAGAGGAAAACTTCTCAATGAACAACAAGAACAAGTGATCTGTAACTTGAGGATTGCAAATAATGGCATCACATTGAGACGGATCCGCACTGCAATCCTACAAGACAATGCCCTATTCCAAAATGTCTCCACAATAGGCCGGATATGGAAGAAGCATCAGATGACAATGAAGCAAATTTACAGGGTACAATTTGAAAGGAACTCTGATAAAGTGAATAAGCTGCAGTACCAGTATGTGCATGTAAGTCAGTCACTGTTTGTCCATCATTATAACCTTTTTACAATAAAGCAGTGGCTCCCAACTTTTTTGGCTTCAGTATCCACTTGACCTGATTTCTGAATCCAGGTAATCCAGGTATGAAAGCATTTGATTTATCTGACTTCAACATTTTACCTAAAAACTGCAGCTTACTGTAAGATGCAGTTATCATTATAATCCTTATTTTAAGAATATAACATACAATAAAAAGGGTCAAAGAGCTGCAGTTAGTGCCTCCCATATAAATCTATCTTATACTGTGGGTTTTAATGTAACATTTCAGTAAGTCGAGTAATTGATGATTTCCCCCCTCCCCTTCCAGTCAAATACCCCCTGTTGTCCCTCTGCATAGGGCTACATGTACCCCAGGCTTGGAACCACTAGAGTAGTGGCCAGTAGTATATTGAACTTGTGGAGAACATGGAACATTCCTATGTAATTGTCTATAACTGTAGTGTATTACTCTTCTGTATGACTAATTTGATGTTTTCTTTTTTTACTCTATTGTTGAGAATAATGGCATTGGAAGGAAATCAGACTCCTCATGCTATCCTCGTGCTTGTGGATGAAGCTGGTTTCAACCTGGCCAAGGGCCGAAAACGTGGCACTAATATTATTGGCCACGATGGATGTCACAGGCCAGCGAGGGGGCAATATAACTATGCGTGCTGCCATTTCTGAGAATGGTGTGGCCAGTCACAGCCAGTCTTGGCCAATACATTACACAGAAGCGCCTCATCTTCTTGGACCGCCATCATTTTGATTTGATCCATGAAAATGAGATAGCTCTTGTAGGACTTCACCTACCACAATATGTCATTGTATGGGACAGTGTGAATTCCAATGTGGCCCGCTCATCAGGGCCTGGTTCACCACTCATCCAAGGATGGTTATGGTGTTTATACCATCTTACTCTCCTTTCCTCAATCCTATTGAGGAGTATTTCTCCGCTTGGAGGTGGAGAGTGTACGAGCATTGGGCTCAAGATCAGAGGTCCCGGCTGCATGGGAGGATATTACTGGAGATCAGTGTAGAGGATGGTTGCGACATGCAGGCCGTTTCTTCCCTTGTTGCATTGCAAGGGAGAATATACGCTGTGATGTGGACAAGACGTGTGGCCAGACAGAAAGCAGCATGTGAATGGCCAGGAGGGTGAGGACAGCAACCAGTGAAGAACTGTTAGTTGTGAAACTCCAGCTTTATTTACAGCCCTGTAAGGTACAGATAATTGTCCTTAGTTTTTGTTTGTGTGTTTATATAACAGTATATTATGCTGTGTACATTTTCTTTTTACTCTGATGTATGGAAGTTACTTTGTGTGTGAATAAAAATGGTTACAATTTCCTTGGCAGTATGAGTGCAATGTGTGATGTCAAACCTTGGAGGCTTTTCTTACCCTAAAATCCTATTGTTTTTTTCACTTTTATACACAATTGTATTTTGTTAGCTAGACAAAAAACAGTACAGTAACCATTGTCAACAAAGGTCTGGGTTAAGACTGAAAGGTGGACATGAGGGATAATTCAATGGTCCTCTGCCATAGTGAGAAAACATCTAAGATTTTGACTTGCAGTGCTTACACAATGCCAAAGGGACTAAGCATTTTGGGGGCACTGACTATTTAAGTTAGAAAGCAATTCATTTTTGACACATGAGTGAACTGTTTTGGGAGAGATATGAGCTATTGCAGGTTATGCTGTTGTGCTGAACCATCCAGGTTATTTTGGCAAAAGCACCAAGAGTGTTGAGAACTTCCGGTCTGTTTCAAGAAATGAGCCTAAGCAATTGAGAAGTATCTTTGCCATTTTTGTGGCACTGACTCTTTATATGGGAAAGGAATTCAGTTTTGAAGCATCAGCGAACAGTTTTGGGAGAGATATGAACTTTTGCAAGTGAGCCATAGTGTTGTGCTGAACTGTAAAACTGTTTTGTCAAATAATCTTAGAGTTTTGAGAATGTAATTTCTGTTTTCAAGAAATTAGCCAAACCAATGGAGAAACGTTTATCTTATTGCTTTAAGGTACAGATTTATTTTCCTTCTGGAGTAAAGCATTTACTTTTTTACGAATGCATTTTGCAAAGGCATAACAGAAGACTGTGGGCAAAATTGTTGATAAGGATTTAAATGTTTTACATTTGAAAGTGTGACACAAGGACAGAATATAAGACAATGCCATTAGTCATCATTGCATATTAGCAATGATGAATAAACAACACTTGAAAAGTAATCTGGTTATCTAAGTGCTTATTACTGCCTATTAAACAACGTCCTAAATCTACATTTTTATCAACTATTTAAAATTGAAGTACCGTTGTAATGCTGAGTTGTATTCAAAATGGTTCATAAATATATTCAGTGTGATTCTGAAAAGCAGTTTTAAATTAGGCAGTAGTTTACCTTATAAACACTAATTAGTAACTATTCATTTGATGCCATACAGTATTTGTGAATACTGATCTTACCTTTACCTAACCTAACTTTCTCAATCTTACAATGAAGTTTACAGAGGTCTTTTAGACTTTGTCTTAATTTCTGAAAAGAAGACAAACAGTGTGGTGTCCATGTGACAACAGTGATCTACCACCAAGCACCAAGCAGAACAAACTGGAAGACTTTGAAGTGGCAACTTTAATTTCAAATTAGTTTGCCCAGTGCAACAACACTATTTGCCCCCTAATTTTCAAAACGCTGCTCCAGAAAAACATCCCTGCAGACGGACAGTTTTACAGCCAGCCAATTAAACACAACTTCATTTTAACTGACCAGCCAGTCAAACCTTGACTTTACTTGATTCAGTTTAAATCAATACATTTCAATAGGGAACAGTAATCTAATATCTCTCTGTGTAGTGGAAAAGTGTACAATAAAATAAAGCATGACAACTATCTCTCCAGTTTGCCAGCTTGTCATTCATCAACCAAATCCAATCAGAACTTCTCTTTACCTGCTTGTTACAGACAAGCCCCCCCCCCAAAAAAAATTATATAACCATTTTTACCATTTCAGTTGAATATGCATGCACATCCATGTGGCAGAAATTACAAATTTATATATTCTGAGGCGTTACTTTAGGAACTAAGCTTTTAAAAATATGATGATGTATTAGGACCCATTTACCTTCATCTTTGATCACCAACCAGTCAAACTGTGGCTCCAGGTCAAAGTCAGAGAAGAGAAGATGAATGCGGCTGCCCGGTTCAGAGATAATCAACCACACACAGTTCAGGTTGTTCCCATACTCCTCTGGGTAGTTTGGGGACAATATAGTCCCTGATGGAGCCGTAAAGTTGAAGAAACAGGAGACTACAAACAGAGAGGACAAAGGAAGAAAGGCAGGAAGGAAAAAGGTTAAATTGCCCTTTTATTAGGTAAGAATGCCAGAAAAAAGACAAACTCAAATACATACAGTAGATAGAGTAGGTAAGAAAGAAAAAAAAGGATCATGCAAAATTAGGATGAAAAAGAATTACGGGAATATATTTAAAACAGACCTAAATATGTTTGTATAAATATGTAAAAATATGTGTACTTACAAATACAACTGGGCTTATTGCCAGACCACTGGTTATTGTGCTGGCATGTGATGGTCCTCTCTCCCACTAGTTCAAATGCCGACTGGCAAAAGAAGGTCAACACGTCACCATGCTGAAAGCGATTACCACTACGGCGACCAAATGCTGGCACCCCAGGATCTCCACAGCCTCCCCGTTCGATCTCTGTAATGACACCGACACAGGCCATGTTTATACGATGATAATTAATGTCAAAATGTGACATAGTGACATTCAGATAAGGGGTTGCCTCTGATTTTGCTTGTGAGGTGGGGTTAAATAGCAATTACATGCTTACATGATGTTTAGATAACGCTGAGTAAAAGCTGAACATTTAGTATGTGGTATTTGTATTAATGTAGCTATGCTCCTTCTCACAAACATTGCTGGCTGTCCAAGTTGCAAATTTAAAAACTTTGTCACTAAGCTATGACTTTTTACAAGCTTTTTCAGACTTGTGACTACGGTTAAAAGTAAAGTTGGTGTATCATTGAATGAGTCTGCTGCCTGTGAACAGCCTCTACTTATGCTGTCTGAACACAAAGACCATACTTAAAACGTATGCAAAAGCTAATTTCTTTGGGAGACAGCTGGCAGCAGTTCTGGTTGTCAACAGGTTGACGGTAAGAACTGACGATTCTTAAAAAAAGGACCAGCAGGAACATGATTACATCTGTATGGAGAGGCAAAAGGGTGAACATGCCAAGTCTATTATTTTACATTGCTTTGTTAAGAAATACAACCTATGTCAAATTGATTTTTTTGATTCCCTTCTAACAGCTAATTGTCATCAGTGTAATTATAGTGTAATTCAGCTTTAATTGTCAAAGGCAAAACAAATTGTGGAGGCACACATGAAGATGGAAACACACACACACTGATCCATGCGTAGTCTTGTTTGGAAACCAGCAGGAGGTAAATTTACATTGTATAATATATGACTGCTTCCCAAACACGAATGCTATTTTTCCCCTTCTTTCTTTATCTTTCCCTTTTTGTTTCAGCTAGTCCTTTCAAATTGTCCTTCTGTCCCATTCTGCTCAATTGTTTTCTTATTGCTCCCACTCTTTCAATCTGATTCAATACACTGTGCTTTATTGGCATGAGTGTCACATTAGCACCTGCAATCATACTCTATTTATCGTGTCAGTCTTTTTTTAATACCTTTTCCCATTATGGTAGTGTGGTTTTATCCACTGCTCTGACATCCAGTTTGAAATTCTACCAGACGTCTGTCAGCTTGTAACACATGCTCCTGGATTTGCTTTGGGCAAATACATATAAAGGTGAGAAATGTGTGTGTGTGTGTGTGTGTGTGTGTGTGTGTGTGTGTGTGTGTGTGTGTGTGTGTGTGTGTGTGTGTGTGGTGTGTGCGTGCGTGCGTGCGTTTGTGTGTTTATGTGCATGCATGTGTGTATGCGCGTGCATGTGTGTGTGTGTGTGTGTGTGTGTTTGTGTGTGTCTATGTGCGTGCGTGTGTGTGTGTGTGTTTGTGTGTGTGTCTATGTGCGTGCATGTGTGTGTGTGTGTTTGTGTGTGTCTATCTACGTGCATGTGTGTGCATGCGTGCGTGTGTGTGTGTGTTTATACACTTTTACTATTTGTTGGGATGTAAGGACACCCACATAAATAGAATACTCAAAGAAGTGGGGGGCATGTGTGTGTGACCTAGAGCTAGCTGTCACATAGTTGATGGGTTAGGATGAATATCACCAATCTTGAGCCCTTGGTAAGTCTAAATATGGTGGGAAGTGGTTCTTTCGCTCACTATTTTGTCTTTTCTTAGTTAGCAATTAATTTTTTTCTGTCATTTTTTCCTTTCTTTCAAAGCTTACAGAATTTACAACTCAATACAACATTTTACATTTCATTCCTTTTCCTGTCCAAAAGCCATTCATTATACAAAAAGCTACAAAATTGAGAATACAAAATTGAGAATAGAAAATAAAACAATAAAAGATGGAACATACATGTATTCAAATGATATTAAGTAAAAGGAAGAACAAATATATGTATGTACAGATGAATACTGTACTTTAGGGATCTACATTTAGCAAACACATTTTGACAAACAAACTGCATTACTGCCGACCATTTTTCTGAGCAGGGAACACACACACACACACACACACACACACACACACCACACACACACACACACACACACACACACAAACAAATAAAGGTTTAGATTACAACCACATTTGGTTTCACTTCATGCAAGTACATTATGAATACATACATGAAGAGAATGGAAACTGCTTTATGTAGGTAATCAATAACAATAAACAAATTACAGTCTGTAAAGCTGTTATGATAAAGTTATGCTATCATCACTTTTGTATCCAGAAGGTGTAAACTGCTTGTGTAAAACCTGAATATGAGCGGTCAAACAGCAATCATTATACTGCATTATACTGTGTTATAAAGTAACAATCTCACTGATCCTGCTAATTATGCAAAATAATCTTAAAGACATTCAATGCTAATTTTCAGTACCTTGATGAAGAAAAAATGAAGTACATTATGTACATCGTTACTCTTTAGACAACCAATTGCCATTACACTGAAAATTTGGCAGCAGCATATTACTGAAAGCTTCAATTATTATAATGGGGAGTGTGTGTTTGAGATATTAACTCACTGTTTTTTTTTCTCCCAATATGAACACACAAAAATGCACAGTGATTGACAAGTGTAATATGACATCATTCAAAAGCAACTACAGCACAGCTACACACACACACACACACACACACACACACACACGTGTTGGGTTTTTCTGAAGGGCTGAAAACCCAAGAACTCTCAGGGGGTAACACTGATCAAACTGTGTAACATTATATGATGTGACAGCATTACATATATACATGCAAGGACGCACACACAAAACACACCACAGGCGGTTGTTCTGCTAGCCTGCTAAACTGAAACTACAAGATCATCTAGAGGTTATTAACTACCCTTTGTTTCTTCTTTTCATTCTTTCTCACATACAAATGTACATGTGGATGTTGTCATATGTATTGTCACCTTAAAATGTTTTTTGAAGTTGTATGCAGTTTCTGTGGCTACAATGTACTGTGTCAATTCCTTTGAGCAGTAACTGACCCAGGACAACAGTGTCAGCAACATCATTGAATCAAACATAGCTAAGCAGAACCAAGAGCACAACCTTCATACCTCTCACGCTCACCTCCTCTCTCACACTCCCTCAATCTCTTTGATGCAGTTTATTTCTACTTACTCAATTTGTCATTTTGTCTCCTTCTGTCCCACTCCGTCAATTTCTTGTTGTCCCTCTTCCTCTGTCTTCATGTTTATCAAATTACCACTCTCCCACTCTACCTGTCTCACTCTTTGTCTCAAGTGAATTCAATTTAGTTCACTTCCATTTAGTTCAATTCAATTTAAGGAGCTGCATTGGCATGGTGAAATGCAGTACGTAATCAAATATATAAATAATAAAAAAATGGATTGTTCTAAATAATAAGTATTTAGAGGTACAACTATATCTCTCCCTCTCACCTTCACTCACTATGATATAATCTTTATATCTCTATCAGTGTCAGCTTTGCTATAATATGAAAAATAACCAAGCAAAACGATCAGCTGATTGACTCATAATTAATTTATTACCTTCAGGAAATGCGCCGCCGCACACACACTCACATGTTTACACAAGGATAAACAGTTGTGTTCACTATTGAATAAGCCCGTCAGCAACGCAATGACTTTCACACTCCATTATGTGAGCGTATATATCTGTGTGTGTGTGTGTGTGTGTGTGTGTGTGTGTGTGTGTGTGTGTGTGTGTGTGTGTGTGAGAGAGAAAGAGAGATAGAGAGAGAGAGTATGTGTTTCAGAAACAAAGAGAAACAATAAAAAGTTATTGTTGTTACATTCATTGCAAAGAAAAGCATACCTTCATAGACTGCCTTGAACCCCGCAGAGCCAATTGTATCATCTGACTGTAGGTGGAGCCACATTTGATTGGACAGGCTAACGATGAGGTCAGGGACACTGGAACCAGTAAGTCTAAACACACACATCCACACAAATACATGCACATTAACACAAACTTTTAATAAGCTTTACTGGTTTATCACTTTCTACTTTCGACTTAAAGAGACTTTATTTTTACATTTTTATTATTTATTTATTTATTATTTATTATTACATTTTACATTTTTTATTATATACAAATCTAAAATGGCATAATGCTTAAATGGACTATTCAAGGATTGGTGTATATCATTGTACGCACACTGTAAAAAGAAAAGTCCATTCCTTGTTTTTCCATGTAGTTGAGTGTACAATAATTACACCAAAACATTGTAAATTGATAAAACAATCCAATATATATAGTGTGTAGCTGCACAATAGCGTCCATGTGTTGTGTCTCCAATTGCCCCCATTAACTTGTTCTATACTGTTGCATGTCAATATTACTATATTATAAGCCAGAACACATAAGTAGTGCTTACACATAGAGTACCCGCCGAGTGTCTCCTATCTTCCCTCCATCTCCTACAGTTAGTGTGTCATATCCTCTTTCCAGGTCAAACTCTTCAAATGACAGCTTTATCACCTAAAAAACAAAATGAGAAAACATGTTATGAACACAGATAATGAGGAAAGGTGAGAATAGAGACAAATTCAAAAAGAAAAAGAAAAAAGTGAGGGATTTATTATCAATTCATGCAGGGATGGTATCATGCTTCCCCCTCCCCCCTCCCCCCCAAATAAAATCCAGCAATAGAAAATAATGATTATATTGCTGGAGAAGTGTAAAAGCTTAGTATTGAAATGGGCGTTTTGTTTTGCAAAATACTGCATCTTGAGTAATGAAAGTGCTATATGATGTTAGAGGCTGCATGTTAATAACAATAAATTAATAGTAGCATTCTGTAAACAAAAAAAGATAATTTTTTGGATACACTGGCAGCCTCGGCCAACCTTATGACAACTGTAATTAAGTCTGACTTCATGCCATTAAGTCATATTAAATTACAGCAAAGAGGAAAATCTTTTTAGAGCAGAAAATGCGAAGCATGCTTCTATTATGCCAGCCCTTTAGTTTTTTATTTCTTCACAATTACCTTCATGAGTAAAACATTGCTGCACTAACAGTCTCTATAGTACTATATTTTTCAATAGGTTGTTAAATGTGCATTTGCAAAATCAACATAAAAAATGTATTTAGAACTGAAGAAACTGATAGCATCATCAAAGCTAGGAATTCTGGCAGACCCCTGATGTGCCAGAATGTGAATTAAATCATGCAATGGGGAAATCACACAATGTATCTGATTATTTAAAAATAATTACTTGAAAGAGCAAAAAAGTTGATGGAGGATGGAGCAGTGTTTAAATTGTAGCAGGAGACTTTGAATGTGGAAGGAAATATTTTGTTCTAAAACGTGCGAGTACTAACGATAAAACCCCCCTGAGAGAGACAACCAGTGTCTTTATCTTATTTAAACCTATAGTGTGCAACGATTTTTTAAATAATGAACATGGCGACAGAAACGAGGCACTATAGCTTTAATTAAAGCTGCCATGCCAAAGGTTGGTACAACAATTCATTTGACATATTGATATTTCAAAATAATCCATCTTTAATGAACGGGAGCAGAGAGAAAGAACAAAACTCTAAAACTAAAAGCTCCATTGCTTTTATTTAGCAGCATCCTCCTTTACATTTATAGTTACACAAATCACTTCTGGGAGCTATGCACACTGCACACTGCAAACACACCCTTCTGCTGTTGAACACTGAGAAATTAGGTATTTAATGCCTTACTTGCAGGCACGCACATGGCTGTAGTTGCATGCTCACAGCACTGGATCATCAATCTACTTTGCGCTCTAAAATGCCGTAAAAATGGTTTTCTATTATTTTCTGCCCGTCCATTATTTATTAGCTGCAGATCATTTCCCTGACAGAATGGGAGATGACAGATTTCAGCTGTTTTCCAAAAACCTCTAAGAGAAATAAGCTGGTCTCAATCAGTGAGTTTCTGGTGTATTATAGGACTAACATAAAACAATGAACATGTGATGTTGGTTTAGAATTCATTACATGGCAACTACAGACTACAGTGAAGAAAAACCTTACATGGTAAGGATGTAAAAACGATTTCAACATGCAGAATCACCTTAGCATAGCTAACCCTGTATTCATACATGTCTGAAAGTATCATACGCATCACATACGCACACACACAGTCTAAAACCATGCAAACTGACAGGCAAACAACCTAATATTTAAGAGAAAAAAAAATGCAGCTGAATAAATATGAGACTCATACTTGTAGAAAGCATTTTACTATATTATTATATGAATGTTGTAGCCTCTGGCAATGTTACAGTAAGTCTTTCCAAATGGCTAGAAATAATGGGAGAAAGATGCAAAACAACATTGTGAGGTATTAACTCCTTGCTAACAAATCACAGGGAGCATTAATAAACCATTGTACTTTATTTGTTGATGTGTTCTTGATTCATATTTTCACCTCTATCTGAAGGTTCATAAGAACACATTTGTTTCTGTCAATTTTTAAAGATACATCATCAGCCCTGTCAAACTCTTCAGATGTTGACTATATTCTTTTGAGGACACAGTATTTAATCACATCAACTGATATTAAGGGGGATACAGAAACCATTTCTTGGTTGTCAAACATCATTCAAACTATTGGTTTGATAACTACTTTAATACTGCCAATAGGTAATTACATACTGTATGCACAGAAATACACATTTACAGGCATACACAAAATTTGTCAAGTCAAGCTGAGACAAACGCATGATTTCTTTCTGCTACAGCCTAAACATTGTGCTTGTAAATTACATCATTTCAAATCAGTACCCAAAAGGGGAAACTTATAAAGCTGTACTGCTAATTTCAGTTTGTAGGTCATAGCTAATTAGTTAGTCAGCTGTAGCAAACTTAACAGCTAAAAAAAATGGTGTGGTCCTTATTCCTCAATACCACTACAAAAACAAAACTGTCCATCCTTGGTTTGTACATGACAGTCACCAGCACTGTAGTTGTAATGTTGCATCTCTGTGGCCCCATCTCATAACTGCAAACATGAATGACTATTTCAATAAGGCACATGAAACATAACGATGAAACCAAGGACAATAAAAGATCAGGTGTTGTTGTTGGAGGCTGTATCTATGTTTGTGTGGGTGCAGTGAAGGCTGTTGTTAAGATTGTACAGCAGCAGCAAATTGTTATCATAAAGAAAGGAAATGAAGCAGAACACAGTCAGAAACAGACGATATGCCCATCCGTGCATGTTTTTGCCCCTGTGAGTGTTTGTATGTGTATAGGAGGTGGTTCTTAGGTGCATCTATCTTTAAAGCTGAAGTACAATCATGTTTTGGCACGCCTGTTTCACTGTAAGTGTGAGTGCAGTTTGGCTATGGTTCTGTGCCCACATGTTTCCGTCTTTATTTATAAGTTTGTGTATGTGTGTGTGTCTAGACAGTCAAGGCAGATTACATAGTAGCAGCAGACTTAAAGGAAGGAACTGAAGCGTTATCACACTAAGGTCATTAGCAAGAAGCTCAGCGCTGTTCAATAGATCCAAATGGGCCCATTTAGAAAGAAATTAGGAACAGCCTGCAACCCCAAACTGCATTAGATTAGCTTCTTTATTTTCTAAAGCAAAAAAGAGAATACAAAGAAAGGAAGAAAAGAATCAAACCACAAAAGAAAGAAAACAGGACAGAAAGTGTAATCTAGGCCTTCAACTAAACAGTGTTGACAGTACACACAATTTGCCTTCAGTTTGATGACTACAGCTCTGTATATTTTCTTTTGATTCCAACACATTTATGAGTTCCTGCAATACTTACTAGTATTTTTGAAGAGAGTTTCTGATGTTCAAATTGGACGGTACAGGAGAAAGCAGTGTTTCTGTTTAAAGGTGGATGCTCTTTGAAGGGATAAGTGAAGCGTTAACACTTTGAGGTCATTAGCAAGCAGCTGAGCAGCTAAGAGCAGCTCAATATGCCATTAAACATTCTAAAGAGTACTGTGCCACCCAAACCTACAGTGAAATACCTTCAGTCAGTCAGCCAGTAAAGTTGTAGTGCCGTGAATTTTAGGGTCTCAACAGGGCACGATCATAGCCTGGTGAGAAACTGATAGTAAACCTTGTCCTACTCTGATTCACATCTCAAACCATCTAAGATATTCAGTACTTTTGCTGGTCAGTGTCAGCCTTATAAACATGTAACACAGTGCACACTGTACCCAATCAGTTTATCTTTAGCAGGGCGATAATAGAACTAATTGCCCACCCTGAGATGCCCCTTCTATTGCCCCAGAAAAAAAAATGTAAATTGAAAACTACACTATGCTTGCCAATCTTGCCCTTGCTGTTTTGACCTTACATCAAATTAGTGCAAGAGAACACACAGCCGTAATTGGGTGGACTAGTTCTTGAATTCCTTTGTTGAGGCTGGAGCAGTGCTGAGTCACTGCCAAGCAGAAAGAGCGGGAAGAAATTGTCACATGAATATAAATCCATAAACCAATCTACATGCATCTATCTATCTATCTAACTATCTATCTATGTAGTTTAAAAAAAAAAATAATAATAATTTCTTTGTCACAGCAGCCTTAGATACAGACAGGCTGGTAAAGGTTTTCATTGTTCTGCTCGAGAGCACTTCAGCAGGTCAGATGCTTCTCTGCATGGTTATTTGCAATTGCGTCCTTTGGTCAGAGGGTACCCTGCCTACCATACTTACTATGCTGTCACGCAGCCCTAGATTTCCTTAAAAACAAGATTTGATTTGGGCCCTGTTAAAATGTCAACACTGCTAACGCCTAATGAATTACGTTCAGTCAGCCATTTCAACTACAGAATAAGCTGAGGTGACCCCTGCCAAGGGTAGTGCACATGGGTATAAGTTACATTTCAATCTTGGTGGCAGTAACGCCAGCCTCCTTATTATCATTGCACTCAACAAATATACAACAAACAGCCTATTTTCCTCACATCACACAAGAACTCAAACCAGTCAATATTTTCAATCTGGATTTGATCGAACTTTTAACTAACCCACTGTAAATGTAGCAATTATTGCAAAAGGAAATGTCTTTTGAATAAAGTTAAGGCATTTACCTACAGTAGTACAGCTTTTGAGGCATGACATGATATTGTGCTTGCATATTATTTTACAACAAAATAGCACTTTTATAGTTTGACTCACTTGAATTAAAAGTTGTCGGTGTGTGTGTGTGTGTGTGTGTGTGTGTGTGTGTGTGTGTGTGTGTGTGTGTGTGTGTGTGTGTGCATGTATGTGTGTGTGTTGGATGAATACAATCCATTCACAGTAGAGGCCCAAACGTCTAAGCATAGACTGCACGTTATGAGTTGGCACCCCCAGCTGACATGACAGATAAAATAATTTAAACTATTCAAGTTATAGACCTGGATGGTCAAACACTGAGGAAGCTAGACTGACAAGAGATGTTATTCTTCTTGATAGAACACTTGTTTCATTCCTTTAGTCACTTCATGTCCACACTGATAGAGCCATACCAATGACCACAACAAATAATAATAATAATAATAATAATAATAATAATAATAATAATAATAATATTAAAAATAACTTAAAAATTGCAGTGCTATACAGGGTCTTAACAGGGATGGGTTCAGAGTTGACAAACTCAATTCCCCTACAGGCCCAATGGGAAAAAAGGTTTAAGTGAGGTGTTTTTTTTACATAAATAGTGTGCCCACTGAAGCTTTTTAATTTCTACCCTGAGTCAAAAATAAACTGTTGAAAAACGTTTAAACTATGCACTGAGGTGACCCCTTGTCAGAAGTAGTACAGAAAGGGAACAGCTGTCTTGAAAGCAGAGTGTATGAGAAGTCCTTTGCTGAGATTATGCAGCTAAGGTAAGTCATTGGTAGGGTAGCACAATATTGACAAACTGTGATATTATGATATAGATTATGAATATTGATATTTTACACATATGTAAAATTACAAAAGTTACAGGAAAACGCATAAAAATGGATTCTTAACAAATTTAACAAGTTTTCTTACAACACAAGGTTTATTTCAACTGACAGTCATTTTGGACTGGTCCAACATGAATAAATAAATAACGACCATGTCTCCAGAACAGGACATGTTTTACTGGTTGGTCAGTATAAAATAAATAAATAAAGAGAACAGGATGCTTTTCTTTCACTTCTCTGATTTGTTCCATTTTGTTGTCTGTATCAATTTCTTCACTTACTCTGTCACTCTGATGAAAAATGCACACACGTGGTACGCTCCACAGGGTTTGTCATGTAGTGGACCTGTGTGCTGATGTGCACTGACATGTGCAAGTGGCACAGTACTGGCCAATGAAACAAGATCATTATAGCATTTCAAGCGGGCTATAAATCAAACACAACTAAGCCACACAGCCAACAGACGGGACGCAGCACTCCACAAAATAAACAAAATATTGCATATTTGATATAATGTTGCAAATACAATATTGAGTCTTTATGTCTTGCAAACCTATTTATTGGTGATCTGCCACAATGGCAGTTTAGGGCCTTTTTTTAATAGATTACTTTTAGCCTGTGAGTCAAATAAATGAGTATAGAATAACCTGAAACCCTGCTTAAGGACACCATCACCAGCAAACCTTTCATGCCTGGGAAAGTTATTTTCAAAAAGTTAATCAGTTATTTTCAATTATTCATGAGTCTACATTAATTATCAAATTTCTTTTTTGCATTCTAGACTTCGTTTCTTTAGAGCATTTAATCGACAATCTAATCAGAATTTTAGAAGCACTTTTCTGCTCATTGCAGCTTAAGAAAGCGTTATAAATCCTATTTACAATGCGCTGCATCTCGCTACAACAGTTAATGTCATAATGGATACACACCGTGCAGCTGGGCAAACACCGCAGCAGGTTGCAGAACAAGCCACTGCTTGTGGTTTCTTATCTAAGTTCAATTAATTTACATCAGCAGAGCTTCTACAACACAATTGACCAGCACACAGAGGTAACTGCTGCAGCTGAGGTCCAAGTCCAAAGCTACAGTCCCATGCATTCCACTAGACAAGGCTATTAACTTGTAGTTTACAGTTGCTGTAAGGCCAGCTTAGCTGATAGACTGTTTCACACGTTTTGTCTGTTTTACTAATTATTATGTGAGGGGTTCCCATGGTTTATTGCCAGCCTGAAATAAATAAATTGAGGCTTAAATTTGCTGCTCTGTGTATAAGGGCCTAAGACATCCATTCATTGCTTTTCTTTATGTGTTTATTGTTTTTTAGGGTCTCAAGGGCCAGGGTCTGTTCAACTATGCACTGACCAGAGGCCAGAGAGAGACCTAGACAGATGACCGGGCAACCACAGCACTAATAGATTAATTACCCATTAACAGTCTACCTGACCTGAATGACTTTAGACTGTGTGACAAAAAAAGAAAGAAAGAAGGAAAAACTGAATTACTTGATCTGGCAACAAGAGACTCATTTCCCAGGTTATTATATCTGCACTGTAATAAAATTGTTTCAATACACAGTAGAGGGTGCAGCATTTGTGGCGATTGCTACATCTTGGGTTTATATGTCAATGTTATTTAGCCTGGTTATTGTGTAATAGTGTTATATGCTATGACAAGTGAGTTTCCAAGGGAGACAAATTAGGTATCTGTCAATATAAAAATAGACTGGTGAGGATGCTAGCCTGTTGGCTGTACCCTGAGAGTACCCAGATGTGCCATGTTTATGTGTTGCAGTCCTACCCCGAGGTCACCTCTGTTTTAAGTGGAAAGAAAGCAAATAGCTGCTGTCTGGTAAACTAACTCCCTCGTCAAGGTGTTATAGCACCTTTGAGTGCTGGACTGTTGGCCGGACAGTTTAGCAAAATAAACAGCAACAGCTGTGTGACAGTTCTGTGATACAGCAGAAAACTACCTGACAACAGACTGTGGGTTGAGAAGTTTCTGAATTTTAGCAGATGCTTTATTCCATAATGTTTTACATTACAGCTCTAAAATATATGGTAACACTTTTGAATAACCATTACTAATTAATGGTTAATTGTTAATTAAATAAACTTAATTAATAGTCAATAGTTATTTTAATGAAAACAATAAATAATAGTTAAGATAATTAACAGTGCTAATCTAACAATTCAAATATTTAATCGCGATTAATCGTATTAATGTCATAGTTTACTCGCAATGAAACGCACATTTTATAAATGTCGCTTGACTTCCTTTTGTCCCATTATTTTTTCTCATTTTAATGCTCTTATCAACATGGAAAACTGGATCTGCTTGCTTTGTGCAAATGTTATTTTATTGAAAACAACATTAGCATATAGCCAAATGTTCAATTTCACACTAACATTCTCTCTTGGAGCAAATAATCTCTCACACAATGTAACACTGTCCATCAATAAAAGGGTGGAAAAAATACTCTGACGAGGGGGCGAAGGATTTGCATCAGCTGTGAGCTTGGCTATCAAGTGGTATTTCATACTGGACGTGCTGCGATGATAGCTCAGTTCACAACGACAAAACACACAGATCACTTTAGTCTTGTCACTGGAACCGTTTGGCAACTTTTAAAAAGAAAACTTTCCAGCCAGAATCTTATTGGCATCTATTTTGGTGTCTCGCGCTCGCCATTCACTCAAAATTTAACGTTACTACTCTTTGGCCGGCTCGCAAGCCAAACAAGTGTGTGTGGCGCGCCTGTTGTTTTGTTTTGTTTTTTGTATCTAGCTAGATCTGGTGTGGTGTTGTAGTTTTTTTAATGGTACTAGTTGTTGCAACAGCATGTGAAAAAAACTACAAAGTTTGCTAGGCCAAAAAGAACGTTAATCTCGCAAATAAAAAAATGTACGCCGTTAAAATGGGTTTAACTGACAGCGGTAATAACTAATCATGTTTACCAATTACGATAATTTATGTTATTTGAATAGTTCATGTTGCACACATAACGTGTTATGTATTTGTTGAAGACAACCCAATGATCTGTAAGAAATCATGTGTAAATGGCCATTATCAATTATTTGGTTGGCTATTATAAAGTTGCAACTGATAATTAAGAAACCTTGTTAATGGTTAATAAATACTTTGTGAAGCATCTAAAAAGATTATTTAAATAGTTATTATCAATGAACACTAGATACCAGTGTCAAATTAAGGTTTCCTGATGCTTATTAATCAATAACTATTATTATAAGAATTAGTTTCAACTTTATAGTACCCATCCAAATAAGGTTATAAATGGTTTACAAAACATTTATTATCAACTGACTAAGTATTAACTATATATCTACATGTATAAACTAATTATTTTAAATTCCACTAACCCAACAATAAAATTATATGGTATATGATATAAATGATGGTATTTATATGCTTATAATTAGTAAATATTATAAATCAGCATGCCACTGTTAACAGTAAAATAGAAATTAAGTGAAGTTCAATAAGCTATCAATTTACTATTTATCAATGATGGTTACTATAACTTTAATTTATGTATTACCACCATTACAAGAGGCGAGTGGACAAAACAGTGTGACCTTGGAGCATTCATGTATTACTGCGGACAGCCTCTTTTGGAAGAGAGGTGTAATGTTCAGAGCTGAGAGCCAAAGACAGAGCTAATACAGTGAATTATGGTCAGTCAGACTGCCAAATTACAGTCAAAAGCCACAAAAAAACCTTGAATTGAGATAATGTGCTAATTAGATAGCTACTGGTGAATGTCCTTCCATTAGCACTGACAGTGATGGTTATTTACACTGCACTTTACGGATGCATTTTGCTAAGTCTATGTGATCAAGTGATCACTGCGCTGTATGGCCTGCATATTGTAAAATTTGTACTGAATCAGAAATTACATTGTATGTATGTATGTATGTATGTATGTATGTATGTATGTATGTAACATTCAGATAATTAAACAGCCCATAACAGTTTGCAGACTGACCTCCGAGTTCACCTAAACCGACTGTAGTAGTGAGCACAGTTGTTCTGTCAACTGATGAATAATTAACAACATTGCTGAGGCACTCATTCTTAGTTTGACCTCCAAATGGTGGACACTAATATTGAGTTGGTTGGCTTATTTACAACATGAACAACCATCTGTCTGCAAGTGTTTGTTGCCCTGTTGACACTGTTTAGGCACAGGCACATTTTAGAAGTATCATTTTAGCAGAAATTATCAGAAAAAAAAAAAGAGAAGATACCCAACCCTAGTAAAAAGCCATTGTTTTATTTTAATTTCAGCTTATAAATACAAAACTTAAAACTTAACCTTGCTTTTTTCCCATTCAATATTAGGTATTATGATTTCATCCATCCAGCTTAAGCAATTGTGCAGACGTGTTGCAACTTATTGCCCTGTTGTACAATGAGACTGTATTCAATTTTATCATCCACTCAATTTTTGTATCAAGTAAAATTTAACAGAATCTGATAGAATCTCACAGAATGTGTCCTGCCAACACTACAGTGATGATGATGATCCATGCATGAAAATGATCCAACATTCAATACCATAATAACACATTCCCACACACACACACTAATATGTATTCATTAGGAAAAAGACAGCAATGATTAGAGGCCTAATGGGCGTGTGTGACGATGCGGTAAAGGGTGTATGTGTGTGAGCAGTCAGGCATGGTTCAGACTTGAACGAAATAATTATCTGTTTCATACTGATGAATCACATGACTGACAGACTCACAATAACACACACACACACACACACACACACACACACACACCACACACACACACACACACACACACACACACAGCTAAGTGCTTTTTAGCTGCGCCCCGAGTTTTTCTTCACTACTACCTGAAAGTTGACAGTTTACCCTACAACATATTTTTCACAACCTCTGGCAGTTAGCAATTAAGTTGGCAGACAGAAAACACACAGTCAATATTCATGAAATCAAACACAACCAGGTGCCTGTTCACAAACTAACACAAATAATAACAGGCATGCACAAATAGAAGCGCACTCACGGCATTTTACCGACTGACTGTCAGACAATTACAAACTATATTGATTGTGCTGCTTTTATTCAGAACTTAACAGAATGACAACAGATACACAGGCCGCCAGCATTACTTATTGGCTATTGGAACTTGTGCAGGTAAACCTACACAAAGAAAGGAAGAAAAAAAAAGCTGCGCATATTTCGATATCTTTGTCTCAATTTTGTCTAACATGTTATTGATGAAAGAAGTCATCTGGAATAATAGTCAGTCAGAGGCTGAGCAAGGCACAGAGGGAATAAAGGAGAGGAGACAAAGAGTCTGAAATGGCATCTAAAAAAAAGAAAGGTCTACAGAAAGATAACTGTTATTCATCTTAATTTTATGCTTATTTACTCTGTCTAAATATCTTGTTCGCTCCTTGAATCCCTATGCCCTTTTTTTTATAACCAACCACAAAAAGAACATATTTTTTATTTCTGGGGAACACACACTGAGGATTCTAAGTGGTGTGTTTAATCATTTCTCTCATTACCTGTTTAAACAAATTAAATCATGTTTTTTACTTAAAGAAGATGTGGTGCTTGTAAAAAAGGTTAAGTAAAATCAAGTAAGAGGCCTTTAAGCAAGGTGTCCATACAATGAGTTTATTGCTCAGAGAAAACAAAGAACTAACTGATCATGCTAAAAAAAATTCAACAATTGAAGCTCAGTTGAGGTCATTGAGATAGAAATGCTTAAAAGGTAATATGAATATTCAGGAATATCCATATAGGCAGCAATGATATTGTTAGACATGGATGCAGCTTAACAAGAAGACATCTTGGATTAACTTTATTTTTATATATTATTTATGGAATAAGGAAAGTGGTAAAAATAATCAACATGCCTGAGTCTGATGTTTGATCCACATTTTAGAGAGTCTACAGAATCAGAGCAAAGCTAATTTTTAAAACCCAGTGGTGAAAACTAATGCAAGCATATATGAAGCCATGACTGGAAGTTACAACTGAAAATGTGGGGATATCAATATTACAATGAAACCAACCTCGAGAAATACACAATAGATTAATCAAATCTACATGTAAAAAAAAAAAGAATCAATAACGGCACTGTTTAGCTGAAATATTGTGCTTTATTATTTATACATAACATTAAATTAGCAAGGTTGAAATAATAATATTATCCAGGTAATTTTTTTGTATTTGCCATCTACTCAATAAAGAGAGCCAGATGCCATGCACAGGCATTGTACTTGAAGCGCACTCGGCCTTCACACACCTCAGTGAAATATTTATCTTATAAATTGCCACCTGGTTTAAAGCACACTGTTACTGTCAAAAAGGAATGCCAATATCAACACACTGATCGGAAAATAACCTTTAGCATTTGCTTCAAAAAACATCCTTAATGTACGTATATCTGTGTAGATTTTTGTAGCAATATTTCTTACATTGGAAAACCTTTGTGTGAACCATGAAAGAAAATGCGACTGTGTAGCATCATGACACGCAGGATTACTGTACCTGTTACTGTAAGTGGTGGAAAAATTGAGGATTGCAGATTATGCATTATGTTTTTAAATGGGGGAAACTATGAAAGCAAAACAATTGTTCAACATATATATTGTAAACAGTACACTGATACCTTAGTATAGTAGATGTATTGGACTTCATTTTATTCGATGCATCATTAAATTTAGATCCTATTCTATTCTACTACAGTCTAGTCTAGTCTATAACTGCCTTTATGCTCTTGTTTGCCACTGTCCTTGTCTCTCCCTCTGTGTATGTAGATAGTGACATTCTGCAAATGCCAGCAGCTGTAGTAGCTGATAATCTGTCATTATAGCAAATTCTTAAAGTGCTCTCAAACCTCAAACGTTTTAAACACACACACACACACACACACACACACTACACAGTACACAGAACAGAAAAGACATTCTATCTGTCATAAGCTAAGGCTTTGTGAATCTATTATACTCTATTGCATTGGATTCTATTTTAAACCCCAAGTAACACACACACACGCACAAACACACACACACCACACACACACGCACGCACACACACACACACACACCACACACACAACACACACCACACACACACTCACTCACTCACTCACTCACTCACTCACTCACTCACTCACTCACTCACTCACTCACTCACTCACTCACACACTGATTTTTGCTAGAAAAATAGGTTCTGGTGAATAGGTACATCTTTGCAATGGCTGTAAAGATGATGTCCTTTCCAAAAAAAATGTCTTAAGGCACAGAACAGTCAAATCTGCTAGCTGCTTTTTTGGAGAAAAAAAATCTCAAAGTGAAAAAAATGCTGTGGCCCGGTTAGCTCAGTTGGTAGAGCAGGCACACATAAATACAGGTTTACTTCTCGATGCAGCGGCCGCAAATTCAACTCCAACCTGCTGCCCTTTGCTGCATGTCATTCCCTCTCTTCCTTCCCTTTCTTGTCTTCATCTGTCCTGAGGAAATAAAGGCCTAAAATGCCCAAAAAATAATCTTTAGAAAATAAAAAAAATGCTTTCTCAAAATACAGAGATAAAGACGAGACATGAGAGTCTCATGGATAGGTGAATGAGCTTAATCTACCCAGACATACAGTACATTAACACTTGGTTGAAACTTTGTCATAGCTTTATGTTGCCATTTCTCTCTATTAGGGTCAGAGAGAAACAGAGGTGAGAACAAAACGCCCATTTATCTCTCTCCCTTTTCTCGCTCTCTCTACTCAATTGCATTTCACCATTTCCCCATCCTACCCCCTCAGAGGCTCAGAGGTGAGTAGACTCCATTTCCATCCATCTTTAGAGAAAACTTCAATGCCACATGTCAAATACCTGCTCGGACATTCAGTCTCTTTCCTTTTCTCTCTTCCTGGCGCTCGCATTTTAATAGTGAAGTAGCTAGCTGAACAATCAGCCCAGTTTTTCTCCTATATATTTTCCCTCTCTCTTTTTCTCTGTATTTTTCAATGAGCTCAGTGCCATCTTGCATTCTTTTTGCATTTCCATCTCTCTACTCTCACCATATTCAAATCTTAACATTTTAGACAAATCTAAGTGAAAGAAGGAAAGAAGATGAGAGAAGAATGAAGGAGCCAAGAATAAAGCAGAGTAGATGAGGAAGAGATGTGAGAAGAGAGAAGTAAAGAGTAAGGAGCAGAGTTATAAAAAATAGTAGAGAGAGTAGAGAGTACAGGAGCTGGGAAAGGGGAGAAGAAGTGAAGACTGCGATGACAAAAGATAATACCACAAAAGAAGGGAGACTTAATATGTTTTACTGCAGGTATATGAATTATTAATGTCTATGCAACAATGACTCAACAACAAAGTTGCCTTCACAAAATTGGGAAGTTGTGGTGACCAAAGAAGCCTAATACTACAGCCCTTCGACTTTCTAAACACTGGACCACGTAAGTCTATATTTGTGTATTTTGTGTCATAGTTTCTAGTCTGGCTTAGAACTTTTTTACGGAAAGTCATGGTTTGTTTTGCGCCTCTTCTGACACAATCCATTTCATTTTTTAATCTCTATTTGCCACAGGAAGGCTCTGTATGCATTGATGTAATGTTTCAGACAACATTCATGCATTTAGATAAACCCACACCTTTGGAAAATCTACAAAAAAAAATATTCTTAATATTCATCTTCAATCTTCAAAAGAGAGAGTCGATACATGGTTGACAGGTATCCACCCTTTTGCAGTTGTATATATATACTGTATATTTTAAATAAATTGCCAATATTGAACATTATTGACCAATTAAATTAAAAAAGTGGAGAACACAAACTGGGTAATATATAACACAAAAAAGAGAGCAAAGCTTACTTCAATACATTCATAGTTTAAAAGTTTTTTTTTCACTCGTCAGATTATAATGTCTTATTTGATCAAAATGCCTTGCGAAAAAAGAGGGAAAACAATAATAAATATCAGCTCACCTTCTCAGAGTCCATTGCAGTGATGACCCACACACAGTGTGCATTGTTCTCATACTGAACAGGGTAGTTAGGAGAAGTTATGACCCCTTTGGGCCCCCTTAGATTGCTGCCACAGGTACGAGCTACAGAGGAAGAAAGCAAAAGAAAGAGACAGAACAAAAGGAGGTTAAAAAAAGGATGAATGTGGTAATTAAAATTACGCTCACAGATTACAAATGGCCTCTTACCCTTACAAAGAGAAATAACAGAAAGAGGTTGTGGCAGTGACACAGACAAACACGCACATACACGCGCACACACATGCGCACACACACACACACACACACACACAGTTATCTCATTGTCATATTTGAGGTTGAAAATATGTTAAATGATCAGTGCAACACTTAAGAAATCAAAGACTTTTAAAATGTCTTCCTTGCAAAGCATTTCACTGCTTTAGAGATTAAACTGATACTTCATTTTACTTCTACTTAGCCACTTTGATTCCTCTACTCAATCAACAATATTAATAAACTTGTAAGTTATTCTTCCATTTTACTAATAATTTTACAGATCATCAGTAAACACTGATGGGAAACCTTTAACTGGTCATTCATTAGTCAACAATTAAACACACACAGTGTTTCTGCATTATCAAATGTGGTTTTCCATAACTGTGTTCGTAATCCCTCTCACTTAAGATAATGATCCAAATAAAAATGTTTATTATTAACTTTATTATTAAAATACTAAAAATGAAGGTGAATGCTGCACCTGATATACCTGATAGAATTGGTCATTGTAAAACACTGAGCACACAAAATATATATAATGGTAATTACAGCAGGGTCAATAGAGTGAAATATAACAAAAAGTAACTCAAAATCTGTCATGACATTATAACTGAAAGGGATAAAAAAAAATCCCATTATCTAATTACCAAGAAGGATGGAAATGTTGATATAGTGGCAATATTGTGGCAAAATGTAAAGAAAACATGTGTTGTATATCCGTGCGGCAGAGGACAGAGGGGAATACTGTATTATTCTAGGAAGTGAATCCAATTGTACCAAAAAGGGAATATCATGAGCTCCACAAATCCATTCTCTACAGGAGTTCTGTCTTTAAAAAACATTTTGCAGTGGTTACAAACCTAAAAATGCATAACTTGGTATAAGTACAAAACCGAGAGCCTTGTGTAATAGAAAAAGAACTCTGGGTTGTGGTCGGAATAATTCTTTCTTTCCTACATTCTTTCCTACATCCACACACAAGTCATTTATGGGCAAAAAAGAAATAATTTTACCCAGGAAACCCTCGTTTGTTTTTTTTGGGGTTTAGACTTAACGACAATCTCTTTCCTAAACTCAACTTGTCGTGTTGGCGCCCAAACCTAATTGTCAACGTCGCATGGCGCTCACTTTTTCTGGCTAAATTCAACAACCATGGATAGGACCTGGAACAACGGTCATCTGGGGGTGCATGTAGCCAGCCCACAGTTACCTATTGGCGGCTAAACAACTGCCGCTGGTAGCCGGCGTCCCAGGGTTCTGTAGCAGCTAAAAACAACTACCAACTGCTGCTGGGATTTTATCGCTCAATCCCAGTATAAACTGTTCATGTTACAGCGCTTTACTATTTAAGGTATATAATATATTGTCTACTCTATTGGGGTAGTAGCATTGATCACTTTGAGGGGGGGATACATATTATATAAATAATTCAGCAGAGGCAGGGATATATAGACCAGAAAGGGGAAATTCCATGCATACCAGGCAAAAAAAATAAATCGCACCCTGTTTGGGGGTCTATGTAAAGCATGACTGACTAAATTGTTAGGATATTTTACTATGTAATAAAATACTGTCTAACAATATAACTTACCTACTTTTAAGAAATAGATATGTATTAGGGAAAGATTGGTATTTATTTCATAAATACTTGACCCCAAACTCTGCTGCAAAAACCTTTAATACTTTTGCTCATGAAGAGCCTGCAGATCACCATCATGCAGCATTAACAGCATTTTTTCCCAATATCCTTCCGAGTGCTCTCTTTTACTCATATTGATTTTGTCCTGTATGATACGCAAGGTAATATTTCTTGCTTCAGTACCTCATAAAGTCATCAAAGTGTTATTGCCTTTAGGAGATATTTGGCTAAGAAGTGTATTGTGTCAAAAGTACACTTAAAACCCCTTCTCTTGAGAATAGAATTATTAAAAGGCTTACTTGACATTTTCAGTCAGTTTTAGTTAACCAGCACTGTCACTATTGCAAAGGAAGTCTGATCTGATCATAGATTTGCCCTTTATCTTTCATAATGCCTTTGCTGGAGGCCATCACTGCCATTAGAGGAAGGGAAGGCCAATGGCATAGAGGCAAAAACAAGAAAGGACATGAGAATAAAATAGATCAATAGTGGGGGTGACAAGAAAAATGGGTGGGAATAATAAAGTAAAAAAGTTTGCATATACAGACAGGTTGAGGGACAAAGTGGAGAGATGTGAGGGAGAGAGGTTAGAAAGACAAAGAGAGAGTATAGAGGGGTGAAAGATAATCATGCGAAGAGAAAATAAATTGAAGAAGGAAGGGCAAGAGGCAGGAGAAGAGACAGAGGTACAGAAAATACCACGAGAGAGAGAGAGAGAGAGAGAGGGAGAGAGGGAGAGAAGGAGGACCTCAGATGACTGATCTGCCTGTTAATTAGAAAAGAGAGCTGAAACACACTGTGTTACACCCAGGGACACACACACATGCACAAGGATACACAGAAACACATTCATGGCGATTCCTCCCAGAGACCAGCTCCTAATTAACATTAAAGTCTCAGTAGAGAATGAGAGAGGCTCATGGGTTTAAATCCCAGGAGAGTGATCCCACCAGATAACACAATACACCAGAGCTACAGTATAAGATTTTTTTAACCTTTGCCTGGCTGTTGGTGCGTAACAGCCTATTTTCTTTATCTCTCTCTCTTTCTTTCTTTCTTTCTTTCTTTCGGTTGCTTTCTCTTTTTTGCTTGTTGTATTTATTCCTCTCCATAAGAACAGATTTTTTTAATGAAAAATATCAGTACATGGTCAACCAATTTCCAGCTGACGCTTTGTTTGGCCATTTTGTCGTGCTTAAAATTCACCTTTTGAATGTAGAGTTTTTTTTGTAGATTCTTCCCTTAAATGTGAATTGAAAATATGTTCTGTATCTGCTTTTACCACTTCATTGAAGGAATATGCAATGTAATGCATACTGAATGAAATCCAACACCCACTGTTTATGTGTTGCTGCACAATTTAAATGAAAACTTGACTGAGGTTACTGCCTTTTACTAAACACTCACACTCTATTCACTTGATAACGTTGTCTAGTATTAGTGTATAGCCTTTGCTGAAAACAGCTGCCGAAGGCAGGGTTTCATTAGCTAGGATTAGATACAACACAACCACAACATTTGGCTCAGAAATTCAAGAAAAGGCAAGGAGGCTCCAGTCCACAGAACAAAAACTTGGAAAATAATGTTCTGTGACTTAGGCACAAACAGAAATGCTTTTAAATGAAATACTACTAGATTTGATTCTGTGGCTACAAATAGGGTATATAAGAAGCCACTTATCCCAAAGGCAATTGGCTTGCTCAATTCATATCATGTTTTTTTTTTTAATTTTATTGTATTACTCTGAGACAGTGTTGTCAGTAATTTTTTAATAAAAAAGTTGATTGAAAACCGAAAATAAATCCTTTATTTCTGATTTACTGCAACAGTAATCTATCTAACAATCATTGTTCAAGGTCACCTGACAAAAAAAGCATAATTATTCAATGAACATATGAACAGTGGAAATAAACGTCAACATAGGCTTTGGGAGTTTTGTGCAAATAATATCCACATCCTTCCATCTCTCTCATTGTCTCACTCAGCCTTCATCTGTCTCTTGACAAGAGTAGACAGTATCATGAAGTCAGGATGGTTCCTGCAGTCACAGACAGACATGTAGCCACAAAACAGGCACACACTTACACTATAATATGATGTGACAGGGACCCTATAGTGTGCGTCTGAGCACAGGGACTGTCTGTCCGTCAAACACACACACAGCTCAAGGCAAATACAGCTGCAGCTATGAGGTGTGTGTGACATTGTCCTTTGGACACTTGCTGTCAATGTAAGTGTGTGTTGTGTGTACGCGCAGTTGGGTGTGTATGCTGTCTTTTTATTGTGGAGCAATAAACCCAACAGGGTATTGTCAGTAAACATGTGGGCAGTGAGAAGCCCTGCATCATTGCTCTGCCACTCACACAGTTATTTATTTAGTCACTCAGCCATTCAGTCAGAAAGTAAAAAAGGTTCTGTGATAGTAAAGCCTCTGCATTAGCAAATACCACTAAAATAACTTACCCAGGCTCTTGTTAACTTTTTACAAACATTACAAACTGGCATGGGATGTGTACAGCCCAGGACAGGAGGGCTTTGCAGCGGAAGATTAACACCGCCTAGAACATAAATGGTTCTAATCTATCAAGCATTAGTGACATTGGTGAGACAAGGTGCTGCGCAGAGCCCAAAGGATATTAAAAGACAATACCCAGCAACATCCCAGCAACAGCCTGTTCACCTTGCTGCGTCTGGCAAGTGATACAGAAGTGTCTGCTGCTGTACCACCAGACTACAGAGCAGCTTCTTTCCTCAGGCTGTAAGACTCACCAACAAAACCTTATCCTCCATGATCCACCATGAAAAAAAAAAAAGTTTTTGGTTTTCTTGTGTAGTATAAAGGGACTACAACTGCATTTTGTTGTACAATGACAATAACCTTGAACCTTGAACCTTGAAATATAGTTTTTGGTTGGTGTCTGCCATTTAGTCTACATAACATGTCATAGTATGTTACCATTTTATGTACAACTGTTCAATTATCATGCAGACTGAAACTCAACTTCTAATAATTCAGAAAATAAATACACAAATAAATACTAAATCTATGTCATAATTAAAAAAATAAATATATATAGTTTAATTAAACACTTTACAAATAGGTATTGGAATTGCATTATATTGTCCCAGCATGTCCTCAACCAGAAAACGGCCATATGGGTCTATTATGAAAGAAGCTTGTAATGACCCACAAATACATTTGTTGTTAGGTGGCAATCTCTCGTGGCTGTTTTCATAAGAGCAAACAAGGAAAGCATAAGCGAGCCACATTCAACGTAAAGACGCAGGTTGGAAAATGTTCTGGGTAGAGATTTAGAAGTTTAGAACCAGGACAGCATTGCAGCATTGAAAAAGGTATGTAAACTCTCAGCAGTTAATTTAATTTAATTTTAATCTGTTTATTGATCCCCAATGGGGAAATTACAATTTACACTCTGTGTCCACACTTTTGGTTAGTTATCCCACACAGTCCTGAATTGCACACACACACATGCTCAGGATATATACATGCACTAATGGAGAGATGTCAGAGTGTTATACAGAGAATGAGAGACATTTAGCATGAATCAGGGAAAAATTATTCACCTTGTTATGCAGCCTAGTCTCATGGCATTTCGTGAAATTGTCACAATATTTAATCTATTGATTTGTGTACAAATCACGTTAATGTCGTTATTTTAGTGTGTTGATTACAAATTTTAAAGAAATGTATTTCAATGGGAAGCCCTTTTCGTGATAACAGCAAGAAAAGCCAAAAAAACTTTATTCTCTTCCTAACCACAACCGTCATGCTGTTGTTGGTGTGTCCCATGTGTGACGGTTCCTTTCCCCTTTTACTTTTTCCTAACACCAACCGTCCCATTGCTGTAGCCGGCGCTTGGCGTTTCATTTCCCCGTTGTTGCGTGCCACAAAGACCTCGGATCGTGTCCCTGTGCCCGGGGATCACGTCCAGCATGTGGCGGTCCGTCCCGTTGTTGTGGCTGGCGTGTGGCGTTTAATTTCCCCATTGTTGCGTCCCCCAGAGCATCCCAGTTGGCAGTTCGTGAAATGGTCACGTTCGAAAATTGTGACATGTACATAAAATAATAAATTCAAATTATGTGACCATTTCACAAACTGGCGTGAGCCCGGTTGTATTTTGTTATATATTATATATACTGTACAATAACTTGGTTTAGTTGTATTGATTAGTTTAAGGGCTTTGCAGGGCCCTGCTTCTCATGATCTGACCTTTTTATCCCACTTGAGGATTCTTTGCCAGAAGACCTAACCCTTGTGACTGCTTCAGTGTCCAGTATAATGACTGAAGGTGAACAGGCTTTTGCCATCAGGGCTTTGTGGCTTTGGACCAAAGGGCTGGGGTCCTCAGTCAGCAGTAAGCACCATATCAAAGGATGGCTTCATTTTATCCTTTTATCATTCACAAACCCTTGAAGAAACCACAACTAACAATGAACTAATTGTACTCATTAACTACTCTGGTTTTATGGTGAACATGCAAGTCTAGTTTCAGTGAGACATCGCCTACAGCAGTGGGATCTCTGATGACAGTTAAATGATACACGGTATCATTTTCTTTAACCTTGGACCGATAATAGCTGGTCATTAGAGCCAATGGTTTAACTCCTATTTCCCAATAACAGCATGCTGAAGTGTCCTTAAGCATAACACTGAATCCCAGATGAATAGGACAGCACCTTGTCTAACATGGCCGCTAGCATCAGTGTATAAATATCTAGTGTGTGTAAATGTATGGTACTATATAAATACAGTCTATAGATGTCAATGGGAAAATAAAATACAGTTCACGTGTTACTATGATTTTGCATGCTTAAGTAAATATCATGGCATACTGATATTGAAGGAATGCTGTGAGAGTTGCAATGCAATAAGAATTGTTCCCCTTCATATTTACGCATATTATTCATCATGTATACATCTGTATTTGTGTTTCATTTTATTGATATGGGATGCAGTTCATCAATGATGCTATATAAAAATGTACTCTGTTAATTAATGCAGCCAAATTAGTACAATGAATTTAAACAAAAATAGACTTGGTGCACACTGATTCCAAGCAGCAGTTATGTCCTTATCCTGGCGGTAGACATGAACCCATTGTATAAAAAGCTCAGCAGCTAATGCATGCACAGTTGAAAAGTCCTAACAGGTTTCAGAGGGAATGACACATGAAACTTACTTCTGCAGATGGGTCTGTGGTCACTCCAGGCAGCCAGTGTGTCAGTGACTCGTTGGCAGGTGATACTTTTAGATCCTTGTAGTACATAGCTGTCATCACAACTGAACTGGACGCTGGATCCAATTCTAATTTAAGGGGACACAACAATAACAACACTTTAAAAAAGTTGTAATTGATACACTGATTCAAGCGCTAACAACTTTATAAGGGTGATATGGAGATACTTGCAGAAACCTCTGACATTACTGGTTATATCTTAAGGGAAGGAAGATAATTGGAGAAATAATGTATGAATGATGGCCCTGATCTAAATGATGCACTGGCTTTTAGATCCCTGTGGAAGACAACCATCCCTACAGATTATCTAATTAGGATCTATAATTCCTCTATCTCTTTAAGACATTTAATTTTTCTACACACATTTTTTTTTTTGTCTGCATTCTTTTGCTCTCTTCTCCTTTCTGTTCTACACTCGTCTCGACCTCTCTCATCATTTGATCGTAACATTCTTGTTTCCTCATTCCCTCCAACACCCCGCTGTCTAACATGTGAGAGGGACATTCAGCCATCTGAGTGGAAGTCTGCATGGTGTCTTGTCTGTAAAGCTTAATGTCTCCTCCCTGCTGATACACACCACAGTCTACCACCTGGCCAAACATTCACCACGTAGGATTCTGGTTGTTCAGTGGCTCCACCCTGTTGTTAAACACTGTATAGCTGTATTGCTTGACCAAATCTCTCTGTTAGTGCCTTTGTCACAGAGAGTTGGGTCATTCACTTTACAGCTTCTACTACTTTGGCGATACTGATGACACTGAAAATACCTCCCATCTAGCTGCTCACTGTGAAATTTACAATTACAGGAAAGATAACTTTGTTTGTATTGCTATCTCCTTGAAAAGAACAAAAACCTTTCCCTCGCAGTTGGGTATGTAGTGGTATGTGAATCAAAACTGCCGAGTACACAGTACGTTACAGCCATCTCGCACATCTTCACTGCCCAACAGTGAAAACACTTTGGTTTTCTCTGCAGCTATGTTCTCTTTCCATTTCTCCTGTTTTATTTAATCACTACACAATTCTGTTCCAGCGCCTGCATCTCAAAGCTTAATGATGATTAGATACAAACCTATAACACACACACCAAACACATCCATACCAACATGCATGCACACATAAACACTCAAAGATAAACACACAAACACATATACATACAGAGGTAATGACCTTTCACTAAGTCAAACTCCACTAATAGTCCTATGGAGAATATGATGTCAAAGTTGCTAATAGTAAAAAAGCACACCAGAAGCTTGAGATTAAAAGATGGTTATTGTTTAATAGTAGTTTGGCCTAAAAGTAGTCTCAGAAAAAGGTAAAAATGGAATGGCCATATTGTTTCTCTCATAATCACATGAGAAACATAAGAGCAATTTAGCCTCTACTGATGCTCAATGGATGAGTTGTAGGGAGATGTGATAATTTTATAATTGCTCACTCCTGTTGAAATGAATGATGCCTTCCCTTTTACTGATAAGATGGCAGACAACATGGAGTGAATCACTTAAAAATCCCTGTGATCACCAAGTCCTTGTTTATTAGTCAAGTTTCTACTTCCTTGCAATACATTGATCCCATGTATAAAATGGTGATTAGTAATGTCAATTGTAAAAAACTGTGCATCTCTGGACAGAGGAGCTACTGATGATAACTAAAAAATGACTATAAACAAGGACACAGTGAACAACACAAAACAGGCTCAGCCTATATTGGCTGAGGAGAACTGTAGTTGCAGACCTGCAGTAAAAGAACAGATATAAAAGAAAAAAAAAATCAGCTTTAACACCCCTTACCTGCAGGTGGCACACATGCAGCATTCCAGCAGTACCAACTCCCAGCGCAATTACATTTCTGTTATTGTGTGTGTGTGTGTGTGTGTGTGTGTGTGTGTGTGTGTGGTGTGTGTGTGTGTGTGTGTGTGTGTGTGTGTGTGTGTGTGTGTGTGTGTGTGTGAACATGAACAGCCAGTTACGTAAGGTGGTTCACAAACAAGGTACTAAAAAGTCAGAGCTGTAACAGCAGGTCCCCAACAGACAGAAAGTATTCATGATGATACATGAACAACAACACTTCAGTCTCCAGAAAAACAATGGAGAACTTTGGTGAGGAAGTTCCATTCTCAGTGACTGATTCTGGGACAAGAACAGGGGCAAAGTGGCACTCATCTCAGTGTGTGAGTTGAAGGATGTCCATGTGTGAAGAAGAGAGAAGAAACAACTAAACACAATGTGGTTTGTGAAGAAATAGCTGACAATCTGAACTGGACCCTGAAGTCACAATTCCTGTAACCGTAAAATAATCTGGAGAAATAGACACAGTCCTATTTTATTTCAAACATGAGAAGTCATCAGATCAAAACACCCATTGTCAATCTTACATGTTGCACATACAAGTATTTTGTAAACTTGGATAAACGTGGCTGTACTGTGCAAACAAACAATACAGTACAGTATGTTTTCAGTACAACTCTGTTTAAAGTTAATCGGCCCAAAGAAACACCAACCCAGTGGGAGTTCTCCCGATCCTTCCGATTATCACAATTTGTGCTGGCAACAACTAAGCTGTTCTGACTTGTATAAATAAACCAGCACCACATAAACCAAGCACAAAATGCACATACATTGAGCAAACATCCCTCTTCTCCCATATCGTACAATTGATTTCATTAATGCCAGGTTTGCAATTCCAATCTATTGCACAAAAGGACTTTTGAGTGAAAAAATATTCCACAGTCTGGTTTCTAAACATCTGATACACATACAAAAATGATCCTTGTGCTGCTCAAAAGATCAACAATGTCCAAGGCACTTGTGTGTGTTTTTATTACTTAATTTGACTCGGAGTGACATGACAGCAGTTGAGTGTGGCATAAAGTGAACTTACTGGAAAGTTGAGCCCATCCTCTTGCCATTTTCTGGAACTCCAGGATCTGGACAAACATCCCCAGCAAGAGCGCTTTGACCCACTGAAATAAAAAAAAGGAAAATAAATATGGTGAGCAGAGTGTGTGTTTTTTAAGGACATCGATGTGCATTTGATAAAGATATATTCACACACTTTATAGCGACATCTTGTAATATTTGGAGGCATACACAGCATCAAATTATTATGACAGGGAAATCATTAAACTTCTTCTCATACCACTTTTTACAGTAAGAGGAAGGTGAGAGGAAATACAAATCAATAAATAAATCATACTTGTTATTGTGATCACAAGCATCTGAGTGTTTTTCATATGTGATGAAAGTCAAGTTTTACATCTGTTGAGAAGTTACAAAAATGAGGCATGCAGTCACCCTGTAAATTAAATAAAATAGAATCTATTCTCAGTTGACTCAAGAACATGTTTAAAAAATACAGACCTCTATATGAAAACAAAGCTTTTGTGTTTATTTTTCTACGTAATAGATATAATCATAAATTAAAGATTTAAAGATAAAAACAGTTTTTCTAGCAAAGAGCCGTAACCCTCATTTTCCCTCACCATTCCTTTTATCATTTATCTAGTATCTATGGATATTCTCCAACAGAAAATAAAGAAGTCTCAAATGTCTACAATAACTGGGTCTCAACAAAAAGAGGAAAAAAAATCTGCCAACAAGTGTTTTGTTTCCTTCACTGGCGTGACTGATTTGAAAGCACATGGACCAAATTCAACATAATTTGTGCATTCCAATACCATATTACCATACTATTTAGTGTGCCAGAAAAAAAATAGTTTGTCCCAATCAATAGTATGTCAAATGCAGTATGCCAAAAATAACAGAATGTTCTACTACATCCAAACACATTTTGCATTACTCAAGCCATTGTGGGTTTTCTGACTTTTCTGACCCACAATCCTATGCACAGCATATAAATGAGTAAGAGGGTCTAGGTTCAGAACATGGTTTGTAAGGGCAGCTGCAGTACTAAAAGTAAAAAGAAAAACTTTGTGATTTGGAATAGGTCTGCACAATTTAGAGAAAACGTCGCATTGCCTGTACTGAACAATACAGTGATTGTGATATAATGATATCATGAGTCCACTTGCTTGATTATCAAGGGAAAATACAGAAAAAATTACAATTTTAAAATCTGTATCAACTTGAAAAGCCAAAATGTCTGTCATAATCAAGACAACCCAAACAATGTCAACTTGTCATGACAAAAACCAAACAACACTAAATGACAGAAGTCATACACGTTTATGGCTTGTTTATAAGGTTTATGACACGTTCATGACAGTGTCATGTCACGGTTATGTCGATACTGTCAAGTTAAGTGTTATCAATTTGATTTTTACGGATTAATAAAAAAAAAAAAAAGATGGGCATCGGCCAGCCTTCTGACAAGTAGCATTATTTCGTATGCAACGCCGCCTGCCCGGAATGCTATGCGTGCATGTTGAAGTCGTTTGACGTCACCCATAAGAATAGAGTGGAGTGTGGTGCGACAGAAGCGTTGCACGGACAAATGAATCACCACCGTAAGAGCCACTGACCAAGCGAGAGTGAGAAGAAATTTCAATCAATTTCCTTGTTTCTGATATAAAGATGAAACGTGTGTGACTCAAACATCTCACTGTTATGGTTTTGCTTTGCTCTCTCATCCCCTCCTTGTGTTCCCAGTTTTTTTCCCTCCCTGCTGTTTCTGTCAGTCTTGTCTGTTTAGTCCTCTGTGTGTGTGTTGTGTGTGTGTGTGTGTGTGTGTGTGTGTGTGTGTGTGTGTGTGTGTGTGTGTGTGTGTGTGTGTGTGTGTGTGTGTGTGTGTGTGTGTTCGTGTGGGCGTGTCCAATCCTGGCTCATCACCACCTGCAGCGCTTCGTACCTGTGGCTCATCACTCATCACTCTAGCAGTTAAATACTCTCACTCGTTGCCAGTTCGTCAGTTTACCTCTCTTGTGCATATTGTGTGTGAATTCGCTGCCTGACTGCCTGACTGCCCATTGACTCACCTGCCTGTTTGCTCTTTGCCCGCCAGCCTGTCTGTCCGCCCTGACTGCTCCCTGACACACTATCGTCTGATTCTCTTCAGGCCTGGAATTCCCCGCAACCTCCCCAACCCTTTGGCTCCCCTTGTGCACTCAAATAAATCCTGCCTGTTCACTTAACCGTTTGTGTCCGCATCTGAATCCTTTCCTGTGTACCATAACACTAACATTTATGAACAAAACGTACAACGAAAGTCCAGTAAGTACTTCATCAAACCGTATGAATGTGTGCCCCAACCCAGGATAGGAAATTAACAATGTAAAGATCAACAAGCCACAGACCGTGACAGATATGTTCATATTTGATTAATTCAATAAATGATTATTTTTTGTCTTAAATCCAACTGCCATTTTCATATTATACCAACATTTGCAGCATTCTGAGCCTTTTTGGTAAGGTTACTAGGAAATCTAAGCCCAGAGTAATACATTAATAATAATAATTTTCTTTGTTTAACTATTCTCCCCAAAACAAGTTTCCCTTTTTTATTTTTTAAAGAACTACACCAAAAACACAATTTTTTATGCAACTTTCACTGTTTTCCCGTAACTTCATTGTAACAAACATACAAAAGATATTGCGACTTTTATCGCAATTCTTAAGCTTCCGCGAAATCAGTCATTTTTGGCTGCAACAATCTCAAAAAAAGGCCACAAAATTCTGGAGGGACGGCCATTCTGTGTTTTTTCATATGATATATGTTAAGCTTTTTTTTGTGGTTGTGGTGTGCGTAGGCTACTCCTGAGTTTGGCGCCTCAGCTAGCTGATTGCCAGGCTCTCATTGGCTAGCTGTAAGCCAATTGAGCTGAGTCTTCTAGGTAAACAAGGCATTTTTTTCACAAAAAAATGTTACAGAGTCCATTGTAGAACTTCAGACCATATCACAAAGTAATGAAATACTTGTGGTAGGGTACCTTCCAGGTATAATGCTACGTTATCAACAAAAGCTAACAGCAGCCTATGTTGCAGCAGCAGGCTAATGTAGCTATGTTACGTCCGTTACATGAGTGCACATTCTGCAGAGAACAGAGAGACTCAGGGATGGGATGGTTTGGGCTCTTGAATCATGCTAGGTTATAGCCTACATTGTTAAGCCTACAGTCATTTGTTAATGAGTTTTTAACCAACAGTCAGATGTGAGGTTAGTGAAAGTCGCTTTACTTTGTTATGATTGTTTTTTGTAATTGGTTAATGTTATAAACTTTGCATTTAAAAGAAAGTATAGCCTAATGTTAGTCTTGTGTGTTTAAGTATGCCTTCGCAACAAAGATGACTGAGGAAGAGAGAGAAAGAGTTCAAAGAAGCAGCTAAAAGAAAGTGGGCTGTTACCTTTTTTACATATTAGAGCAATAGCCCCTCCAAATGTCTGTGCACATTCCTGCGTGAAGTGTTAAAGTTAGCTAACATTATAGTACGTAAACTACCTGTTAGCTAACTTTTCACACAAAAATTGATTAGTGAAAAAGATTTTTTTTCTCTTTAAAAAAATGCATCAACTTACATGAGTTTTGTATTTCTTTAGCCAATATTCTATTCAGTCTTGGTTGTTTCCCCACAAAGTGCTAATGTTACTGGCAGTGTAGCCACAGCCTGACAAGCCTCAGGTTTAAAAAGCTAACGTTAATAGTTGTTAGGCGTTAAAATGTGTAGAAAACAATTGTGAACAGTTCCTACCTTCTGACCTGTAGCTTGTCCCTGAACAGAGCTTTAAGTTACTCCGCAAGATGTCACTAAGAAAGTTGACAGATTGCTCTAGGCAAATAAAGCACAGGGGAATTTGCAGTGGTGGAAACTAACTTAGTAACATTTTACTCATGCACAGTACTTGCACTGTAATTATCAGGATTCTGTTACTACTGTTGCTTTTCTTTCTTTTTAATTTAGCATTTCCATTTTATGTTTTTTTATAAACAGAAATATGTTACTTTTCGGATTCTCTTTTTTTTATTTTGACAACTATAGGCTATACACAGGTTACTTTACATAAAACTACCAAATGTTATACAGTTTAAATGTTCTCTGTTTCCATGCAATGTTTGCCTGCCTCCATAAGAAACTTTATCTCTGCAAAGTAATACAGTTAAAATGTTCAAAATGTTGTGTGGGTCATAGGAAAATCCAAACATGTAGTGTGCAAAATGATAAAAAGATTTTAAAAAAAACCTACAGGGAGAAATTGTGAGAAAAAAGGTTTGCACAGAAAATACATGACAGAACATCTTTTATGGTCGAAATGAAACCGACATGCAGTAATTTAATGAAGAGAAGTGTCCTCAGTTCTCACATTTAAGCATCTTATTCCCTTGTGTGTTTTTTTCATTGATGTGCATGATTTTATCTGTTCCTCAAAAAAGCACAAACGCAACACGCTTTTTTGTCCAGCTCACATTTGGGATCTTTCATTGGTTTTAGACTTCGCTGTGGCTGGGAGCATCTGCTGCATGCCTAAACATAATGTAAATGTAAATGAGACCAGACAACATGACAGAAACCAGTTTAGACCAGCTCTAACTCTGTGGATGAATAATGATGATAAGCGAAAAAACAAAAAAAGTGAAATGAAGGACAGAATGAATAAAATGGAAATTAGGAGAATGTTGAAAAGGGACTACAATAGCACAAAGGGAAAAAAGGTAATATCCCGGAGAAAGCAAAATATCTCATCTCTTAGCATCTCTCTTTTTCTTTCAGCCCATCTTTCCCACTTGCCTCTTTCTTCCTGTCTTCCTCATCTGCCTCTGCTCCCACTCACTCCTTTTCTCTACTTTTGTGTTCTCAGCTCTTCTCGGTTCACCCCGTTTTTTTCTCATACACATTAGCTGCAATTTACAAAAGGGTGCTGAAGTGTGGTGCATCCTAGCATGAAAGATGGATGAATGATTTGCTGCGTTTGTATAATTTTGTCATGTGTGTGCTGAGGGGTTGTGAGAGTATAGACGCTGTGTATGCGTGTTTGTGTGGGATATGATGCAAACAGAACAAGCTATCTTGTTGTTCTGCTGTGTTTTTGATGTTCTGTCCAAAAATCACCACGCAAACATACTCGAAAAACACACTTTCTCTGTCGTGCTCTCTCATCCTTTTCTTTCTCACTCATGTTCAAATGGCTTTCATTGGCATCAGATACAAAGGTTCATATTGCTGAAACAAATCCAGCTCATGCAAACAACATGAGATTGTTATAGAAAAAATAGCTGCCAAATATCTGGCAATACTACTGGGCTAATGTCAAAAAATCCTCAAGCTGACTTAATCCAATATTTGCACTTAAAAGACCATTCAACATTTAAACACAAGTTTATGATGCATGATATAATTTCAATATTATCAAAGTTTCTTCAGCAAACCTTTGATCTCTAATAGTCAACTTTTTAGGAATTTGTAAAAAGTGATACATTTTCTCGTTGGTGCTCATATGCTTGGCATTTCTTTTTTTTTTGATTATTTTTTTTATAGGACAGCTTAGACATGAAGGGGGAGAGAGAGGGGGAATGACATGCAGCATAGGGCCGCATGTTGGAATTGAACCTGCAGCTGCTGAGGCGAGGACTGAGCCTCATAACATTGCACCCATGCTCTACTAGGTGAGCTATCCAGACGCCCATGTTTGACATCTCTGACGTATATAATAGAATACACTTCAAGTCCCTAGCCTGCTTCTATAGACAGGATTTAAACTCCCTAAATGACTCAGTTGTTCTTGCCATTTCTACTGAACTTTCCATTACACAGCCAACCCTAAGAGTAATAATATATGCTACCTATAAACTGTTCAATATACTTTTGCATGCTGTAAAATAGTAGCTCTCTGGAACAGTGCAAGGCATATTTCAAAAAGCCCACTGACCATTGAGAAGAGAGTAATGAACATTGTAGTTAAAAAGAGACCATCATCATTAACCCTTCAAAAAGACAAGAATGTTGTCATGTATCATTTTATAAAATTTGAGGTTTCCTTTTAGATTGCATTAAAAACTACATCCAGTTGCTCGGATGTATGTCTGCCATTGGTTTAAATTGTGAAGGGAAGAGATGATTTTCCCATGAAGATTAAACAAGAAATTAAACAAACAGCCCACTTACAAGCCAGTATTACAACAGAATTCCCCATGCCAGCAAGCATGAAGAGATTACAGTATGTGGCTGCTACCATCACTATTAGCCCTTAACGCAGCCAGATTAGATGTGACACTGCTTTTGGAGTGTATCATGAAAGATTAGCATCATAAATACTCAAGAAGGTGTGACCTAGCAGTAATTTACACACTGGAAAACTATCCATTGTAGAACATAAAGACAATTTTAAATAATATATGATTTAAATGCTAATAATGTATTTCTGTTGTAAATATAAGAAAATATTTTTTTTATCATTTTGTTATCCTTCGTAAAAGAACAGAAGGTATCACATACTGTATTGACAAATAATGGTGAAAAGATTTGTATCTCTTCTGAGGCATTCTGTTAGTAAGAAAGAATATAATTTGCTTAAAAATAAAGCTTAAACTCCAAATGAGCTGTGGGGCCCTATCTTGCACCCGGTGCAGCGCAAAGCCTGACGCAAGTGTCTTTGCTAGTTTAAAACCGACGCAGTTGTCAATTTCCCGTCCAGTGCATGCGTCACTAAAATAGCAAATGGACCTGCACCCATCCTTGCGGCCATGGTCGTGCTGGTTTTACAGGAAGGTATGTTCTGGTGAATTCTTGGCATACTGCTATCTTGAGGCAGCGGTAAGTGATTGCGCCATTGACCAACAAAAACCCGTTCTAAAGTCAATAGCACAGCATTTCATTGTTATTTTAACAGGGCAAATGCGCCTGGGCTTATCCACAGTGCTCACACTATGCTTGTTACACACACACAGACACAGGGAAGCGCAGCAGGACACAAATGTGCAAAAGATTAAAAGATTACAAGTAAAAATATTACAATTATTACACAATGCAAATCTGCCATCATAATACCAATGTTCCAAGGTACAAATGCGCCTGGCTTTTAAAGGGATGGGAAGATGACACTCTGATGGGTTTATGGCATGTTACGCCCAAAATACACCTATGAATTAATCAGGACACTAAATACAACCCTTTTGAACCATACACCCGGCTCACGGACCCTTTTTTTTCCACTGTCAAACTAGCAAAAGTGGATTTGGACACACCATAAACACTGCGCCATGCGCTTCACGCCATGCACTTAGTTCGTTAAAATAGGGCCCATAGTGTTTGGTCTCAATAAGAGCAGCTTAGGCAACACTAACACAACTTTTACATTGCAGTACAAGGTGTTGGTCAATTCAAAGTCTTAAAAACAGGATCAAGCTTATGAAACAAGTCCATGTTGAATATGTCCATTAAGGTTGTTGATAAAGTTCTAGGTTTTTTCTGCTGTTAGTTTTGTGTTTGTTGTTGTACAAAAGTGTTGTTAAGAGAAAGAGTTACAAATCACTGGCTTGGGGAATTGGAGAAAAATGAAAAACGACTGGCTTAGAGGGCAACGTAAAGACGGATAAACATAACATTTAGAATCCAAATCCATGTAGCACAAACGTTTAGTTATTATAACAGCTGACAGATGAACCATTACAAAAGAAAATGTGGTCAAACAGTCAACGAGAGCGGGTGCAAGGACAAGGAAAGATGCAGGGAGAGCGTGCGTGTGTGTGTGTTTCTGTGTGTGTGTGTGTGTGTGTGTGTGTGTGTGTGTGTGTGTGTGTGTGTGTGTGTGTGTGTGTGTGTGTGTGTGTATGTGTGGGAGAGTGTGTGTGTGTGTGTGTGCGTAATCAGTTGCCATGTGTTTCAGGTAAGGGTCTTTGAAGTGCTCTTCAGATGCCTGTTGGATGAGGAGAGACGTGTGAAGTGCAGTTTGTTGATATGCTCTCTTCCGCTGCTCTCCTCTGCTCTTCTTGTTGCCTCTTATCCACTCCACCCTCTCTCTCTCCTCCACCTTCTCGTGCTCACAGGTCAATCAAGCAAAGAGCTGGAGTCTGCAGCCATCTTCCCAGCATCACTGTGTTGAGCCCACACGATTTATCCACATAAATGCACTTGTTATGATGCCACTTGTTATGATACACTTGTTATGATGCTGAGTCAGAGCCATGTGTGATGAAACACAGTATGATATATTATTCTGATGCATTACTGTAAGGCTTTGTCCAAAGGTTTTCAGCTGTGGTGCTGTACCATCATGTGATTTTCACATTTCAAGCGGTGATAGCTTTCATTGGAGTAGACTGCGGACCAGTACCACCTTGTCTGACAATCATGAAGAAAACACAGATTATAAATCACACTCTCACAATGATTCATTACTGTTCTAGGTCATTGTCTCTGGAGTAAAACTCCTTAATCACAATCTTTCACCCTCTCTGAAGTTATGACACAAACTCAGCAGTAAGTTAATGTTACCGCTGAGAGAGGGCAACTACATGATGGGCTGCAGATACCACTCTTATTAAGTCTTTTTATTTTTTATATATTTATAGATTATCTCCTATGTATCTACACTCTAAGAAATAGCAGAACAGAAATTTTCCTTAGAACTTGATTCTAGTTTGTATTTCTGTTTATTTACATTTCAAATTGCATTATGGGACCTTTATTCTGACAATTAACTTAGTGAGCTATTCACAACACCCTTTCTTTTTTAAAAGCTTCAATCAAATTGTTCAATGTGTTGAAAAAAACATTAAATGAATTAAGGCACAGATTACATTTCAGAACTGTACTAACTGAGCAGCTTTGTTTGAGATAACTTTAAATAACAGAAAATGTTCTGTAATTTAACTGCCGTTACACACAACATTTCTGTTGAGCTGCCAGAACTTTTTCTGTTATTTTATGGATTCATTTCTTTAAGTTTATCTATCCATCTAACTGTCTATCTATCTATCCATCCATCCATCCGTCTATCTGTCTATCTCTCTTTTTAGTATCACGTAAAATTCTAATCAATAGTCAGTGTGAGAATTATTCATAAACAGACCGTTCTCAAACTGATTTAAACTTATTCTCATATGAGTCTGCCTATTAGACTGTGGTTTAATATAGGCTAGAGGCTGTTACAGACAGTCTTTTAGATTATGATTCATAAGCACTCCATTCTCTAGACAGGAAAAACTCATTATCATCAGTCTCTAGTTCTTTGTAATGATTATATATTGCATAATTATCTGCCATACAGCTATAATATTACCATTGGGAGTCATACAGTGTAAAGAAGTGTTGTTCAAAGACTGATTCGGGACCAAAAGTGGACCTTGGCTTTACTTTTTTTATGTTTTAATGATCTTTGTTCCCAGCCTAATGGCCTATAACTGAACTACTTGGCGGTAAACTCACTGATCCTTCGACCCAATGTGAAAACCCACATTTCCTCCGTTTTGATCCCCGTGATAAAAATGCTAGTACGTTTTAATGAGCAAGGGTTCCATAGTGAGAAACTAAACATCACATTTAGGTCCAGGGCTGCAGAAGCTTGGACTTGAACTACACAGTTACAGTTATAGTCATTATCATCGTTCTTTGGCTCCACATTGTGAAAGCAGATAACAAAGTACGTTCTCTACAGGGCAGCCATCATTTTACAAGTGGGAAAGCCATACTTTTGATAGTCTTTGAGCACATATATAACCACTGGTGATCACTGTGATTTTACTTACTTAAACATCATCATAAAATCCACATAGCTTTACTTGTGATAAGAGAGCTACTTCACAACAAGGTGTTTTTGTTAGCTTGCCCTTCTCGTAACAAGCTAATACAACAGCTAAGGGCTCAGCAGACTGACTTTTCTCTCACATGGAAACATCTTTGATCTTGATCTTTTTTTAAATGGGTGTGTGTTTGCGTATCTGTGTGTGCATGCTTAGTTTGTGTAAGCAAGAGTAAAAGAGAAAGTGTGTGTGTGTGTGTGTGTGTGTGTGTGTGTGTGTGTGTGAGAGATCTGAACTTTTCACTGAGCCCCACATCATTGATAAATATAATAAACTGATTTGCCCTGGGAACTCCTCACATACGCACACTCACACTCAAATAGACACAGAGCATCCCAGTTTTAATCCTAATTGCCACAACACACAAAGAAGCACACAAACACATAACATTTCTTTTTCACTCTCTCACACACACACACACACACACACACACACACACACACACACACACAGAAAACATCATACTAATGTTAATTGCACCAGCACATGCTTGGCTGAGCGTGTAAATCAGCAAAATTATTGATGAGGGTTTTATTATGAAGCTAAATGCTAAGGAATGGATAAGGTATGAGCTTCACATGATATGAATACTGTTTTGGAGGCGTCTCCAAGCTGCTAAGAAATATGTCTGCCATTTGCAGAATTATTAATGACATTCATCATTACACTCATTGTTTGACTGCCTTATGGTCAACAAAGGTTAAGTTAATTTGGATTCCACTTGGATCTCCTGAGGCCTCTACACCTCCCATTTTGATCAACTAGTCAAACACAATACGCACAGAAAAGCTTCAGCTGGCTATTTATTTGCCTTTAAAATGAGACCTAGTGAATATCAACTGCTGTTAATACTTACTTAAATGCTTAAACACAGCCACTTGAGGTTTATTTTAATGGCCTAAATTCCAAAATAAATTACAAAAACTGACACCTAATGTGCACAATCTTGAGACATTCTCTGACAAAGCTTTGCTTTAGTTGCTTCACTGTGGCTTCTAATATACTGTACTTTCTCAGGCCTGAGGAAGATCTTGTAGATTGAAACATTGCCTTTATGTAAAAGAGAAATACATAATTTATTTGGAGCCTAACAGTGTACAGATCTCCCTTGAGCCTTGTACAAGTATTTTTTGTCTTGTAGTATTTTTCCTGTATGTGTGCACACCTAGTTCCCCTATTGCAGAATCTCCTATAAGCACAAAACTTCAGTTATCTTCTATCAAAATATTGGTTTGATATGTGATAAAATACACAAAGCATTTTGTCTTGCGTTTGCCTCAGGGATTATGAGGACAATGTCAATCCTGTTTACCCGCTAAACAAAATGCATTGACCTTCATGTTACTTGGTTGGCTGGGTGGCTAATGGTATTTTCACTGGACCAAAAGAAATGGGAAATTATTTTGATTCATTTACAGCACTTAATTACAGCTTTAAAATACAAATTAATTTGATGATTAATTTTGACATATAGCCATGCTTTGTATTTAAAACTGTTCTCTCTCAGTACAATTTTAAAAGAACACAAAGTGGCTTTCACCATGTCACAAACGTTGGTGTGAAAGGCACGACAATACCTATTTAGATCCCACTGAAATGACGTGTAGGATATTTTTTAAGTAAAAGAGCTGAGCACAGGAAAAGGGGACAGGAGAAGAGAATGGGAAATAATTTAGCAAGACAGAAACTTAAAGGCACACTTCGCATTTTTTTATAGTAAGTATATCCTATATATACACTACGTAGCTCCATGTATTGGACCTCATTAATGTCAGCCATAGGAAAGTACTATTTCTCAACTGGCTTACAATATGTCTCAGATGTGGACTGTCAAAAATGTACCCATTAATGACTTCACCTGATGGAGACTACACTGTCACTTTCTGGATTCTTGGCTGCACCTTCAGAGGGAATGAGTATTTTGCAGTGGGCACATTTAAAGTTCTACAAAATTCAACCATGAGGAATTCCAACACAAAATCTCCAGACTTCACTTGAAACTTAGAAAGTTAAAATTGATAATGCAGAGACTTATCTATTAGTAATGGAAGGACATATCTATTAGGAAGCAGTAGCTACAGCCAGTAGAATGTGAGTCATTATGCTGAGTTTATTATGGGCTGAAGCAGATTATCATCCTGATACCAGCACAGGGAAATTTACTGTATGTGTCAAAGGAAACCTTGACAAGTTCTTTAAACCATCATAACAAAAACAAAATAAAGGCTTTTGAGTATGACTTTTGGTATCAAACATGATGGTTGTACAGTGGGCTGACAAGAATACCAAGTAGTACATTCTGAATCAGATTGCTCTTTCAGCCTGTTTTAATTACAGAGAGGTAATTGCAAAAAGGAGGTTGTTTTGCACCATTGGATGGTTTGTAATAAACAAAGTTTTGTGAGTGTTACTGCAGCATAAAAATACAATTTCTTCTTCTATTTTGACCCTTTAAAGGAAAGATTAATTATTGCCTCCCGGAACGATGATGAAGTGAAATCACGGATGCTGTGTGTGTGTGTGTGTGTGTGTGTATATGTGTGTGTGTGTGTGTGTGTGTGGTGTGTGTGTGTGTGTGTGTGTGTGTGTGTGTGTGTGTGACCAAATGTTCTAGATGATGTATAAAGTCACACTACCTACAAACACACACACAAACAGCAGAAAGTAGTTTACTTACAGACAGCATTTTTGTGACTGGAGTCTTTACTGGGCATCATCTTCACCCCTCTGGACTTCAACTCTATTGCTTTCTTCACTGCAGAAAGGAGGGCAGATGGAGGTTATTGATTTAATTATAAATCATACTTTATTAAACTTAAATTACTGTACATCTTTTAAGAGCTTATTATTTTCAGCTTTTCCATTTAGTACACATCAGCAATGTGTGCAATTCAGAAAGTGATTCACGACAAATGCAACGGTGGCAGAAACTGAAAATTAGAACAGAAAAAAGGAAAAGACATTGAAAGACACAGAGAAGAAGGGACAAGAGACGAGAAAAGGGGGGAGAAGAGATAAGTAGTTGAGCAGCATTAAATTGTAATCCATTTATTTTACCCTAAGTAGCAGCATTGCAGAGGATAACAGAAAAATATGTGCAACAACCAAACTTCATTTCACTAAGAAACAGACATTGCATGAAAAGCTCTCTCTCTCCCCCTTTCTCACACGCCACACACACACACACACATCACATAAGCAATAGACACAAAGAAAATGACAGAAGTACCAATGGCAAGAGCAAAAGCAAGAGACCGACAATTGAGGAACAAAGAGACAGCATAAAGTGAATAAAATAAGAGATAAAGACGAATAGGAAGTGGGACGTGCAGCCAGATATACGTACATGTCTTACCATGTTTTGTGTTTCCAAAAGGAAACTAATATTCACCTTAATATGATAATTAAGTAATGCAACCAGTCAATTAGATGACAGGAAAGGTCCAGCAGGTCTATTCAGGTGGTTTCAGACTTCTGTCTGCCTTATTTATATTTGCTATTTGTAAAAACAGTGTATGAAAACTACCATGTAAATGTAAATGTGCTGTATTTATATATTTAGTTCACATTACACACATACATTCAACATTCACACACATTCATACACTGTGGCCGAGGCTGCCGTACAACGTGCCACCTGCTCATCAGATAAACACTCACACACATTCACACTCCGATGCGCAGCACCGGGGGCATCTCGGGGTTCAGTGTCTTTCCCAAGGACACTTCGACGAGGGACTGCAGGGCCAGGAATCGAACCACCGACCTTCCGATTGGCAGGCAACCGCTCTACCACTGAGCCACAGCCGCCCTAGTGCTCTAGTCCTAGTGCTATCTTGTTTGTGTTGTTATATGTGTACATTAGTTTGTACATTACACATACGTGTGTTTATACCATTCATGCATAAAAGGGAGGCAGAACATAGATAAGTAACACTTGAGATTGTGATTTACCTTGGTATTGAGCACTGAACCCTTTTCTTCGATGGTTGCTATCTGAGGTGAAATGTATCCGAAGCCAGTTCTTATTTGATATCACTGGTGAGGGCAGGGTTGTACCAGTCAGCCTGGAAGTAAGCAAACAAGAAATAATGTAATTTAAAAAAAAAAACACAAAGACCAAAAGTAGTTGTAGAATGTAGGCAGAGAGAATATAATTGATATTTAAATTGTGTAACTATCTGGAATGTGTCGGCCCTTTAAAATTTGAGTATACCTGCACATACTTTTGTTCCTTATACTATACTTTATAAAATAGAGCAGAGACCGACAATGCACATAGGAAAGAGAAGGTATGATGTAACAAAACTCAAGCTGTTATGGTGTGTTACTGCAATATGTTACACCTATTATCTGTTATTGTTGTTTAATGTGTGCATAATTCTGCATTTCTGAATAGTCCTCATTGTTGGTAAATATCACGCTTACAGAAAGATTATGTCCTGTTCCAGAGATGGACATTGTTTGTAATAACTTTCTATTACAGGATGTGCACTCAGTTAATGGATGTGCTCATGGAAGATGAGCTTAAATATTTTAATTTGAGGTAGTGCAACATTTCTAACAAAAGTGTTGTTGTTTGGTAGCAGGAAAGTGCTATGAACTGTTATACAATCATAGATACAGTATAGAAGAACATAGAAGTGTGAATAACTCCAGGACCTGAATTACTTAATCCAACGGAAAATATGAAGCAAAACTTTCCAGAGAGTTCAAAGTCAAGTCAAGTTCAAAGTTTTGATGTCACTTTGCATTGTCCTTGGAGGTAAAAAGGCTGGCTGTAATTTAAGGAGATTTCAGCTGAAAGGCAATTTGTTCCACTGGCTTGAAAAATGTGGTTGAGGGAATTGAATGAGTGATATTATCCCTTTCCATAATGATCAGCAGTGACCAGAAGCAGAGCACAGCGCTTGTACAGTTACAGTATAAGTGTGACGTGTAAGTGTGGAGGGAATATTCAACAAATCTTATCTTGAAGTGCTTAGTGCAAGATATAAAGGAAATTGAAAGTTCAGACATAAGCAGTATAAATAAAAGGTTTTACCACCTCAGTTAACTACAAAAGTCCAATGTAAAACATTACGGAACTGTGAAATATAGTGGGGAGTTTTTTTTAAGCATTTAGACTTTTTTGGTACTTCTCGCTAATATCACTTGCAGGCGCTGGGAAGGTTTTTTTGTTATTTTCACACGTAAATTTCAACACTTCTCCTGTGTGCCTTAGTACTACATGCAGTTTCTAACTGAAATTATGTTGTCATGAGCATTAAAAAGATAATAACTCCTACATAGGGGATAAACTTTTAGATATTACCTCTTACTTAGGAGGAGCTAACATCCCGTTCGCAGAAGAAAATATCTTGTACATAGGATACAATATCTCCTACGTAGGAATTCAACTTTTGGTCAACATTGCCTGCAAAAACATTTTTTTCAACAATCTGATTGATTGAAAAGCAACAGAAAGCCATATTGAAGAGAAATAGAAAAGACGTTGAATAGAGTTGAAGAGTTAGAAAAGTAGTAGAAAGTTGGACAAAGTTCACATCTTCAAAAACACTTTCTAAAGCATCACCACTGAGACAATGACTTGGTTGCCTATGGTAAGTCTTGCATCAGCTTTAGCTGCTCTCACATTTCGTTACCAACGGCAACCAAGGCAGTACTAAGTAAAAAATTAAAAAATGTGGGGAAAATTGAGCACTGAGACAAAAAAAGGAAATGATGTAAGAGACTGCCTGGAAGCCAATGTTCTACCATCCTCCCTAGAGCAACAAGAGCCACTGTAACTGCCCTTTATTAATGCTTCAGGTATACTGAGTAGATAGAAAGAGACAGTGAAGGAGGAAGAAACACAGATAAGAAAAATGACAGAAAGAAAATATTAAGAGTGGATATATAATATATAGAATGTCATATGTGACAAAAGCACTGCCAATATGTCTGCCTGAAGAACCTAAACTGTTTAATAAACACATCAAATAGAGCCATGTGTCATCTCTCAATGAGTCAACTAGTGGTCTTTATCAGTTAGTGTGATTAAATAGGCATGAATGTAGTGTGACATATTGACTTTTGTGAGATATAAGTTTAAAACTATGGGATTTTTTTTGGGAACTACAGCATATATTGCATCAAGGTCACACTTATTTAATGCACTATGGTATGTTCGGAGAAGACAATGTTCTCCACCTGACCCTAACTTATGACCTTCATGTGAAAATTATTATTATTATTATTATTATTGTTGAGCCTTTCAGTCTAGTAAGATTTTTATTTTTTTCAGTGCACATTAACCCCTCGTATGTTACGTAAGTGAGTAATTTTATTTTGTTCCTATTCTTGTTAAATCAGCCTGGTAAAAGAAAAAACGTTTTAATATAATTTATAAGATTGCTATGATGAAACAGCTTACTGTTATAATAATCATGGACTTTGCTGTTTTGTCTCAGCAAAGTTTAACCAGTCTGAATTTGAATCTAAGTTGGGGGGGAAACTAGAATGAAGAAGTAAAAGTCAGTGAAAGAACGGTTCAAGAAGTTATTGATTTTCTATACTGTAGTCATGTACTAAAGACAGTGCACTAACAACAATAGTGAGATAATCAGTATTTGATCAGTTTACATACAGTATCAGAATAAAATCTACTGTAGAAATGACAATGAATTCATGACATGGTGCTTTTTGGATGCTTTTATATAGGCCTTAGTGGTCCCCTGATACCATATCTGAAGTCTCTTTCTCAAAATTCAACCTTGGTGCAGAATTACAGCCACTAGAGCCAGTCCCACAGTGAGCTTTCCTTAGGATGTGCACTTTTTGTTTCTGTAGCTTTTGAGGAGAAGAAGGGGGGCAAAGTGGAGGGTGGGGTTGTAGACTTGACCAATTGCTACTTTGTTTGTTTAAAAGCCATGATGTCTCTCTCTTTCTCATGGGCGGGCAAAGCAGAGAAATGGGAGGTAACCAATTCCAGATTGGCCCATCTGAGCTTTCATTTCCTCAAAGGCAGAGCAGGATACCCAGGGCTCAGTTTACACCTATCACCATTTCTAGCCACTGGGGGACCATAGGCAGGCTGGGGGAACTCATATTAATGTTAAAAAAAACTCATAAAGTGAAATTTACATGCTATGGGACCTTTATGGGATAATCTCCTTATCATATTAAACTCAAAGTTGGCAATAATGAGCAATTGTATTACAAACAATTAAATTCAATTATTTGAATGCTTGTTAGATGGACAACACTCATCTATTTATATTAATAAACATTAAAGATGACCTTATACTATCAGACCTTAACCATCATGTGGTAATGATCATATGCTGTAAGAACCAGGAATACTGGTCAAGAAAAAATGACTAATTAAACTACACCATTATAATACAAAGTTATGCCCATATATATATATATATATATATATATATATATATATATATATATATAATATATATATATATATATACATATATATATATACATATATATATATGTACATATTACTTCCCCCTTGCATTGTGCACCTTTGACTAAACTTTACATTTTGTTTTAAAGAAAAAGAGCTAATTGTGTTTTTGAACAAAATCCCAATTGCCAATCCAATCCAAATCCCATTGTCTTGGCAAACCACTTCCGTTTTTGGTAAAAATAAATTGGCTGAAAGGTTGGGGGGATAAATCTGCCCTATCATGTGACCAAGTGAGTGCTGAAATGACAATGGATATTCTCTTTTCAGTATTTCAAGTTGCTGGCAGACATTAGTGGCCCGGCAACCATTTTGTATACTCACTGGAGCTATCTGTGTTCAAACCTTTCTGCATTTTAAAAAGATTTTAGATTTTTTTTTAGATAAGTTGTTCCCAGAAGACGTCTGTATGCATAGTGCTTTGGAATATTTGTTCTTTTTGACCTCTGTACTTCATTAAATGTGTGTTTCTTTGCATATTTTGGTGACTTGGTATCTTCTTTCTGCACTCTTCTGATAAGAGACAAATCTATTATCATATCTTTGACATATGTACAAAGTGCTTGCTGAAACACCCCTCTTTCAATGGCATTTTTAGAGTTAGGACTTAGTTTAGGGCTGAGGACAACAAGGATGCATTGTGTTGTTAAATGTCCAAAAAAATAGGGAAATATGAAAAGTAGATATGAAATAGATAAAAAGTGAAGATGTGCTGCATCTTTTCCATTATTCATGGGGACTGGCCAGTTATCTGACATTGGAATGAGGGAGAGACAAGAGGTCAGAGAGAGAGGGATGAGACAAGACTGAACAGAAAGTAAAGGGAAGAAAGAAGAAGGACCAAATAAGAAGATGGGAAAGTGATCAAAGTTCCAAAGAAGACAGTTAGTAAAAATAATACACAAGGAGAATGAGGAGAGGAGAGACTGACAACAAAAGACAGGTTGGACAAATACCAGTAAAGCAGCTTACAGGCCGACATACAGAAATGTGAAAGAAGGAGAACTTACAAGGTAAAAAAAGCAGAGAAAAAAAGAGGACAGAGAAAAACCTGTGATAAAACAAGGGCTGATGGATGAAGAACACACATGAGGAGGCTGATGCAGGAAATTCACTTAAATGAACAGAAAGAGAGAAGTTACACAAGTGGCAAGGAGAGGTCAAAAGTTACAAAAGGGGAGACAAGGAGGCAAGTCTAAATTAGGTTAGACATTACAAATACCAGGTTGTATGATAAATGGGAATGCAAAGAAAAGCTGGAAGAAGATGGGGGATGGGAGAAAGGAGGGGATGGAGAACAGAAAAGAAGAAAAAGAAGTGTAAGTTTCACATAAAGAAAGAACTCATGAGAATAAAACAAAGGGGAATGTGTACAAGATATGAGTAGAGAGGTTTAACTGACCTGAGAGGAGTAGACAAAAGAAGAAGAAAAGCCAAGTCACAAAACCGAGAGGGGTGGGGGACAAAGAAACCAAGAGCAGGATAGAAGCGTTTCTGTGCACTGTCAGTCTGTTTTAAGACCACAAGCCTTTTGGTGAGCATCACAAAGACACAAATATAGCTTTCTACTGTCCGGGCACTACTTTTTGGCCTTTGTCCTCTCTATTGGCTGCTTATATTGCTGGCAATACATTATTTTAAGTGCATTGCACTGCTGCACTTATGTGCAAGTCCCTGTGAATGTGTGCATCTGCAAAATGACAAAAAGGCACTGTAAAAATAAATTATTGGACACAAGTCAAAAAAGTTGGAAAGCGCATTATCCACAACAGATAGCTGTTTATTCCAAGTGCTTAGTGCAAAACCATGGTACACCAGTACTTTTAATCTCATAACACACCCACGCACTCACACACACACACACACACACACACACACACACACACACACACACACACACACACACACACACACACACCACACACACACACACACACATACAATTTAAAATGTAAATGTAATAACAGGACAACTGAGGTGTTTCAAAGCAGTGAAAAGAGAGAGTGGTTTGTCACAAAAAACGGAGCAGGGAGACAGGCAAAGGGAAGGAAGAAAAGCAGAAGGGGTTCAGAAAAAAGGGACTTAAGGGAGGAGTGAAATGAGATGTTACAGAGGAAGCAGAGAGCAAATAGGAAGAAAGAGGCACTAGGCACTGAGGATGGACGAGGTTCATCCACAGATGCTGCAGGCCTCTGGTGGGCCTTTGAGTTGCCAGACAAGGCCAGCCATTCCCAAATGTCAGAAAGGGAGCCAATTCCTGTTCAAATGATCAGAAACTTACACAGCTAAACCTTCCAGAGAATGCCTACCAAGCTCAGGGTACTGATAAAATGCTTTTCACTTTGAGTTTTCTGTAGTAGTTGCTACGGAAGTATGAGATGTCAGAGCCATCAAGTTTTTTCAAGTGAGGCAGTGGACTTTGATAAGGGTGTGGTTTGCCTTTTCTTTTGTTTGTATAAAACGTGGTGGGGAATTCAGCAGTGATTTGGTATTTGTGTTGTTTGCTGATGACGGTGTCCTTCTGGGTTCATCAGACCATCATGATTGATTCCCGTGGAGAAGTTTACAACAGCTTCATGGCTGAAACCATAGTTGCTGCCTCGTAGAGAAAAGTAGCTTTACCCAAAGACACTATCCATAACATACACAGCCAGCAATGTGTATCAAGGACAATAAGTATACCAAATGAGATTGCGGGTGAAATAGGGATGGCTGGTCTCACACTGCAAGTGTAAGAATGAAAGGAGTCTGGCAAACTGCAGGACCTTGATGTTGATCGAAAGAAACCAGTTGAGGCAGTTCTGGCTAATGTTAAGGGGTTGACTTTCACTCTGGATTCCACAGAAGAAGGTGGAAAAGGTTTCTACCAAAATGACATCTGGGCTTCTCTTCTTACTCTACAGCCACTGAATGAAAGGATTTTGCCCTGGTTAAATGACTAGAAAATTACCTGGATAAGCCAATAGAAAATGGATGACTGGATGGAAATTACTTTGCTACTGCTGTTTCTATTGTGGCCAATAAAATAATTAAAACATAACTGTGTGTGTTTGTGTGTGTGTGTGTGTGTGTGTGTGTGTGTGTGAGAGAGAGAGAGAGAGAGAGAGGGAGGGAGAAGTGGTAGCAAAAAATAGAGAAGTCAAAGGTATAAAAAAAGATGACACAAAGAGTATAACATAATAGAACACAATCCAATAGAGTACAATGCAAATGAGGTAAAAAACATTCTTAGTCTATGACCCATGCAGAAATGCATGTTTACTTGGCCTGTGGTCTGTATGTATTAGTTATTTTGTGTGTGTTAAATGTTGAAAGTGGCATGTGAGGCTTTTCCCACAGAGCTAAATGTTAACACAGCATGCTCATGTTCACCACCCTAGTTTAGCGTGTTAGCATGCTAACATTAGCTATTACATGCAGGGGACCATAGGCAGGCTGGGGGAACTCATATTAATGTTAAAAAAACTCATAAGTGAAATTTACATGCTATGGGACCTTTATGGATAATCTCCTTATCATATTAAACTCAAAGTTGGCAATAATGAGCAATTGTATTACAAACAATTAAATTCAATTATTTGAATGCTTGTTAGATGACAACACTCATCTATTTATATTAAATACATTAAAGATGACCTATACTATCAGACCTTAACCATCATGTGGTAATGATCATATGCTGTAAGAACCAGGAATACTGGTCAAGAAAAATGACTAATTAAACTACACCATTTATAATACAAAGTTATGCCCATATATATAATATATATATATATATATATATATATAATATAATATATATATATATATATATACATATATAATATACATATATATATATGTACATATTACTTCCCCCCTTGCATTGTGCACCTTTGACTAAACTTTACATTTTGTTTTAAAGAAAAAGAGCTAATTGTGTTTTTGAACAAAATCCCAATTGCCAATCCAATCCAAATCCCATTGTCTTGGCAAACCACTTCCGTTTTTGGTAAAAATAAATTGGCTGAAAGGTTGGGGGGATAAATCTGCCCTATCATGTGACCAAGTGAGTGCTGAAATGACAATGGATATTCTCTTTTCAGTATTTCAAGTTGCTGGCAGACATTAGTGGCCCGGCAACCATTTTGTATACTCACTGGAGCTATCTGTGTTCAAACCTTTCTGCATTTTAAAAAGATTTTAGATTTTTTTTTAGATAAGTTGTTCCCAGAAGACGTCTGTATGCATAGTGCTTTGGAATATTTGTTCTTTTTGACCTCTGTACTTCATTAAATGTGTGTTTCTTTGCATATTTTGGTGACTTGGTATCTTCTTTCTGCACTCTTCTGATAAGAGACAAATCTATTATCATATCTTTGACATATGTACAAAGTGCTTGCTGAAACACCCCCTCTTTCAATGGCATTTTTAGAGTTAGGACTTAGGTTTAGGGCTGAGGACAACAAGGATGCATTGTGTTGTTAAATGTCCAAAAAAATAGGGAAATATGAAAAGTAGATATTGAAATAGATAAAAAGTGAAGATGTGCTGCATCTTTTCCATTATTCATGGGGACTGGCCAGTTATCTGACATTGGAATGAGGGAGAGACAAGAGGTCAGAGAGAGAGGGATGAGACAAGACTGAACAGAAAGTAAAGGGAAGAAAGAAGAAGGACCAAATAAGAAGATGGGAAAGTGATCAAAGTTCCAAAGAAGACAGTTAGTAAAAATAATACACAAGGAGAATGAGGAGAGGAGAGACTGACAACAAAAGACAGGTTGGACAAATACCAGTAAAGCAGCTTACAGGCCGACATACAGAAATGTGAAAGAAGGAGAACTTACAAGGTAAAAAAAGCAGAGAAAAAAAGAGGACAGAGAAAAACCTGTGATAAAACAAGGGCTGATGGATGAAGAACACACATGAGGAGGCTGATGCAGGAAATTCACTTAAATGAACAGAAAGAGAGAAGTTACACAAGTGGCAAGGAGAGGTCAAAAGTTACAAAAGGGGAGACAAGGAGGCAAAAAGGGACTTAAGGGAGGAGTGAAATGAGATGTTACAGAGGAAGCAGAGAGCAAATAGGAAGAAAGAGGCACTAGGCACTGAGGATGGACGAGGTTCATCCACAGATGCTGCAGGCCTCTGGTGGGCCTTTGAGTTGCCAGACAAGGCCAGCCATTCCCAAATGTCAGAAAGGGAGCCAATTCCTGTTCAAATGATCAGAAACTTACACAGCTAAACCTTCCAGAGAATGCCTACCAAGCTCAGGGTACTGATAAAATGCTTTTCACTTTGAGTTTTCTGTAGTAGTTGCTACGGAAGTATGAGATGTCAGAGCCATCAAGTTTTTTCAAGTGAGGCAGTGGACTTTGATAAGGGTGTGGTTTGCCTTTTCTTTTGTTTGTATAAAACGTGGTGGGGAATTCAGCAGTGATTTGGTATTTGTGTTGTTTGCTGATGACGGTGTCCTTCTGGGTTCATCAGACCATCATGATTGATTCCCGTGGAGAAGTTTACAACAGCTTCATGGCTGAAACCATAGTTGCTGCCTCGTAGAGAAAAGTAGCTTTACCCAAAGACACTATCCATAACATACACAGCCAGCAATGTGTATCAAGGACAATAAGTATACCAAAATGAGATTGCGGGTGAAATAGGGATGGCTGGTCTCACACTGCAAGTGTAAGAATGAAAGGAGTCTGGCAAACTGCAGGACCTTGATGTTGATCGAAAGAAACCAGTTGAGGCAGTTCTGGCTAATGTTAAGGGGTTGACTTTCACTCTGGATTCCACAGAAGAAGGTGGAAAAGGTTTCTACCAAAATGACATCTGGGCTTCTCTTCTTACTCTACAGCCACTGAATGAAAGGATTTTGCCCTGGTTAAATGACTAGAAAATTACCTGGATAAGCCAATAGAAAATGGATGACTGGATGGAAATTACTTTGCTACTGCTGTTTCTATTGTGGCCAATAAAATAATTAAAACATAACTGTGTGTGTTTGTGTGTGTGTGTGTGTGTGTGTGTGTGTGTGAGAGAGAGAGAGAGAGAGAGAGAGGGAGGGAGAAGTGGTAGCAAAAAATAGAGAAGTCAAAGGTATAAAAAAAGATGACACAAAGAGTATAACATAATAGAACACAATCCAATAGAGTACAATGCAAATGAGGTAAAAAACATTCTTAGTCTATGACCCATGCAGGAAATTGCATGTTTACTTGGCCTGTGGTCTGTATGTATTAGTTATTTTGTGTTGTTAAATGTTGAAAGTGGCATGTGAGGCTTTTCCCACAGAGCTAAATGTTAACATCAGCATGCTCATGTTCACCACCCTAGTTTAGCGTGTTAGCATGCTAACATTAGCTATTTACATGCAGCTAGGCTGATGGTATTGTTATTAGCTGTGCAGATATTTGGTCATATGCCAAAGTTAGAAGACTGGAAAAGATAGGATGGGAAGGGATTTATTTAAAGGTGCTCTAAGCGGCGTTGGGTGATGTTACTTTTTGTTGACGTTCAAAGTATTTTCAAACAAAATAAGACTAGCTTCCCCCTCCCTCCTCCTCATCCCATCCCACCCCTTCCCTTCTGTGCTTCCGAGCACTACCCCCCTACCCACACCCACAAATCCTTCTTGTTGGTTATTGGCTGGAACGCCTGAACACTGTTTGTGTATGCTTCGAGGTGCAGGTGGGCACAGTTTGTTTTTGTTGCCATTTGTAGACACTGGGCTGTCTACAGACACCACGTTTTTTACAGTGTGTTCTAGGAACAGGCAGCTCACAGATAGTGACAACCAACATGTTTGTGACAACAAATGTTGTAGCCTAAAACACGCGTGACATCGCTTAGAGTACCTTTAATGTGAAGATTCAGAGATTCCATCAGCCTCTTTAAATCAGCATAACAACTATTGCTGATTAAAAATCCTTAACTATCATGGTGATGATACATTACAGTACATGCTTGAGTTTTCACCAACGGCAACTGAGTTAAAATCAACGTGAAGGAAATAGTGAGCAATAAGCATCAAACTATGATTAAGCACTGTAGATTGTGCTCCATGGATATAATGGCCTATAGCGGAGTACGAATTCATTTAGTCGAAGAAAATGACAGAACTAATGCTGTTGAGCTTTAAGCATTTCAGTTTGTCTTGCGCTTTGAACGACTGGGATAAAAGAGGAGGGAGTGAAAGGGGGGAGTGAAACAGAGAGGAAAAGAAAAGATAGCCAGAGGGAGTGTTGAGAGTGCAGAGAATAGAGGAAGGAAGGAGAAAATGGTGGTACGGTGGAGGTTAGGTTGTAGAAAGGAGGTGCGTGGTTTGGGAACAGGAAAGACCTGCTGCAAACATTATGAAACAGATAATGATCTTAAGTCAAGAAAATCTGTTCAGATTTAAAGATAACAGCTGTAACAGCACAACAGATATCAACCTATGTTCCATGTAAAGCCTTTATTCAGGATTAGCTGTATATCTGCTCTTCATATTTAGGTCATCAAAATCATGTATAAACATGTATATTGAACTAAGGACTCGGAAAAAGCTGTGAAAAGTTGCCTCTGTATATCATATCAAATAGACAAATAAAAAATCTACGGTGCAACGCCACACAAAAATGTAAAAAAAAAAAAAGGCTATTTAGTTTTCTGTTCAGATTGTTTGTTTCCCAGAAATATCTGGATCATTATATTGATTCATGGAAAACATGTGCAAATTACATGTAATGAGAGGGACTGTTGATCTCCTCAACTGCATCCAGAAGCAGCTGTGGTACCTGTTGACAGTTCAATTGCTAAATAGAGAAATCTAAAGAAATACATAGGCTTCAAATAAGCCATACAGTGACATAACACCATTGGACTACAATAGGCACAGCAGTAGGCACCAGCAACACATATGCCTGGAGGTCTTCTGTCTTTCTGACCCCATCCCCTCATCTTGTCTCCTAGTTGTCTACCTTCTACCTCTACCCCCATCCTTTCTGCATGTCCTATTTATATTCCACAAATAAGCTCCATGAAATGAAGTGCACATAAGCACCCAGTCTGACCTCAACCAGAAAGCAGGTTTCAAAGGTTAGCTGAAGCTTGAAAACTGGGTACAACTCTATATCAAGTAAATAATCTTTCAATTTAGACAAAGGTTTAAGAAATGTCATGATAGTTTAGTGGTCCAAAAACAGGATATACAATTCATTGTAATTGTCTGCAGGAATAAAAATGTCCATCTCCAGTAGAAATACAAAGAATGAAACAACATGATTTGGCCGTAATTCTATTGTGACATACTGGAATCAAATCATCACTTTGTGAAGTAAAATCATTCAGGCACAATTACTAAGTCAGTAATTAAAATGTGTGTGTGTGTGTGTGTGTTTTTGTGTGTGTGTGTGTGTGTGTGTGTGTAACAGCTAGGCAACCTGACATTAAACCTGCCAGCTAGCAGACAGGAACATAAAACAGGAAATTGCTTTTGGGACAGCCAATCACAAAAAGCTCACAGTAAACAGGAAGAACCCATCACAGTGGTCCTGTCAGGTGTCAGTCATTTTCACAATGACCTGCCCATATGCCTCAGTGAAAATGTCAATCATCTCTTAATCCCACCTCTGATAAAAGGATTGTATTAGACTGTGGACGGCCGAAGCCCAGTTAGGTTTATTTTTATATAATTATATTGTTTGAAGCCTGGAGTCAGTGAACTTTCATTAAATATAAAAGGCGTCTGGGTGGCCTATGGCGGTTTAGTTGCAAACCATATAGTTGCAACATCTGTTTTGTTCCAATTTGGGAAGTTTGTTGTATATCCCCTTTCCATCTTCCTCTCTGTTTTGCCTGCTAAACCTGCAAAAACCAAACACACATTTTTACGCACAACTACTGTTACAGTTGTGTACAACTGAATATTAAAACAAGTTCCCTTTGTTTGTAAACCTATACATTTAGAGATGTAAATTATTATTCTCATCCACAAAAATAATTTGGAGTTCATATCAATTCGCATTACTAGGGATGCACCAATACCACTTTCTTTTAGACCAAGTACATGTACTAACATTTGGGTCCTTGCCGATACCGAGTACAAATACGAATCATTACGTAATAATCCATTTGGGGTTCAAGGTTGTTTTCAGAAACAGATGATTTTGGCATGCTCTGATATGCTTGACAATTAAACCAAATCTAAGCAGTAACATGCCTTTTTTCTTTTCAAAACTCAGTGCCCATGGGGTGGACATTTCCCTGAGCTATTCTCAATAAAATAAATAATATTCCTGACATCAAAATACTGAGTCAAGTGTAGAAAGAATAAAAACGCAAAGTCCAATGACATAATTTGCGTGCATAATAATTAGCCATTTAAACGGAGTGGCTGGTTTGTTTATACCAGCAGCTATATTCACAAGATTTTCTCAAAATTTAAAGACTTGTGGCAAACTATATAAATCGACAGCTTTTGTTTTAGCCCAATTGTAAAAATTCGCTATTTACAAAGTGCACTGTGGTTTTGCAACAGCGCGATGGAGAGGCCGCATGCAGACAGAGCATATTGAAATATTGCTTTCTTCATATGTATGCCTGTTAAACTGATGAGAGACATTGGGCTGATACTGGTAACGTTAATCCAAATATCAGCGGTGAAGAGCCTCTGTTATTTTTACAGCCAAAAATCTCCAAGCGGCTAACATTGCTCTTCTTTCGCCTTCCTACACCTGCTTGACTGAGAAGTTAATGTCACGTTGCTATAAGGTTTTTTTTAGTATGATAACATGGAATACTCACGGCATCGGACCGATATTGCCAATACTGCCATCGGTGTCAGTGCATCCCTACACATTACTATAGTAACTACTTAAATAAAATAAATTCCTTGAAATCATTTTAATGAATTGTTCAATAAAAAACAAATGAAACATAGGAAACCACAATGGATGTGTCAAAAGTCTTCAGTTCAGGCTGCAGTCATTCTTTGCCATATGATAAAATGTTAGGTGTACCCTTCAGCACACTCCCTAACTTCCCCCCGCATTGCAGAGGGTGGGTTGACAGTGGTCCTTGAATGTCATACTGTCAGACACAAGCTATGTGTGTGTGTGCGTACTTGAGTGTGTGTTATCTGTCAGAGCTCAGAGAAACGATCAACAGCTCACACAGTCAGAAGGCCACTTAAGACCTTACACTGACACACTCACACAAACACACACATGTTGTATCATGAGAATGCCATGGTTGATGTGCACCGCTCTGCTGGTGACAGGACTAAATGTTCAATTATTCTCCATTCCTTTTGTTTCCTTCGAGTGCTATCCTCTCTGCCTTCTTCACTCAACTTATTTATCTGTCAACCTATCCATTCTATTCTTTTGCAAGTTGCGCCACAATCATGAACAATTTTCTACACATGGAAGACAATGTCATCTATCAGTTGAATTCAAGAGAATTTGAAAAATGGGAGACCATATCTGCAGGACTTGGTGATCTATAAATGCATTTTTAGTAATCATGTTTACCAGTAAGAGAAGACTAGAAAAAAAGTTTCCAAAATTATATTGCAACTTGAATTGAAAACGCAATGTTACGGTGCGCAGTTGTGCAGATCCTTTGAGACACTTCAGCAGTGATAAACCAGGCAGAGAAAGAATTATTGCGCCTTATTTTTTAAGCAAAGATAACATGATTCTCCATTTTTTTTTAAATATAATAAATGTTTTGCACCAACTAGTACTGAGATGATGCTGATACATTGATTTAATTTACCTTAAACCAGCAACAACCTTGCCTGCCTAACCGTAGGCTGCCTCCAACCCGGCAAAAACACATCTAAACCTTAAATGGAGATTTGTGATACTAAAAAACTAACTAACGTGAATTCCAACAGCGCTCTAAATTTAAAAACCAGAGTGTGTTCTGTTACAACAGAGTGCCAATTTTCAAATAGCAAATGGGAGTGAAAACAACAATTTATCACCTTCGCTGTGGGATTTGAATACTGCAGAAAAATCGACAGGACTCCTGTGCAGCTAATCAATCAGTAGTTGTAGCCATCCTGCCCAACAACATCACTGGTCCTCTTTTAATATTAAAAAGGTAAATGGACTGCTCAGAAAAAGGCTATGATGTCTTGTATGTGTTTGGTATCCTCTACAGCTGTTTTGTGATTCTGCTTAATTTTGGTCAGCGTGTGGTGTGTCAACCTGATTGTCACAAAGATGTTGGCCCCGTGTACTATTTTCTACTCATCTTGGGGTTGCGTATAAAATGTATCCCCCTTTTCTTGGTGCTTCTGTACCCGTTTTCCGGAATCTATTTGTCCTCAAAAGGAAATCTGAAGCGAGAGCTATGTGTCCCCCGGGTTTCAGAGGGGATTGCCCATGTACATCCGTTTTGTCAAAACTCTGCAGAAATCCTGGGCGTTTTTTAAAACCGCTTGCCTCGTAACTTCCCCACATGCTCCCCCCGGGGGGGAAAAAATGCACAACAAGGAAAAAAAATAGCAACCTCCCCGGAATTTTTTTTAAACTTTTTTTTTTCCCCTTTTATCATTTAAATTTTAAATTTTTATATCTTTTTATTTTTAATTTTTTTTATTTTTTTTATTTTTTTTTTTTTTTTTTTTTTTTTTTTTTTCTGTTTATATTTTTTTTTATTTTTTAGATTGTAATTAAATTTAATTTTTTTTTTTTTTTTTTTTTAAATTTTTTTTTTTTTGTTGGGTTATGTTTTTTTTTTGTTTTGTTTTTTTTTTTTTTTTTTTTTTTTTTGGTTTTTTTTTATTGTTAAAAAAATTATTGGGTTTTTTTTTTTTTTTTTTTATTTTTAAAGGGAACATTTTTTTTTTACATTCATCTTAAATTTATTTATGTTTTTTAATAAATGACAACTAAAATAAAAATTTTGTGATTTTCTCCTCTTTATTTTTTCTCATTTCAATTTTAAAATACTCGGGTAACATTTTAACCTTTAAAATATGTAAAACGGGAATTGGTTAGTTTTAAACTAAACAAAAAAAAGTTTTAACACCTCAAAACCAAACATTAAATTTTTTTTGCAAGATGTGTCACAAATACAAACCCCTACTGAGCAGTTTTCCCCCTCTATTGGCCCTGTTGAAACCTGGACATCTGTACTGTTTGGGATTACTAAAGAACCAAAAAAAGGGCTTTGCTTGGGGTTTTGGGGCTCCCTGGTTCATACCCGGTTTTAAATAATTTAGGGACCTCATGTACTAAAAAGTAATCAAACCCGGGGTTCTCACTTCTCAAACCTTGACCTCATATGTTAGTGGTCCTTAAATTTTTCTCCCCACCATTAGATGTTTTTTTTTATTTTTTCTTTTTTTCTTGGGGTTGGCCTGGGCATTTTTAAAAATATTTTAAATTTTTTTTGAGCCACTTTTTATTTGGGGATAATCAACTTTTTATGATCATTTTTAAAAGAACTAAAAGACTAGAGAGAGAAGAAAAAAGAAAGCAGAAAAAGAAATTTTTCCTCACAAAAAAGTTGGGAATCCCATTGCTCCCTGCCAGTATACAATACATGTAGGATACTGTTCCTTCCATACAAAACCTACTCAACTGTATCGGACTTTTCCCCCATTTTACCGCACCTGAATGCTCCATTTGGAGAACCTGGGGGGCCCCAGGTGGCGGGGAGACGAAACACAAAAAAAAAAAAAAAATAGTTTTAATTTTAGAAACCAAAAAACAAAAAAAACCTTTTACACTAAAAATAAAACAAAACCAAAAAAACCAAATGAATGAATTTAAAAACCAAAAAGCCAAGCACCCTTAACAATCAACAAAAAAAGCCCATCCCATTATATCATGGGTGTTTTTTTGGGCATACATGCCCGAGGGTGACTATCAATACCCCCCCCCTTTCAACAAACAATGTTAAAATTTTGCCCGGTTGCTGCGCAGGTTCCCTTGGGTAAAGACATTCAAACCAAAAATTTCCACTTCTCAGAATGTTTCATGAAAGTATATTTTACTTGCACAAAGAGATTAAACTATCAAGTCTTTCCCAAGAGAAAATGGGTATTTTGTTTTCTTCTTGGGCATCATGGGAACCCTTCGATTTAATTAATTTGTTAAAGGATTTAACAACTTGTTGGGGTTCTTGACTCCCAGGTGTAAAACCACTGATATACAGTAGGATACATGTTTCGACAGACCTTTCAACAACATCTCTTCAATGTTCTGGTAGCCATTAGGTGATGATTCACACAAAACTAAATCTGTCAAATGTATCTCATAATAGCAAACTAATATATATATATATATATATAATATATATATAATATATATATATATATATATATATATATATTTGAATTGTTCCTATTTAAAGTCACTACAGTGGAAACTGACCAATTACAACACATCAGAATCAAAAACACAAAATAATATATGTGTATGTTTGCTTTGCTTGAAACCTAAAATAAAATATGCGTAAGTGGCATTTTTTCTCCAATGTGCATATGTTGTTGTCAGTTCTTAGATGGCACAGCTCTAGCAGTGGGAGCAGCTACAGGCAGCTCATGGTCTAACTAGGCCAAAATCAATCTATGACTGTAGCCAACACGCCTTAGCTCTACAGAAGGGGCATCAGCAGAGTGACTGTAGTAAAACCTGGACGAACTACATATCTGACCCTGGAGTACGGTGTGTTGTGTGTATTTGTATAACTGGAGCATGTTAACTTGCTGGGTGTGTAATGTGTGCGTGTAATGTGTATCCAAATGGCTAATTTTAATGTGTGCACATGTGCATGCACAGTGCAGCATCAGATTGTCTACATGTAAGGGTTTTTAGTCAGTCAATCTGTGTGTTTGTGAATGCTGTTCCGATTAAACGCTAGCATGGTAATTAGACAAAGCTTCACCATGAGACCCTGAGAACCAGGACAGAGAGAAGAGGGGTGGGGGGTGAGAGGAAGAGGAAGTGAAAAAAGAAAATGAAGACGAAGAGACAGACAGTAGAGAAGAGAAAGAAGAGACGGAAAGACAAGAGACAGAATGGGGGAGGAAGAGAGAGAGAGAGGGAGGGAGGGAGGGAGGGAGGGAGGAGAGGAAACAGGAAAGGGCAAAGACAGAGGCTCCAGTCAAACAGTAAAAAAAGAGAGGTGAACTCATTGCAGTGGGCCCTAAACATGTATAATTTAGACTAATCAAGTCATTATTTGGATTGTATGAAGTCATGCATCAGAGCCAAGTTACTCACACTCAGCTGACCATGCCATCATGCAAACATGCTGTCTGCTTTTTTTTAACAAGGTGACGCACATAACCAAATTCAAAACCCAAACTAAAGCACTGACTAAATGATGGGCAGAAGGAGAGAAAGATGCAATGAAAAGAAGAGAGAATGAAAGGAATCATGCGTTTAAGCCAAGTCGTTAGTCACACTTATGTGACCGTACAGTCCTGTGTCTACCAGGCTGCCATGTTTTAAAGCCAGGTTGGTACACAGAGGCATTCCCTCATTTAGACTGATGTCTGAAATAATCAAGGGGTATTTTAGAGGAATAACGTGTTCACCAGTATTGTCTGTATCAAGCCAATCTCATCGATAACAACAGCTGCATTTTTTAGAAAGCATTAAAATTTTGGCAATAACGTTTTGTTGTCTTTTTCCACCATTAAATGTTGAACAGGAGAATCTGGTTTGCTGGGATTAGATGTTCGAACATCTATAACATATTCTTTTGGCTCTATGTCCACAACGGTGGATTACTGGCAGTGCTAATGTAGGATGGATGTGAGAGACAGTCTATATGAAGTGTATTGTAGCTTCATTTTAACAAGATCCGGCAGATGGCATCTCCTGCTGACTTCATATTCCTGTAGACGCATAGTGCAGGTGGTGGATTTATAACTGTGTTTAAAAGGATTCAATACTAAAGGATATTAATGTTTACCTTTAAGTAGATAAATTCTACTGAAAATTACACCATTTTAGCTAAAGTCAATATCCATTGTGAAAAGCTGAAAGTGACTTGTTTTGCACCATGCATGGGGTTGTTTAATATGGACAGCTCCTGGTGCTGAAATTAAATGTATTAAAGTTACCAAAATAATTACAGTTAAAAATGAAAATGCTTCACTTTAATGCATCTTTTTTTAAATTCAGTGTACAGTTAATTATCTTGTTTTGCATCTTACAAAAACAGATCATGATGAAATGTTTTCTAAAACAACCAGCATCAATGCTAGCAAGACACATTGCAGAATAAAAGTAACATAATACTTTTGTGTCCTACAGTAGCTTAGTTTAATGGCATATGTAATTAATAGATCAGACAGATAATGTCAAATTCCTCTGGGTATAGTACAGGGGCTATACTGTAGCTCTTAGCAGGGTTACACAGGCCAGGACTTGCATTCATGGCAAGAAGATTTCAAACATTAACCTACACAAATCTAGGTGTTTACTGTCTTTTAAAAAAAATATTAGAAGCCAAATTAATTCAAAATATATTTTGTCTTTGTTTCCATCTGACCTTATTGTTAGCTAGTTGTTTACAATGTTTAGAGTAATATTCACTGTGTCTGTTATTTCACTACAAATTCAGATTACAAATGATAGATTGCTTGTTTTAATTTGCCATCAATAATCAGTATTATTCTGGGTCCCTGTAATTTATGTAGAATCCAGATTGAGAGAGGAATATTGGCTTTGTAAACTCTGTAGGGGTGGGCAATATACCGTTTTCGTCACCGATTCTCTGATACTGATACATGATCAAATGCATCCCATTTTTGCCAACTCTTTAATATTCCTGCCCCTCTCCCTGCTGTTTCTCTGGGGTTAACCCCCCCCCCCCCCCCCCCCCCATTTTAAACCCAACACTTGATGAAATGGCCATGTAGCATTGCTGTCTGTGAGTATGTTTTCAACATATTTGTCAGCTGGAAGAAGCAGAGAAATGCGCTTCTGGTGTTAACAGCGAGGATACTACTCGCGGCAGGTATATTGCTGTACTTCCGCATCCATGGTGAACCTAGGGGTTCAGCCTACATTTAGATCAGCATGACAAAATATCGAGAAGAAAAGCGTTTTTTCCAAACTCTTTCTTTATGTGGGTTAAAGGTGTACTATGAGTTCCTGCATGGTTTCAGACCAATTTCATTTTGTCTCAAATGGTAGGCACCTCTCCTTGATCCACTAGCTGCCTTCCCCCTGAATAGACTGGGAAAAAGCCCAGTCTCGGGAGACAACACAGGGGTCGTAAACGTCAAACAAACACTAGGGGCACAGGCTGTGCACCAAAATACATCAAACCACGTTCCAGCCAATTACAGACAAGTGTTGCACTAACCTCCACCCCCTCGCCCAACCATCTTGTCGGTGAGTGGCTGGATCGTGGTTTGTTGTATTTTGGTGCACAGGCTGTATTCCCAAATGACGTAACACCTTTATTTCTGAGGTGAAAAAACTTTGAAATATTTTCTTTAATTTTTCCGTCCTAAGATATGTTCCCTTACATTGCCCTTAAAATAGAGCAAACAAAGCTGGAATCTTGTTTTGACTGGATTATCTATTATAATGTACTGTACTGTACCGTCACCACAAAAAAAAAAGTGAGGTCATATCGCCCACACAGTGCACATTGCTTTGATTTGTTTGCTTTGTTTTTAATCAGTACTATACAACATTGTTTAGTTTCAACCTCATGGCTGGGGAAGTTCAAATTAGCTGCTTGCAATTGTATTCAATAGCATAATCAATGTGATTACTTAAAATTTGTTTTTCAGTTTATTCAAACAATATGCAAGTCAAGTGCATTTGGGGTCATTTCACAAAAAAAGGCGTGCATTATAATTCTGGACCAATCATAATACAAAACGTGGTCATTTGTGTACAAGGGACTGAATGCTGTGTGGTCATAAAGAGAACTGAGGACAATGCATGGTTTTCATTATCTCATTAAAGCTAATTTGGTGAGAACTAAATGTTCCAAACACAGAAGCACAACACCAAAAATTCGCACATAACTGAAAATGTCTTTTTATATAAATAGATTGAATAATTCTAAATCAAAACTGTGTTGCTAGGGTGGTATTCAGGTGCTGTGCTAGTGATTGTGCAGAGAGCCATGTGTTACCTTCAATACACATGTCAGAGAGGAAAGCTCAACTGTATATAAAAAGTTGGGGTAAGCCATGTTGATATTGTCATCGTCTTCTCAGCCATTAACTTGACTGGAGAATTGGATCCCAGTTTGAGCTGTATGTGTGATGGTGGGGAACTTTCGACTTGCACCATGTTATGGAAACTTTTCTCTTAGCCTTATAAAAACAAAACATGAATCCACAGAGAGCATCTGTCTTTAAGGAGTTTTATTGCAATAAACAAGTTTCACAATTGCAAATTAAGATAAGGCTGGAAAGAGTAAGGTGAAGTTACATGTGTCATAACACATCCCTCATCCTTAACCTTAGCTGGTGGCTTTTAAATACCTACACATCGCTTGTTCTGTCCATTCATAACCTGATGTCTAGAGAGTATCTGTCTATCTCTGTCTGCAGAAAAGCTGAATCCCACAGTTCCTGTTCTAATAACATCTACAAGCCTGTGCTTGTATAGGCATTGCTGTGTGAGTGTGTGTGAGTGTGTGTGTGTGTGTGTGTGTGTCTCTCTCTCTCTCTCTCTCTCTCTCTCTCTCTTAGGGCAGGTCAGTGTGTTGCTATGGTGATACATAATGGTGATATATAATAGTGAAACAGAAGTGAGCAACGGCAAAAGGTGACCAGATTTTGGCTAGGCACTGTCTGTAACATTCAAATTGGGATAAAGAGAGTGGAGAATGCAAAGTGGAAGAATACAGACAGAGTAAAGAGGGGATAGAAAAGATGTATTCAGGGGAAAAACAAACAAAGGATGACGGCAGTAAAAGATGAGAGCCAGAAGGAATGAGGAAGTGAGGAAGACAGGAAGAGGTGGATGAGAGAGGTGTTGATAAAGGCTTTTACTAAATAAATTAATATTAGGAATAATAATAAATTACTATCAGTTTCTTGCTAAAATCTTGTACATAGAAAACAGTATCCTATTATCTGTTTGATCTTTTCTAATTTCTTATCTCTGCTCATCCACTATTAGTTTGTCTCTTTATAATGGTAACACAACCACAACAAGATGTAGCAGGACCCTACTGAAAAGACAACTCTACACTCCACATATCACATTGCTAGCCTTTGTAAAGAGCTTGTCCAGACAGACATATGAACAAAGATAAAACCTAAGACACTTTCTTGTTGCTCACATTGCAAACTGTTTACACTCACTAACTCTAGACATGGTCTGTCTTTCTAAATTGTTGTTCAGTTAGACCTGTGTCTACATCGAAAATGTCATGTATCCATCTGTCAATGTGTGATATCAGAGGTCAGGCCTAAAATGGCTACTGCTGAAATAAAGTTTCTTAAGCATGGTCCTCCACACTACCTCTGCTCTCTCCTACTGTATAAATATGCAGTGACGCATATTAGCTAACCATCCACTAAAAATAGCAAAGCAAACAGCTCCTTGAATCTGATGGATGCACTAAAGCAGTTTCTAATGGATAAAAGCCAACCACCATAACCTCTTGCTTTCTCTCTGTCGTCTAAATGTAGTACACTAGATACAGACACACCATTCTATACAGAAAAGTATACGCAAATAAATTGACGTTTAATCAAATTAAACATCATCATAATTACTGGATTCATAGTAACAATTACAGAAAATGTTTCTCGCATTAACATGACAGTCACTAAAGACTGCTAAAATATGTAGGCTTTAAGACTAAAATAAAATAAATTGAAACTAAATGTCAAGGTGATATTTGTATTTTATGTATTTATTTCAAATTCTCACCATTTCATGTGAGGGATGCTGTTTCACTTCTTTAAAAACACATGGAATGAGAGTGGAAAATGACCCCTAGTTACCTGAGAGTAACAAAACAACTGGAGTGAACTATATTTGCATCCACAGCATGTAACTTGCCACAAGCCAAAGTTGGAACAGATGTTTAGCTCTAGCTCCTTATACCTGGCAAAAATCACTAATTTCTTGTTTGGTTTCCAGGGGGCTGTATAGTTAAACCCAAGCGGAACCAGAACAAATGTCAAACCGTGTGCAGATATTGCCAAACAGGGATTTAAACAGATGTTAGCATTTGAAATTTGTCTGGAAATTTTCATCTTACAGTGTGATTAAAACTTTAAGATTAGTTAACTTTTTTAAATGAAAGGATTTCTGAAATCTATTGCAGCTTGACTCAAAATGCAGGTTGGGGAAATGCAAAGCAATGTTCTGCATCCTCTAAATACATTTAAAAAAATTCTGTTACTGTCATTTTTTAATGCACCAAAAGCCTTGGTCAGTAAGCTTCAGAGTATATAAAATAAATCTTAAGACAAGCAAGTCCATTTATACCATACTACAGTTTTGATATACTCAACTCCCTAGTATTAGCGTATGCAATCACCATTATTTTACCTGCCCACCACCCACAATTTTGAGTCTGAATAAATCACTCCCCATCCTTTAAATCTACACACATCTCTACCGTGACCCAGAGTTCACACTGAAAGCATCTCTCAATGGGTGTAATCCATAAACCATTAACACTACTCAACTCAGTTCCCATGGTGTACATGTATTACCAAAACAATCGGCAATACTCCTTTAATCTGTGATTCTTGATGGAGAGTTGTTGCTGTTGGAAAGATGCCAAAGCCCCTGAGGTAAATGGACTCCCCAGCACCGCAAGTGTTCCCATGGTGTAAATGTATTAACAGCTTCACTGACACATTCTACATAATAACTCTAACCAACCAAACACTAAGGGGGCTCTTGGCCAACTGTGGCCCAGGGCCAAAGCTGAACGGAGGCCCCTGACCACATCCTGTGCTCCCCGAGTTTTAATGTGTCAACAGCTAACTCATTAATCAAATACATTAAAGGGGTATTCCACCTTCAGAACATATACGTGCTCCAACAAATGGAGGCCTTTAAATATATTTATTACTATTTTGTTTCCAATATGTGTAAGAGGAGCATTGATTTTCAGGTTAATGCCCCTTTAAGGAGAGTTACCAAATAGGTTGGCTGCTAGCTGAAGCAGTTATCTTTAATATTGAGACAAATTACTAAATAATAGCGTTTTAGTGGGGATAAGGAGGAAATGATTTCTCTGTATATAATTTTGTAAGGCCTGCTGCTGCTGCTGCTGCTAGGTATCTCTCTGTCTCTGCTCTCCCCCTCCCCCTTGTCTGTCCTTAATTGCAGGAGTGAAGCCTGGTGTGCGGGAGTCAGGGTTCCAGCTGTAGCTCATCTACACAAATCACCTCTGCTTCAAATACCCGGTCAACCCACCACTCTTCGTCAGATCATAGTCAAGACAACCATGTTAGTTGCACTGCAGACTCTACCCATTTAAATCCAGCGCTTGTGTTTTTTGCAAACCCTGTTTGTTCTCTTTCTGCCACAATTCTGGGAACCTGACTCCTACTGCCCCATCACGCCTGCCATCCACCATTCCTGCTCTCTCTACACTGGATCTCTGGACTTTTGGACATGGACACCCTTACATTATGGTACCACTCCCGCTCTGTAACCTGGATCTAAAATCTGTTTAATTTGGGCTTTGCCTTTGCACTATTGCATTCCTTGACATTTGCAATAAATCTGTAAAACTTTCATTTGGCTCTGCGTTGTTGTCCACATTTGGGTTCAACTTTAGTTTCACACATAACAAATTCATTCTTTAAACACAATTTCAAGTTTAAACAGGCTATACAGGCTGTACTATATTTTTACTTCACCTTTTATAAATAGCAGTGTGAATTAATTTTGCAACAAAATACAACCTACACTAGTATACTAAGCATTAATAGTTGGTATATGTGTCCATGCAGTAATATGTATTAACACTTACAGTAGTTTCTAATAGCACTAACCTTATCACTCGGGAGCTAGCAATGATCAAGTTTTCTGGCATACAGCCGTATAAACCAAGGGATGCCGAGTATGGCAAAGCTCAAACAAATACTGTGTGGTCACAGTTCATTTGGTTCATATTGAAAGCAGCATAATGTAATGTCCATCACTGATATTATTAATCAGAGCTTTTATCTATTTATTGCATTGGGACAGAAAGATGTTTATGATCTCAAATAGTGACAGCATTGTTCAAGATAACAAGGACAACACACTTTTTCTGCTTGACAAGGTCGGATGTTGGATTTTCCTTTTAAGTGGGCCAGCCAGTGATGTTTGCAGTAGTAATTGAAAACAATCACCAGAGAGGGACGGCAATCAGAATACAGACTTTACTGTGTTCTACAACACAGAACACCACAGAATAAACCACAGCCTATCAATCAGGATAGGAATCAGTAGTTAAATCATAAGTTACATAGTAAACAACACCAATGGATTAGAAGTTGCGTGTGAATGTAATACCAAACATTGCAATAGCAAAATATATTCTATGTACAGACGGTTCCTAAAAGTTCTATTTCTGCTCTGCTTCCTTGGAGAAAACATTAAAATGTATTAACACCGCCTTTGCTATGTTCCCTTGGTGAAAATATATTAGCAGGACAAGTGACATTTCCAGCAGTGCTTCTAATCAATCACTTGCTAAACAGAGTAATCACTGTGGCAGCTACACTCCGTTAAACACCAGCTCTCCCCAGTCTTTCCAGCTTGACTAAGGAACCAAGAAATATTGGTTGCTAATATAGAACATCCCTACGCTCTGAAGGATGACATTCTAAAGACCACCAGCCATGGAGACATGAAGTAGAAACACAGGCCTACTGTAAAATGTGTCACTACAAACAAAACCTTTTACTGTACACTACACCTAATAACTAGAGAGCGAGTCATTACTGTGTTCTGCTACATTTTGTACATTTTACTAAACTACACAATAGTGAACCCAGAGCTCTAGTGTTTTGGCACAATTCTTCTGGGCTACTAAGATCAGTTAGTTGACAAAGAAATATTCTCAACATTTTCAGACACAAAGCATAGAGGTTTATCTCCTGGCAATAACAATATTGCAAAGGGAATAATTACTTCAAGACACAACCTGTTAAACTCAAGCTTGAGGGATTTGTGCTTGAGGATTTTAAAACTTGCGCGCTCTCTCTCTCTCTCTCTCTCTCTCTCTCTCTCTCTCTCTCTCTCTCTCTCTCTCTCTCTCTCTCTCTCTCTCTCTCTCCCTCTCTCTCTCTCTCTCTCCTCTCTCTCCTCTCTCTCTCTCCTCCTCTCTCTCTCTCTCTCTCTCTCTCTCTCTCTCTCTCTCTGGCACTGCTACCTCAGTCCTGTACTCCCTTGCTCATTCTCTAGTCGTGAGTTTGAGTGCATTTCCTCTAATACACTTACAATGGGAGTTTCCACGTATTCAACTTTAGGACTACAACACCTTTGAGCATCAATTTTGATTATTGTGGTAGACCAAAGACATCTACAGAAACCCCCACGTTGATGTGGTCAATGGTAAATTAAAATTGTAGGAATGTGATCATGTCTTTTATGGTTTGAGTGTCTTGTCTTATTGTGGTAGTCTGTTTTCCTGTCTTAATTTCTTAGCCTGGTTTTCTGTCTTGTCTTGTGATTATGTAATTTTTGGTCTTGTCTGTTATATTTCCTGTTTTATTGTGATAGTCTTGTTTTCTGTGTCATCTTGTTTAGTTTTACTTCCTGCCTTAGTTTTCCCACCCTTGTCTGATGTCTTGTTGTCTGATGTCTTTCACCTGTTTCCCAGCCCAGACCTGCCTTTTGTTACCTTGTTACCCTCTGTATTTAGTCTTGGTGTTCCCCTTGTCCGTTGTCAGAGCATTGTAGTGTTACTGTGTATGTGCGGTCTCCAGTTAGTAATGTTGTTTGTTAGTCTTCCTGGTTCGTGCTAGTGTTCCTTTGCTTTCTATTTTACTTGTTCCTTATTTTTGTATTACCAGTTTTTGCCTCCTTGTTTCCTGGGTTCCTTTAGTTTTTGTGCATTTTTTAGATTTTCATTAAATCATCTTAACTATCCTCAGTTTCCACCTCTGCATTTTGGGTCCACCATTCACCAACCTTCCTTAACAATGTCTCCCCGTTTTAAAATTCAGTCTAGCAGTTGCATTTGGGAGATATAAGAGCAATGCTGTGCTAAGCATTTTCTGATTTAGAAAAAGGCAACGGATAAAGAGAGCCTGTAGAAGATAGGGGTGAGTGCCACTTAAAGTAATGAATGATCTTATTGTTGAGATTATTAAGGTGAAACAAATCTGAAGTGAACAAGCCTTTTATAATGGGGCTCCGGATAAAGATTCAGATCAATAATAGTTCAATCTTCTCAGCAGTAGGTTAGCTGTAATGTGCCAACAGCTGGTAAAAGTTGGAACAAGCATGTCCAGGGCCCATAATTACCACTTGAGTGCTGCTGCAAGCTGTAAAAACTGACTGACATTCAATTATTAACAGCTGTAATAGAACTGTGCAGACAGGATAGTTTAGTTCAAGTAAGATACCACCCCTGATTCATTTTTAGCTAAATCAGCTTATTTGCATTAAGGTTTTCAGATACCAAGTGAGGACACTGTCTCCAAAATTGTCCTGGGCCAAAACTGACTTGAAGGAAACTGTGGGCAATTGTTCGGGCTGGAAAGATTACATTTCCCAGCAGGGGAGGGAAGTTTAAAGAAATTGCTGAGGGACAAAACATGAGTTTACTTACTACGTACTTATGGGACAGAGGGGAATCTTTATAGGTTAAAACCTCTAAGAATGAATTTAAAACAACTTCCCAAAATATCTTGGATACAAATGTAAACATTTTTTATTTTAAAGTTGTACGCTTTGTCTCTCATCTCTCTCTCTCTTGGGCTTTGGTCTGTCGTCTCCCCAACGTGACGTAATGCAATGCAGTGTGGGGGAAGGGAGAATAATTGCAAACCGCTGTAAAATAGTACCTACTTTTTTTGTATCATATTCCGTTTTGTGATACCCAACAACATCAAATACAATGGATAAGAGTTTAAATGTTTATTACCAACAAGCAAATTATGCAAACTTATTGGAAAATGAACCCTGCAACAATGACTTTAATCAGGGACAGCTCAGCCTAAAATTGTGCAACTAACTTCCAATATGATAATCTGAAGGCCCAAGACTTTAATCTGTGACACATCAGAGACAGTCTCTGATGTTTTTAGAGCGCTGCAGCATCAGTATTGGCTACTGCCTTTACTTTTGTTCATGTTTAGGCCGACTAGTGGCTTTACTGTTTTGTTTTTCTACTTTTTGTAACATAAACATTTTAACTTTAAAATCAAATTACTGAAGTGCTCATAGAAAGGATGACAGTGTGACACCCCACAGCTTAAATGTGAATTTGAAAAAAGCTTGTATACTTCGTTATTATTTAAAGTCAAGATAGAATAATGTGTAGTCTACTTACAAAATTGTAAAAATGATCACTTTAAGTTTTAAAGATTTTCATAATTCTAAAAGTTAATGTGGCCAAAAATAGCTTAATGCTTGTGCTTCTGACCAATTCATACTGCACTCCAGGCCTAAACTATTTAGTTAATATGAAAGCATGAAGCAGCAGTTCAAATGTGCTACTCTCTGAGTATTGCATTACTGAAACTAAATAGAATTAAGGACATTACAGAAATGGCATCAGCAAAAAGAAAATACAAAGTCAGCAAACGGAATGTCGGAAGTTTGTCCATCCTTCTGCTCACTTGTCTATTTTCTATGTAACAAACTTTGCTAAGAGCTTCATGAGCCCTCCATGATAACTCCTCAAGGTCCCCACACCTTACGGTGATAGGCAGTCCTGAGGAGAAGGGGGCGGCAGATATAATAGCATCTCATTCAGCCAGGAAACCTCAAAATAATCTAAAACCATATCCATTCCTAGTCTCCCTCATCACTCACCCCCCGCTGATCCTTCTCCTTCTCTTCCTTCCTCTCCAAAGATTACTGTCTACACATTCTGTTCTTTCTTTTTCCTTCCTGTCATTATCGCTATGACAACCTTGACCTGACTGTGCCTTGTCATAGAAAGAGTGACCTGCCCTGAGGCTGTGGTATGTCAGAACAGAGGGGACAAAAACATGGAGAAAATATCATAACTTGCCTCACCAAGACTCACACGCACATTTACACGTGTGTGAGCCAACTTCCGTGAATGCTCAAATACATACAGAAAGCATAAACATAAGCATGCACATGCAAAGTACATTTTTTTTTGTCTTTAATACATTGTTGCTAACTGTGTGTGCAGAGATAAGATTAAGACAGACTAGTGTAAGTGATCGTAAGTTTTACACATGTGACTATTGGGTTTTTCCTTGACATTTGTGAAGTATCTGAATCCAATTATGTGGATAACTAAGTTAATAGGTGTGTCGCCCCCTGTGTGATCCACTGAGGCCACTCTGTGCGAGTGATACCTCACTGGTCTTAACCATTTTTGTCTTGAGTTGATGGCAGATCTGGTGCACCTGGAAGCTGTGAGCCAGTGGGGATAAAGTTCCACCTGGTCGGACTACATTCTCTTCTCTCTTCACTGCAATCCAGACATCAACCATGGCCTGATCAACTCAACTGCCACATCTTGCTTTGGGTTTATTTAAGTTACAAAGACACACCTTGCACATTACAAAAGCTATTTAGTTTATTCTTTTGTTAAATAAATCACTTATGATCATTTAAGCTGCCTCGTTCCCTCTTTTTTCATGGCCCTCTGGCCAGGTTGTGACAAAATGGGGGCTCGTGCCGGTTTAGGATATTTGGTAAGAAATGGGATTGTTGTGGCCTTAGTATTGTTGTAGCCTGGTAAGTTGGGGAACATTAGTTGGGTCCGTTGTTCTTGTAGGAATGTGATAGCTTGATAAGATGTGAGCTCATTCATCTTGGTAAGGCAACATACACTGAGCTTGTGTTGCTTGTTACTGTGTTTGGAGAGCAATGTGTTTGATTCGTGTGTATTGTAGTTTAGTTCGTTGGGAGCCTGTTGGAATGGTAAGAAGATTTTGTTTTACTTTGGTAATTGTTTGTTTGCTAATTTCTTCATTTGGGGTAGTGTTGTGGTGCTATTTGTCTTGTTTTCTTACAAATTATTTGTTGTTGCTGCACAGGTAATCCATGTGGCTGGTGTGGGTCCTCATGTGCGTACTGATGATTAAAGTGGGTGGAGTTTTCTCTTGTAGGCTGTAGCGACGGTCCACTTTTGGGCTTGTTGAGCTGCTCTTTTGTAGGGTTGTGACAAACGTAGGTGGAGCTTTTAGCTTGGGAGCATGTCCGTGGTTTTCGGAGGGTTGCTAATGTGCTAATTGATCTCCCAAGCCAGCGGTCATTAGTGCATAAATACTCAACACAAGTAGCTGCATGAAGACTAGGGGTGAGTTAGTTAGCTGGGTTGTTCTAGATAGCGGGAAACTCCATACAGGGGGAGGGTTAGTCCTCTTAGTGCGCATGGGGACGATGCACTGTCTTGCTGGATCTGTGCAAGCAGCAAGACATTTCAAATCATCCTCGGCCTTATCTGAGAAAGATGTTTGAGATAGTAGGCCTCAAGAATGACTCCTGGCCAATGTGCTGGGGAACTTGTTAAAGTCTGTTTTGTAATTCATATTTTATCCTTTATTTTCTTTCCAAAAGCCATATTTGAGCACACACACATACATGCAGATTCCTTTAAATGTTAAGGGGAAGATTAAAAAAGACAAAATGGATCTGAGAATTCTCACAGATTTGTCATCAATTTGACAATTTAACTCATATCTTACTACTCCGTCTATATTAGTATTGATAATAAATAAATAATAATAATAATAATCATATTAGCCTGGAGTCTCATTCTCTGTCACAATAATCATTTATGTGATGTTTTAGGCCTATTGACAGACATCCATTTAAAATGTAGGTAATGGCACAAAAAGAGCCTTTTTTCCATGTCCACTAAAGTTTCTCAGCGTGCACTCTAGTAACATTTGCGTGGTACAGGTAGCTTTGCATAAAAAATGGTTGTCATTCACAGGGTTACTTTAACTTTTATTCTTCAAGTAAATTTCCAAGCCTGTACTTTGTTGCTTTTGTTTGAGTGAAGAAGTTAAGTCAGTACTTCTACTTTTACCAGAGTATTTTTAACACAACTATCTGTACTTCTATTTAAGTACGGGAAGTGAGTACTTTTGCTATCTCTGGTTTATTGCAGCTCTGTCTGAAGAGGTGTTGGGGCGTTGTACTAAGGAGCAGTTGCTGAAGATTGCGGCGCACTTCTCTGTAGTGGTAGGTGAAAAAAACACCTTAAAGAGAACATTAGGATAGCTTTGAAGTCTGAGTTGAGGGAGAAAGGTGTGTTGGCTGTGGACATGGAAGGTGATTCTACAGTCTCCATGGTTTCCACGGGTGCGCTTTTTCAGACTCAGGGCTTAACGTTTGATCAACAGAAGGAACTGTTGTTGATTCAGCATGAGCATGACAAATGTAAACATGAATTGCAAATTAAAAAGCAGATTGAGGTGGAGAGTATTTGTCAAGAAAAAGAGCAAGCCAAATTAGATCTGGAAGGGCACCACTTATCTTTAGTAAATGAAAGCAAGGGGTCCAGTGGAGATCAGAGCAGGCAGTTGTCTGGAGCTGTGCGTTCCTTTGATATTAATAATTTAAGACTACTGCCACAGTTTAATGAGAATGATCCCGTTGTTTTTTGAGCGTGTTCAGGTTAGGGGTTGGCCTGATGCAGATTGTGCATTGATGCTTCAGTGTGTGCTGACAGGAAGAGCACAGGAAGCTTTTTCATCTTTGAGTGAAAAGGATAGCTCTAGCTACGTAAATATCAAGTCTGCTGTGTTAAAAGCAGGGCTGCAGTCAAGACCACCTTTGTCAAATCCAAGACCAGGACTGGTCGAGAGGTTCCAAGACAAAAAGGTCTTATGCATGACATTATCAAGACAATCATTTTGGGTTATTTGTTGTTCTAAAAGTAAAAAACTGTCACTCACAACTCCCAGGATTTGTAAGTATAGCCATTACCCTTGATATCACATAATCTAAAGAAAACAGAATGACATATGGTGATTCCTCATAATAGCAGCGGTAGAACTGATACTGCTACAGTAGGTACAAATACTGAACATTTGAGCAACTAAATGACAATATAGCTTCACTCCAGATGTAGTGTAGAAAAGAAGTGACCAGTGATACAGAGTGTACCCCTATGGTTGGTTTATGCCTTCCCTAAAAAATATTGTATTGTATTGATATTTGGACATGGGTTAATAGGAAAGACATGTATTTATAGAACACGTTAAAGTTTGGTTAAACAACAATGAACAGGGTGTAATCTAACGTGTTCTTTTTATCTGAGACAATGTGCAGAAGTTTAAAATAAATACATCAGGAAGTTTAGGGAAGGAGCAGGTTGGGACACACACACACACACATTCTGCACTCAAGGAGCTGAAGCCAAATCAATATTTTTTACAGATTATGATTAGCGAAGAAATTCATGAGAACCGTTTTTCACACTATACTCAACAGTACAATTATTTGTATATCCTTCAAAAGGCACAATATGTGTATCTCCATTTCAAACTTCACTGCAGGTTTACTGCTTTTATCAGCAGAGGTTGCTGCTAAGCTAGCTGTCTAAAAAGCCGAACAACACCCCCGCCTAAACTCTGTTTCACTTTCCCTCCAATATTATTAGAAACATAATAAAGACATCTGGACTTGGTTGAGACCAAAAGCCATATTTGGCAAGTCCAGTGGCCGAGACCGAGACAAGTCCAAGTCCAAATACCAGCGAGTCCGAGACCATAGAAAACCGGTCTTGAGTCCGGCCTCAAGTCCAAGACCAGACTCGAGTACTACAGCACTGTTTAAAAGCGTATGAGCTGGTGCCAGAAGTTATTGCCCCCCCAGAACAGACTAGAGCCCAAATGATTTATCGGCAGGCCTATATTACACGGTATACTATATTAGATTTTCCAGATCTATTGGTATTGGCATTTTTAATGGCCAATTTATTAAAAAATAAAAATTAAAAATTAAATATTAATTCATCAGAATCATTTATAATGACAAATAAATGATTCTGATAAATGAATATTCAAAAAATAAAAACGGATTGTCAACCATGTTATGAGCGTTGGGGTTAAATAGTTTGTCCACCAGAGGGCACTACTATAACGTCCCTGTTGGCAACACTGATTTTTTTTTTTTTGTTAATGTGTTTTTGTTCAAAGGACTTTAAGTTTCATATCATAAGTTTATATTTTTATACATTTTTTTATAAGAACTTTAATATATTTTGATGTTCCTCTGTTCTGTTGTGACAATAAAACAACTTAATATATTGTTTTAGTGAGAACACATAAATACCTACAAATAACTAATTTGTTTATGTTTCCTGGATTTTTAAATAACCAAATATTCGTATCGGTCTTAAAATCCTTTATTAGTCGGGCTCTAGACAGACCAACACACACACACACCACACACACACACACACACACACACACACACACACACACACACACACACACACACACACACACACACACACACACACGTCTAATGTATCTTCATTTAGTCCTGCTGTCCTCTGAGCACATTTACATCTGTCAACTCACTAACAGAATGGATGGATGTGTGTGTGTGTGTGTGTGTGTATGTGCGTGCGTGCATGCGTGCATGTGTGTGTGTGTGTGTGTGTGTGTATTTCATCATGATGTATGTGTGAATCAATTTGTCTTCCTGTGTGTGTGTCTTGATGTCTTCTGGTATGTACATGAGCAGATGCATATTTGCTTTTGTATCTGCCTGTCTGTGCATGCATACAGTGTGGGTGTCTGTGTGCAAAACATTCAATTTCATTGGTAGGCTAAGTGACAGTTCACGGTCCCCTGGGCAGCCCAGAATTGTGGGTAAACTTGATGTCACAACTCTTCCCATATATCATCCAAATGACACTGACACACACAACACACACACACACACACACACACCACACACACACACACACACACACACACACACACACACACACACACACACACACAGAAACACACACACACACACAAGACATAATGCTTTATTGCCATTTTTAAGCATAAGAAGTTGCGTAATGGGGAAAACTAAAAGGTAGGAAAGATGGAAAGATTATATGTCTCTAAATTGCTGCATCTTTTCTACACCTACACTTGCAGTACACAGTAATGTGCTGCCAGAAATACAAAAACCAATTCAATATTTCATCTTTTTATCCTACAAAGTATTATAATAGAGGGTAGATTACTCTCAGTCCACAGGATTTTACATAAAGAGGACATTGTATGGGAGATTTAAAGTCTATTGTCTCTGCTGCCAGATGACGTCAAGGAACATCATCTGAAGGGCAGTTTCGGGAGCTCACTATAGCTTTCCCATAAGTGGGTTGTAACTGAGTGACAGAACAATTGGGATAATGGTTAAAAATGCTGTGTCATTATCCTTGTGCCTACCTTTCCTTACTATCACTGCATTTCGCCAGTAAAATGTCAAGAGAAAGAAGAGATATTGTTCAGATAATTTGAAATATATATATATTATATATACACACACACACACACACACACACACACACACGTACATGTATTATATACCCACTTACTGTGTGCACAGTTTTATGAAGTATAATACAATACTAAACCCAGACAATTGTCCACATAACCTTGTTTTTAGATGGATGTCAGTGTTGTTACAATATGTGGCTATTTGGGGTTGCAAAGTTAAATCTTCCAACTTGCCTAGTCCTACGTTTGCTTGTTCACTTAAAAAAAGGAACATAGGAGATTAAAATTACAATTTTCCTTCACAACTTAATGTACACTTTCATACGTGCGAAATTAAATGAGTTAATTGGTCAGTCACTTAGGACATATGCTGTTACTGTACAGTCACCACATACTATAGGAGGCAGTCACTAAAACGCTTAATCAGCACACCACAAGATGACAAATCTGTCTGGCCATAAAATAAATGTTTTATAAGCTACAAATACTGTCAATGCCAAATCAACATCCCAACATGTCTACCACTTTTACAATAATCTTCACTAACATGTCCTAGCCATGTCACTCGAAAAATAACCATACATTATGCATAACAGACTTTTATAGGTCTGTCAGCTGTAAAAAAAAAGAAAAGAAAAAAGAAAAAAAATCTGACCTAATGCAACAAAGTATGGATGGAGTGACATAATAAGATAACACTGTTTCGTCCGAATAATTCACTGATGTGATATTATTTGACCTCCAAATTCATGATGTGTGGCATCAATCAGACCGACAATGAAGGTGGACCACCAGATTTTAAGGACTTTACCTCACCCCTCTAAAATGTGGCTGCCTTTGGACATTGGCATCTGTAGACTTGGAATACATGTCTGATCCCTCACACCAACCCGTTTAGTACCCAAACCAGTGTTTCTGTCCCTGAATTTTCAACTCCACTGCAATCCCCAGTGTATATTATTGCCTTATTTATCACTGTTTTCCAGTCATTCTATCACTCAAGCAACACTGTCACAGCAGGAGCCCTATTGTTTTCTGTTCTGCTTGGTTCAAATTTGCTGCTGAGACTAACTCAACACTTCCTGCATGTGCTTCACAATAAATTTTAAAGCAGCAATAGGCCTTGAGAACGTCTTCGGAAAATGTTGACAATGACATTAAGGTTAGCTTATGTTGGGAATTCGGTTTCTAACAGCAAAGGACCAAAAATAACTGATGTTACATTTTAGCCTCACATAAAGTGAAAGTTGTGTGTACAAGCTTATTTATTGTTGGGCAAAATGTCCAACATGCGATAAAGATATAAGACTTGGCTTGGGAAAATGGCTGCTCACAGTTGCTCAGCACTGTTTGTGTCCCTCCACAATACCAGTAAACCTACACAAGGTGATCTAACAACACCTAATCATAATTTAAAAGCCTGCTGTTTAAAGATTAAAACATTTACAGCAGAAAACCTCCACACAGTTATATCACATGTAAATATGAGGGCATCTAAGTAACTGATCAGAGTGGTAAAAGCTGACTCTATATGCCCACACAACCAGATTATCTTGATTGATGGCCGGGCCTTTGATTAAAATTTCCCTTTAGATGAAAATATGAAGTTGATACAGGTGGAAATCCCAATAATCATGTTAAGGGCAGATGTCTTGCAGGTTTTTGTTGCCTGAAAGTCAATGAACTGCACTTTGTATCTGAGACCAAATGTGGCTCATTAACTATTTAGGAAAAACAAATACACGAAGGACACTAGGACTGCAGTCTTTTTTTAGTAAGCAAAACATTAAACAGCAGTTTAATGATGTGCAGCTAAAACAAAATAAATGTACAAAAATAATGAACAGTGATAATCTAGTGCACACAAGTTATTGTATCTCATTCCATCTTATTTTCTGTCAATAATGTCTGGTATTGGTCTTTAAGAGTCCAGGTAAATGCAGTCAGAAAGATCAGGATGGCAGAGTTTTCACCTGAACAATTAAAGAGTAAATGCTTAAGGGTTCAAATAATCTATCCAAACATTTAGATGTAGACATGATCTAAATGCTAAATAATTTTCTACAGTTACAGTTATTCTGGTGAAGTGTAGGGTGTTTTGATTGGATACCACTGCAGAAATTTGCTCTGAAATTGCACCCATTTAAAATGTTAGAATAAATTATGTAAAGATGAGACCATGTTACAGTTTTGAAGGAATTTCAAATTCAACAACCAGCAGTAAGAGTGAGCCTTCAGGGTTTAACTGTTAAATTAGAGTGAAATGAAACTTTTGCTGATGTTGCTGTGGACCCTCTGGAAGCCCTATGAGGACCTGCCAGGGCCTTGGTAAATTATACCAAAATGAACCATACTATTTTACTTTCAAACCAAATGAATTGGCAGGGGAACACAATCTTGCAGTTTTGTCTCAAATAAAATAATAAACCAGGGGCCAATAACATGACCTGCTCAGACTAGTGTTGCACAATATATCGATACTAGAAAGATATTGCGATATCCTGCCATTAAAATTGGTACTATACCCCATTTTATTAGGAACTACTGTATTTAAGAATGACGATGTGCGATAGTGGGGAAGTGTTTGTGTGCAGCGCTTTGCTTGCACTATAGATGAAAGGATCTCTAACACTTAACACTGGTGAGTAACGGACTGGTCTCGAGATATTTAGGCAGGTACTGTATCAGCGTCATAAGTTTGGTAATATGACATTACCAAAATCTTAAGTCTTGTGTTCTCCTCTTACCTTCTTCCAGGACACAAACTCCACTTCCCTACTTGAAAGCCCTGCTTTTTAAGATCCACCCTTACATGAGAAATTCAAATTCAAAACACTAGTACTGGTGGTGTACAGCTGGACAAGAGTATGTGACAACATTAGCTGTTCACCGAACATGATGTGTAACCCTTTGACAACGGTTCTGCTCTTTTCTGCTCAACAAATACTGTTAGATGTGTGCATGTGTATGTATGTGTGTGTGTGTGTGTGCGCATGTGTATGTGTGTGTGTGTGGGGAATCACAGAGCTTATCCTCAGCTTTCCTGTTCTTCTTCTACCTGTGTGTGTGTGTGTGTGGTGTGTGTGTGTGTGTGTGTGTGTGTGTGTGTGTGTGTGTGTGTGTGTGGTGTGTGTGTGTGTGTGTGTGTGTGTGTGTTCTCTGTGGGTGTTAACCATAAAAAACAATGTAAGCCCTGTTAAACCTTCCCATATTTCAACTTTAACACTCATTTCAGCTCAATTTGTGTGTTTCAATTGTTGTGTGTGGGAAAGAGATCAAGTAAGAGATAGAAATTTCATAAAGACCTGTGTACACCATAGTGTGTTTGTATGTTTGTGTGAGTGAGAAACTGTGTCTGTTTGTGTTAAATCAGTGTGGGCGTTTCATGTATCCTGGATCAATACATGTTGTGTTTGGGGAAATAAATAGCCCCATTAGGGCTTTCTTTTGTATACTCGAACAGACACACATACTGTATACACATGCAAACCGAATAGACACAAACACACATGAACTAAGCCCTCTATGCTATATGCTCAAACATATTTGTAAGATCAATGGGTGACTGTGGTGAAGAGTTTGTAGTTCTGATTCTTTGTGAATGTGCATATGTGTTTCTGAGATAAGCTCAGAGTATTTGTGTGTGTGTTATAATAATAATTTATACAGTTTATTAATCCCCAGGGGGAAAATTACAATTTACACTCTGTTTTTGTTAGAATTCACTACACACAGGCCTGGGGGGGGGGGGTACGGTGCTCAAGAGCACCTGGCAGTGCGCAGGAGGTACACTGACATCTCTCCGGCTACCAATCCACACTCCTAACATTGGTCCGTAAGGAGACTTGTACCAGCAACCCTCCAGTTCCCAACCCAACTCCCTATGGGCTGAGCTAGTGCCACCCCCATGTGCGCGTGGGTGCGTGTGTGTGTGTGTGTGTTTTAGTTGCATATGACTACCTACAGTCACCCAGAACACACCAGATTTTTAGATTGACTCATGGTTCTTGTGACTGCATCCCAAAAACAACTAAAATCTAGCAGAAAGACAGACCTACACGCTGTAAGTCCATTTAGTGTTGAAGATCTTCAGCTAATTTTACTTAAATGTACTGTACATTTCACTTTGTCATGAAAACTGTCTTGATATGACAATGATATGACACTCCATCTCCTCTCCAGACACCAGTGCATCATCCAAACCACTCAAGTGTGCCCACTTGAGTTGTGCTTTTGTTTTTACAATAAGACTTGTCATAGTGCTCTGAAAACAACGAATGGCTGTTAAAGTATCCGTTTACCCGCACAATACTGAAAACATAGTAATTATGCATCATGCAAGATTTAACAAAAGCGTTTCTCCAAAAGAAAACTACTGAGAGAACAAAAACAGCATGATGAAGATGATATAGTAATTTAGCCCTGTCTTAATAAATTTGTGCCATTCTGCACTAATTAATAAATGCAGATGTGTCATCATTTCATATAACTGTGCTGTTTACAATGACTAATTCTCAAGCAATTCAGTCAGTGATCATGTGTAGAAAACCTTAGAGCTCCACACTCCTGCCAGAGGGAATTTTCACAATTCTTGATTTGTCTAACTTGGAATTCTGAAGCCTCATATTATCGTTGGTCAAACTTTAGAATGCGGTTACGCACCGAATGAGGGCTTGGTTTTGTTCCACATCTCGTTTGAATCACATTAAGAAGCAATATATTAACGGCCAGCAGAAAATGAAGAAGTTATAAAATGAACCATCAAGTCCAATTTAAGTTATCCTTTAAGACAGGGTTCTTCAACATTTTTTACACAGAGAACCCCTTAACTGAAAGAGACATGGTCATATATTGTATAAAATTAAGTTGTACATCAAACTGGGCCTATAATAAAGTGTAGGGCAGTCTAAAGCCTTTATACATAGTGCATAGAATGCTAAGCTATTAAAATAATAATTGTCAGCATGATTTTATAATCAGCTTTTAATGTTAAACATGCATGTGGCACAGTGAACGCATAGTTTTAACTATATCTGTTAATGGCTATCTTACTAACTACCTAGGCCAGTAGGCCTATCATCAGTGGGGATTTTATATTTGCTAATAATGTGTTGGATTCATGTTAAGACATTTTAATTTTTGAAAAAAACTTTCAATTATTAACAATAATTTGAAGGTCCCCTTGCAGTTACTCTGAGGACCCCCTAGGGGTCCCGGACCTCATGTTGAAGATCTCTGCTTAAAAATGCTTTTGGTGGAAGAGGGCAAATAGAAATACAACAAACATGCATTCAGGTTTGCTTTATGTTGCCTCTAAAGTCAGTCACCTGAAAAACTTAAAGTAAGGTTTGACTGGATAATGCTAATTCACACACTGGATTACAAAGATTAACACCTATGCCTGAAACAAGGGATTTACTATCAGCACTTCATTGAATTACAATCAGTAGACCTGAAAAGGACTTCTAGACCTTTAAGTTAAAAAACACATGATGCACATGTACACACACACACACGCACACAAAACATAGTTAATGAAAATATATTTTACAGTTCATTATCCTACAGAGCAGTGACTATTAGTCATCTCTACACAGGCATGGCAGTGTTAGCGTAATTTAACACAAAAGATCATTGTGTATTAGCATATAAGTGGTATGTGTGTGTGTGTGTGTGTGTGTGTGTGTGCACGCGTACTTTAACAATATGAAACTAAAGGTCAATGTGTGTGCATGTGTTGCCTTAAAAAAAGAAACCAGCACATTAGTGCATTTGTGCAGCTGTACAAGTATGTCCATAAGTATACTTCTTAGTGTGTGTGTGTGTGTGTGTGTGTGTGTGTGTGTGTGTGTGTGTCTTGCAGCAGTCAAGATCATCTCAGTAGATTGATGATGTGAGCCTGAACCGTGCAACTACTCGATGTTGAATGGACCTTGGTTTTACCGTATTTTACAGCTTTTTACAACATTTTACAGTGTTTCCATTTAAATAGTGTTCAATGCAGAGAAAACCATTTCTACGCTTGGAGAAACTTGTATCCTGTTTCACACATGCATACCTGTGTGCACACATGCACTCTTAGGGGCGCACACACACACACACACACACACAGTTATTAAATGGAATAATTTTGACGGCATGCCATGGTAGGCTAAATGACAGACACAATCATTCACTACTATATCACATGCATACAACACACAGACACACATATGCAGAGTACAAACACTCACACTTTCTCTCATTCAACCTCTGTCTTTCTTTCTGTCACATATGCACATATAAAATCATTCATTGATTCATTAACCACTTGTTCAATCTATTTATCTTTCAGCAGAGGGTAAAGGACGGCTGAAAGAAAAGAACCTCAAGAAATAAATACAAATATTTAAAGTAAGAAGCTGAGAGTGAGAATGACAGGAGAACAATGTAAAAAAACAGAAACTAAAAGAGCAATGGGAAAAACCTTTAAGTAATGAAGAGAGGGAGCGCATTGAGACAGAACGCTGAGGGAATGTGAGAGGGGAGAGCAATGGGGAGAAACTTTTTGATGTTCTCGCGTGAAAGATGTCACGTAAAGAAACAACCGGGAAAGAATAATTACAAACATCTCAGAAAACCACCAGCTTTCACGCTCATCCAAACAATACACATGCACCCACATGTGACAAAAAAATCCCACCAAACTGAATATATTAAAATCAACTGTGCTTGTAGCCCACACAAGAACAGTCTGTCCCTTATGTTTCTCTGCAGATTACATTTCTGACAAAATCAGACTGATGAGAAAAGACTCTACTACTCATAATAGTGACAGGATAAAAACAGACATACAAAAGGAGCTACTACTTGGACACTTCGTAGCCTGCTAATGTCCTCTTGCTATGATTTTATAACAATAACAATGTCTGCAGAATATACTGTAATTGTTTTTGCAATAAACTTCACAACAGCTATAAACAAACACAAAACTGTAATAAAAATGAAGTAAGAGTGTGTAAAATAATTTATTATATCATTTATTCAATATTGAGTGTTTTTTTTACTGGCTCTTCTTTGTAAAGCAGAGCAGTAAACTCAGACTACTGTACAGTACTTTTAAGGGGAACACTGCAAAAACTCATAGAGGCTGCATATATAAATTGTGAATGGCAATAACACTTTAATGAACTACACCGCATCCTTATTTTTTTTAAATCCATCCGGTTTTTGTTGTCTGTTTGTGTGTTTCAACTCCATTTATCTACACTTTCTACACCTTAAGGTGCCATTAAGTGCCACCATAACATCACAACTTATCAGAATTGTTCCATTGTGTTACTGGGGGCTGTTAAGTGTACAGTGTGTGTCAGTAGTGTAAAACAAACTAGTGCTATTACCCATTACTTTAAATGACGTGCTTTTTCATTGGGCTGTACATTCGGATTGTTTTGAATGTGAATGTTTTGACCTACGTATTGTTCTTTGCTTCCCATTTAAATATTGGATTTATTTTTTAAAAAGCACCATGGCAAGCTTACTTTAATAAAAGCACATAGCTTGGACAGTAAAGGAGTAAAAACAAGAGAAGAGAAATCTGACAACCAATAATTTACAACCAGACAACATGATATTATTACATAATTTCCCAATACCTAATGGCTTTGACATCCCAGCCACAATACAGTTTGAAACTGTTTAACACTCCTACCCAGAGGATTCTTTGTTTTACTTGTATGTATAGCTTGTTCTCAAAAAAGAAAGTTGAGAAAGTTAGGGCTAACACAAACTTACCGTTTAAAAAAAAAATCTTTCAAGATATGATCTATATATACAACATATGTGTTATAATGGCTGGCATGTAGTCATGGCAAATGTGATTTAGTCTATTCTGACCCAAGTGGCTTTTAAAACAATGCACAGAGGCAATCCTCCCTCTGCTCCACATCAGTGGGTAATTAGCCTCCATGAAGTGGGATATTTTTCTCTTATGTATATTTTGGCAAATGTATAATTATCCTGAAAAGCTGCTGGCTGTCAGTTTAAGACATGACTCCATCATGCTAGTACACAACAGATAGACTTGACATAGGTTTGTTGCTTTAGATTTAGGGCACAACCAGTTTAGAATATGTATCAAGAGATCACAGAAGGTCTTCCCACACAACATCTTGGGGTGGCCAACATGCTTTCTGAGCACAAACCTTTGGTTTTAGCAAAACTACATCCACCATTAGAATGGAGGACCTGCTGGCTCTGTGCTCTTGGGGATGTGAAATGTGATATCTTAAAATTCAGTGCTTTAGGAAGGAAAAGATTTTTGTTTTTGGTTGTTTATCTGCACTCCTTGCAGACTGTGGTGCATACAGAACGAGTCAACTTTTTTAACTGCAACACCGTTCTTTTCTATGAACTGTGTTCTTGGCTGTACCAAATATTTATTGTTTTCTATTCTGTTTCCATAGCAATGATAGGTTTGATTGGCAACTATGCTATTTTCTAAACAAGCTGAGCCAGAACATAGCAGTAAATACAATGAGTTGAACATCTGTAAATAAGTGTGTGTGTGTGTGTGTGTGTGTGTTTGTGTGTTTCAAATGTTTCATTATGTAGAGATATTTATCTTCACTGACAAATGTGTATCTTCACTTCTGGGATACAGAGAGCTCAGTTTTTAAAAATGGTGCATGTTTGTGAACGCCATTGGGAGTCTATATGCATGACTGTAATTTGAAGGCCAGCAGTTGGTGTTTATGTCCTACTAAGTATTTGTGGGTTAAATATGTTTTTTATCAGAACACTTAGAGCTACCACTACAAAATATGTGATTTGAGTGAATGAGTCTGTCTGAGGATGTTTAAGGCCAGTGATACTACTGTCTCTTTTAAGGACAATTCCATTCAGCTACATGTTTTACAGTTATCTATTTTACTGGTTCTCCTCAAAAGCTACATTTTTTTTTAACTTTTCCAGAGACCCATAGCTGTTTTTGTGGCCTTTTTGAAGATTACTCCACTAAAACGTAGTTTGACCCAGGGAATGTGTATTTCATTTGATTTGTGGCTTTGCGTTTCCACTGCTGGTTATATTTCAGCCAGACTAACCAGCAGCCTGTGTGCCACAATGTGTCACTGGATTGCAAATCACATACAATTCATTGTGTACCTAAGGTAAACAGCTGAGGTGAATCCAAAGCCTGGTGGGACTGACAGAGCTGTTGTTAATCATAACTGTCTGTTGTAGAGTCAGTCCAGAAGCCATTCAGTACTGCCAGAGCAGCCCTGTGACATTGCCACCAAACACAGTGCACAGGTCAAAAATCATCCTCATCCCATTTTTCTGTTAATTAAATTGTATAGCCATGGGTCAGTAGCTCAGTGGGCAATGCCAACAGTGACTGGACCTTGTTAGTGTGACTGAAATGTGTCTCATTTCTGTCAAGGGAATGCAACTAATTAATTTGTCACCAGGTCAAAGCAGCCAGAATATTTCACCAGGCAATGTAATTCATAGCAGGCAATTTATCATAGTAAAGAAAAAAGACTGTAGCAATGCTGATGATCACAAAAGTGGTTATGACTTATCAGCTACAACAAAACTCTTACAACCTTTTCCGCAGGTGGCTTTTCAATTTAATGGAATTCAACAGCGCACACAGCTCCAGATCTTGAATATTGGGTGAACGGTAGTGAAAAGGAACCAAGACACAAAAAACGTGTTACGTTTTGCCCACAATAAATAAAATGACTATTTATCTGTGAGTGATGAAGGTTTTAATTTTTTTAATTTAATGCACTTCAACAATACTAAATCAGATTATGTAGCAGTAGTTAACCTTCGTTTTAACAGTAAGCAGTTGATGGATAAAGGCTCTTTATATTCACTGACTGTTGAAGTTATTTTATGCACTGCTAAAGAGAAAATTTCTGTTCTTTATTTCTATAGGATAGGAAAGACAAGTGGAGAGAGTGTTGTGTAAGTCGTGTTTCACACAGTAATGAATGCAATGTCTATGTCAAAATGACAATTGGCAGATGCACCATAAAAACATAATGAGGTAATATGTCAGTAATGTGTTTTCAGTCTGTTAAGATGGCCAACAAATGGAAGAAATTTGTGCTACTTTCATAGCTTATGTTAATTAATGAGTAAAATAATCTCATGACAATTGTAAAAGAGCATTAATACTCCGTAATGGATTACTGAGTATAACTCTATATACACCTTCTATAAATCAAAGGAAGAATTTTTACCTTCTTTGGACAACTTTGTCTTGCCTTTATCATCACATCGCCTCATATTGTATATATGTAAAGATATTGCAGCAGAATGGTAACTGCAAAGCATGCAGTGTACGTTTAAAGCTTCCATATAGGTGTTTACAGTCCTTAAATTGTCCTTGAGATTTTGTGCCGTTAGTTGCAGATAACTCACTGCATATGTGATTGACTGCGTAAGGTTGGTATAACACTTGTGAATTATGTGAATTTTAAGTGTAAGGATGGCCTGTAATTTGTGTTTGTCAGAGGTGCCACTAATGCTGTACTCATGAGAAGTACACAACACGTTTACAGGATGTATAAACTTTCTTACCCCTCCTTCAGAGGCAGCATATGTGAGTGTAGTGTACTTGTGTGTGTGTGTGTGTGTGTGTGTGTGTGTGTGTCACAGTGAGTGTGAGTGCCAAGGTGAAGTCTTTGATGTATGATCAAGGATTCTTATTGTTTGCGGCATGACTTCGGCTAGCGTAAACACCACACAACACTTTCATCTAACATGCACACAGATAGCCACACACCTACATAGCTGAGACAGACACACACACAGACACACACACACAACACACACACACACACACACACACACACACACGAGCATACACATACACTCACACAGAAGCAAATGCACATCATTCATCATAAATAAAAAAATTAAATGGAAGAAAAAGGATGAGAGCAGCACTCTTTTCTTTCGTTTGTCTTTTCTCTCTTCCTATATTTATTTATTCTGCCTCCCTTTCTTGCCATCCCTAAATACCGCTTGCTGTGTTATTGTCTCCTATTCAATTTTATTTATTTCAATTCAAAGCAATTCAATTCAATTTTATTTTATTTATAGTATAAAATCATATCAATAGTTATCTCAACATATTCAAAACTTTACAGATAGAGTAGGTCTAGACCACACATAAATTACAAAAGACCCAACAATTCTAGTAATTCCCCAAGAGCAAGCATTTACTGCGACAATGGCGAGGAAAAACTTCCTTTTAGGGAGAAACCTCAGACAGACCCAGGCTCTTGGTAGGCGCTGTCTGATGGTGCCGGTCAGGGGTGTGATGAACAGTGGCAATAACAGTCACAATAAAGATAATGGAACTATGATTAGAAATAGTAGTTGTAACTACTACAACTACCACGACAACAGCTGCAACCATGATTTATTTGCCACCCTAATCGGAGGAAAACTGGTGGGCAAAAAACAACAACATAAGGACTCCGAAGAATAAGCTCCCCATAGCAAAGTTAGTAACATGCATTTCTGGGACATGGATGTACACAGATGGAAAGAGAGAGGAGAGAGGAGCCCCAGCAATCTAAATCTATAACTGCATAGTAAAGAGCTGGTGCAAGCCAAATCTGAGCCAGTTCTATAAGGGTTGGTAAATGAATATGAAGAGAAGCAGAGAAGAACAGGGGTGCCGTGTTTGTAGCTATACACTCTCCCCCACCGGTCTAGGTGAACGCTGCAACCCTTCACTCCCTAACTATAAGCTTTATCATAGAGGAGAGTTGAAGTTTTGTTTTGGGGGTTTTCCCACTATTTTGCTAGCCATTGACACTATCCTGTTAAGCTTCTTCTTGTGTTTGCACCTTAAATGGCCAAACCAAGCAGAAAGGTGAAAGGTTAAAACACTTTCAATGTGTGTGGCGTATACAGTCTTCTAAGGAGATTGAGTCGTTGTGAGCATTTCTTAAAAATAAAATCTAAGTAAAACTGGGTCTGTTGTTGTATCTTGTTTGCAAAAGAGTAACTTGTTTGTCTTTACCACATTAATCTTTGCCACATTAATCTTAAGCTTGCTATCATTGCACCATGCTTCAAGGGCCTTTATGTGTGCTGGATAGGAGGCCTCGCCAAGGGGGTCAGTTTTTTGTAAGAGGTCTACTATGGCCATGTCGTCAGCGAATTTTATCAATTTAAAGGTGCTATTATTTATAGAAAACTATTTGTGAATAGAGAGAAAAGCAATGGAGAAAAGAATGTTGCCTTGTGGGCAGCCTGTGCTAATGGTATGCACTCCTGACAAAATGCTTTTTGCACACACCCTCTGAGGGCGACAGGAGAGAGTCTCTGATCCAGAGAATCAGACACTTATCTATGTTAATATTGGCTAGTCTTTGCAGGAGAATGTGTAGCTTCATGAAATTAAAAGCTGCACTAAAGTCTACGAATAAGACTCTAGTATGCCCTTTAGGGAGTGCAAGCTGTTTTGAAATAGAGTCTAGAAGGACCAGCACAGCATCATTAGTCCCTCTGTCACTTCTATAAGTGAACTGCAGCAGATCTAACACACTGGTCACTTGAGAGGTCAGGAGATCTACCAGAACTCTCTCCATTATTTTACACAATCTGGAGGTGATAGCTATGGGTCGGAATTCGTCAGGCTTACTTGGACCAGGCTTCTTTGGTATCGGCCTTATTAAAGAAAATGTCCAAAACGTGGGTAAACCTGCAACTGGAGGGGAGTTAAAAGGCCTTTGAAATACACCTTTTAATTATAGGGCACAATCTTTGAGTAAGCGGGCTTTCAGACCATCTGGGCCATTGGCCCTATTCGGCTTTAGTTTGGTAAGGCTTTTGGCAACAACATTTTCTGTGATAGATATTAGTGAACCTGTAGGGAGATTCTTAAAGATGTCATCGCACAGACCCTTATCATGCACAACATCAAACCTGCAGAAGAACATATTAATTTCATCTAATACTTTGACTGCAAGCTACAAGACTGTCAACTTTTTTAGCAACTTTTTCCCATTTAAGTGTTAAACCCTCCTAGGCCTGTTTTATGTTACCGCTTAAAAATTTACTCTCTATCTTATTTTTCTATTCAATTTTTGCCTTGAGGATACCCCTCCTTAATTGTTTCCTTTTTCTGCATTAATTCCATATTGCCTGAGCAAAATGCAATTTTACTTTCATTAATACAGGTTTTCAAATGTTTAGAAACCCAGGGTTTATTATTTGGCAATATTTTAATAGTCTTTGTTTCCGACACACAGTCCTCACAGGATTTATGTATGATGATATAGTGTCCTTAATTTCGATCCTATCCTGGCAGGATTCCAAGGTGTCCTTTTTTGTGGTGTCAAAGCAGTCCCTGAGTTGATCTTTGTTTATTTTAGACCACATATGTATCTGCTTGATGGCTTGTTTCGTCCTTTTGAGCATAGTTTTATATTTAGGCAGGAGGTGAAATACATTATGGTCGGATTTCCCGAGGGGTGATCTGCACACCACTTTATATGCCTCAGGGATATTTCCGTAGCAGCGGTCATAGGTCCGATAGGACTGTGTAGGACAGTCAACATATTGATGAACAGTGGGCAGATGTATAGACAAGTTACAAGAGTTAAAGTCTCCGAGGACAAAGATGGGCTGGTCTGCAGAGCAGGCGAGTGCATGATTATAGTTCTGTTGTTTTCCCCCCCGCTGCTTCGTCATTCGGTCCTGGCACATACACAAGAATAACAGTAATTTGACCGAACTCTTGCGTGAGGTAGAATGATCTGAAGGATACAGTCAATATTTCATAGTCCGGTGTGCACACCTGCTCCTGAACACAATACTGTCTAGTGCGGCGATTGTCAACAGATAAACACAGCCCCCCTCCAATAGATTTACGTGAGCTACGCTCATTTCTATTTGCGGTTATGGTGGTATACCAAGACAGTGTTTGTTGCTTACCGATCGAACGTTGGTCACACTTCGCTTTTAGCCTCGCTTTTTCCTTGCTTTCTGCCTCTCTGGCCATTTAGCAGGCCGTCGAATTTACACACAGTCGACAGGAAGAGTTGGTGGGGCTACACCAGTTGGTCGTAGGGAGAGCAAGTGCTCACGGGTGTAAGTGAGGTAGTCTTGGCGGCCTGACGAACAATTCCCAGTTCCAAATGCCAATAGGCAAAGTAGTATCCATAGAAAAGTAATTTTCATAGCAATAAAGTCCATAGTAAGATGTTATTTTTAGCAAGTGATATAGGCTACACATCCAATTTAAAGAATGCTCTATAAAACCACATGGAAAACGAGTCTAAAAAACACAGACAAACAAATGGTGAGCACAGGGGTGACGGCTGGCCGTGCCCCCGGAAGATCGATAATTGTGTGTCATCCGCATAACAGTGAAAGTTAATTGAGTGTGTCCAGATAATATTGCCTAGAGGAAACATATATAAGGTGAATAGTATTTGGTCCAAGCACTGAGCCTTGTGGAACGCCATGGCTATCTTTAGCGTACCTGGAGGATTCATTGTTAACATTAACAAAATCGATCAGATAAATAGGACTTAAACAAACTTAGTGAGATTCCTTTAATGCCAACTAAATGTTCCAGTCTCTGAAATAGGATGGTATGGTCAACAGTGTCAAATGCAGCTCTAAGATCTAGTAAAACAAATACGAACACAAGTCTTTTGTCTGAAGCAGTTAGAAGTTTTTTACTATTCATCAGTGCCATCTCTGTGCTATGATGCATTGTAAATCCTGACTGAAATTCCTCAAATAATCTATTGTTATGTATAAAGTCACATAACTGATTAGCAAATACCTTCTTAAGAATCTTGGAAAGAAAGGGAAGATTGGATGTATGTTTATAGTCGGCTAAGACCTCAGGATTGAGAGTGTTATTTTTTCCAGAAGAGGTTTTATCACAGCTACTTTAAACTACTTTAAACTACTTTAACTGTGGTACATTACCTGTTAATAAAGACATATTGATTATATCTAGTAATAAAGTGTTAACCAGGGGTAATGCTTCTTTATGTAGCCTCATTGGGATGGGGTCTAAGAGACATGTAAGTAGATGGCTTGGCTGAAAAGACCTTTAACATTAATTGTTGAAGGTCTATAGGATAAAAGCAGTCTAAGTATATGTCAGGTCTTGTCATTCTTTCTAGCGGTCCTGAGTTTAAAGGTCTACTGTTAGAAGTTGAGGGCAAGAGGTGATGAGTATTATCTCTAATTGTTATAATTGGATCATTAAAGAAGCTTATGAAGGTGTGACTACTGCTGTGACTCTCTATCAGCCTAGCTACACTGCTGAAAAGAAACCTTGGGTTGTTCTTATTTTCTTCAATTAGTGATGAGTAATAGTCTGATCTGGAATTTCTGAGGGCCTTCCTATATGTTTTCAGACTGTCTTGCTGATCTAAACGAGATTCTTCCAGATTGGTGGAACGCCATTTACTTTCAAGTTTTCGCAAGGTTTGTTTTAATTTGCAAATTTGGGAGTTATACCAAGGGGCTAGTTCCTTTCCGTCATCATCTTCGGTCTGAGAGGAGCAACAGAGTCTAAAGTCATCTGTAACGAGGCCATAACACCGTCTACAAAATTATTAATTTAGTTAACATAAAAGTCCTCTGTTATATTAAGGCATGGCATTGAATTAAATGCTGTTGGAATATCTTCCTTAAATACAGCTATAGCACTGTCAGATAGGCATCTAGTGTAGAAGCATTTATCTAATTATGTATAATCGGGTAGTAAGAATTTGAAAGTTATTAAAGAATGGTCTGATAAAAAATGTATTCTGCAGAAATACTATTAAATCTTCATTTTGATGCCATATCCCAGCACAAGATTGAGGGTGTGGTTGAAACAGTGAGTGGCCTTATGCACACTCTGACTGAAACCAACTGAATCTAGTAGTGAGTTGAAAATAATACTAAGGCTATTGTTGTCAATGTCCACATGCATAATAAAATCACCTACAATAAGTACTTTGTCTGATTTAGGTCTACACATGATAAAAACTCAGAGAATTCAGATACAAATTCAGAATGGATCTCGGTAAACCAAAAACATATAATTGGCTAATGTTTTCCATGTTGGATGTAGAAGATTAAGAGCAAGGATTTCAAATAAATTATAATTTAGTTTAGGTTTAGGATTAATTAACAGGCTTGAATCAGAGATGACTGCAAATCCCCCTCCTTGGCCAGAATCTTGAGGAATATGAGTATTAATATGACTGGAAGGTAGGCCTGCACAATTCGGGGAAAAATATAAATCACAATTGTATTTGCTTAGAATTGATATCACGAGTCTCTGCCATGATTTTTTTTTACCATGACAAAACAAAACAAATTGACAGTACCAAACCAAGGTTATTATAATTTAGCATTTTTTTATTTTTATATCGTTTTGATTTTTTTGTTTTCATATTCAGTTTAGTTTTAATTAGTTTTAAAGCAGGTTTGCTAGTTTAGCTTTTATTTTTTGAAAATGCTTAGTTTTTAGTTTAGTTTTTATTAGTTTAGTCTTTTTTGTGATATGGGTTATTTGTTGGGGGATTCGAAAAGGTCAGAAAACGTATTGTGTAATAATAACTCAACAAAAACAAAATACAATTTTAGAAATATGTATTCACAATGTATTCAACAATAACACCAGTACATACAATGTACATATGATGATGAGCATAGATATGTAAACAGTCAATACAAGACGCAGCAGTGAGTGCAGAATGTGTTTGACGTATTCCAGGAGAAAAACCTAAACACTAAAGAAGACAGACATCAACAGGTGTTTTGAACTTTGGTTCGAGTAAAGCGGTGAACTTTCTGAAGTCCCCTTTCTGAGTTCCCTCCCGCTTTTGGTGTTCCTGCGTATTTACTAACCAGCTATCGGGTCGCCGGTGAAAGCACGCCTGTAGTTTTCTCTGTCCTGCTGCTGTTGTCTCCACTGGCCCTTCGTATCTATACATCCATGCCCGTAACGTTACCGGGGTTGGCTTCTGTTTTGGGGAAAAGGGGCTTGGCATTCTCTTTTTCCTTTATTCCTTTTTACTTTTAAATTCATGGGATGTTTTGCTGTAATACACTGTCCACATATTTTACCACCTTCCACAGCAAGGCACTTGCTTTTATCTGACACAGTCATAATTAAATGGGACTCTTCCGCTTTCTTCCGGATTTTGGTACCACCATGACGCCAGGCGAGGGGCACGGACTGTTGTTTGTTATGTTCAATTTTACATGGAATGTCTGAATTTCTGGGTTCCCAGTCAGAAACTATACACCTCTACGGGAAATGTCACGGTCGGAAAGACATAACGTTATTTGCTCTTTGAAAGACATTGATAAAGATGCAAACTAAGGACATTTACTCAATAATTTTAACCAAACCAAACATTTTATTTGCGTCTATAGCACATTGCGCATCACCACAAGCCTGTAAACATAGAGGCCTCAGTGAAGAGAAGGGAGAGCATTGCAGCGCTTGGGAGCACTAAAACCTATTTCATACAGTCTGTTTAAAACTCACAGAAGAAAGTAGTAGCGTTGGTGATTCATTTGGCTCGTAAAATTAAGTGAGAACCAAAGTTATTAAAAAAACATTTTAAATCAGTCATTTTAAAAATTGTGAACAGGGTGAATCGAGATCGTGATTTTATAATGATTAATCGCACTGGCCTACTGGGAGGAGTGGATTCATTTAGACTAACATATTCTTCATTCTTCATTCATCTTCATTTCGGTAAGACCGAATAGATCAATTTGATTATCTGATATCAAATCGTTTACTAGTAGGTTGTCATGGTTTATGACCGATAATAGACTTGGTTAGATTTCTTGATATGAGAAAGTGGGATGAATGCCATCTCTCCTAATCAGAACAAACTTTCCCCAGAATGCCCTCCAGTTATCTATGTAGCACATTATGAGTTGGGCACCACCCAGACAACCAGCGGTGGAAGGATGACATGCGGCTGTACATGTCATGAAGTATGATCTTACGGTTATTTTTAGCCAGCAGCTATAGATAAGATTCCACATCATCCGCTCTGGCCCCAGGGACGCACACAACCGCTGGAGCCGCCAAATTCACGTTCCACGTTATAGGTATCCCAATGACCAGAGTTGGCTTTTAGAAAAACGAATATGTTGGTGGTTTGCCATATGCTCCGGTTTAGAGCCAACACTGCCATGTGCACGTCCCGGTATGAGCTAGCGCTACTCTTCATTTGGACAGGCACCCACTCGCCCGGCTGCTTGGGGCCTGTCGGGAGACTGCTAACAGAAGCTATAGTATGTTGGCCCGCACCAGCTATGGAGCGCTGGCTAGCTACAGAAGCATACCATTTTTATTCCACGGTGTGGAGCCGTGCCGCAAAACTCACTATGCCTCGCCTACCATCCACCTTTTCTTTTTTGAATCCACATTAATCTTTGAAAGCTTTATTTTATCTTCCCATTCTTTGTTGTTTCCCATCTTCCCTTTGTAAACTGCCTCTATGTATTAGCTAGCACTTAGCATTTTTGCATTCACATCACTTTACCTCCAGTTCTTCCCTTTAAAGCATTTCTAAATAACAAGAGTGTCATCTCCATGGACCCCATCTGTCACACTTTATTCTCTCATTTACCATTTTATCTGCTCTTTTATATTGTCATCGTAAACTTTTTCCTTATTCATCTTTTGAAATCATATCCCAGCATAATTTCCATAATAATTCCATGTCCCATATACATAATTTTTTCCATTTCAATAAGCATGCTTTGTAATTTTGTTTCCTCTCTCTTTTGATTTATTTTTCTCTGCTGCTCACCTTTTAAATAGCTTTTCAAAAGCTTGGCTTTCAAATGGTCTCTTAGTAACTAAAGTCCCAAGGTGATATATCCACGGCCCTCACACATACATCTGATCTCTTCTTTTCATACAGCACAAAATGTATTTATTTCGAAGCATTCAATTATTTTTTCAATATTTTTACTTGCAGTTTGTCTGCCTATCTGTGTCCTATGTCCATTGATAGATAAACATATTCTAAATGCCTGAATTATGATAGTTACAATCCTTTTTGGCCAGTATGAAAATTTGTGTGTGTGTGTGTGTGTGTGTGTGTGTGTGTGTGTGCGTGCATGTTTTCTTAAGGGGCCAAGGTACAGGGTGCAGTCAAGTGCAAATTCTGCAATGCACCTTTTAATCTATAATGAATTCCACATTTAATTATCATTTGGAATGCACAAGAAAATAAAATCCATTAAATAAACCACTTTGGAAATGTAATAGTGAGAATGAACTTGGAGATTTATTTGTAGTGTAGGAGAAATGTGGGTTTCTTTAAAAATATTTGTTTTCCCCTGAGGTGGTGCACAGGCGCTGCAGGCTGCGTGTCGACCAGTCTGGAGACTGCAGGTTCATAAGTGTTTGCTGTGTTACTGGTTCAAGATTGCCAAACCTTTATAGTGTATTCAATTTAATGGCACAGAGGGTGGAAATAAATACATGGAAATAAAGAACAATGATGAATTATAGCATTATAGAATAAAATAAGTATGGTGTATGACTGTCAAATACACAAGAACACAAATGATAATTATTATCAATGGGTTGACTATTGATAACAACTGACCAACATACTTTATGCACTTGGTGCTAATTTTACAGGGACATTTGAAAACCTCATGCAGAGAAAAACAAATGAGATACCTCAAAGGGGTAAACTAGACTGAATACTCTAATGCATAATTATAATCTTAATGTGGTACCCAGAGGAAGATTTTTGCACCTGCATACCAAAAGTCTGAACTCTTAATTTTTGAGTGGCCAAGTTACAGTAATTCATCAACTCGGAAAAGTGTTTTACATATAATCCATAGATTTGCTGTGCACTTGTGGACCTATGGGACATTTTTAACGATATGCTTCATTTCATATTCTGTGAGAATAATAACTAAATGGAAACAATGGCAATAGTCTGTTCAGAAAGAGAAAGTATGTGAGTGTTGCATTGACTCAAAGAGAAAACAGCATCCAGAACAGCAAAACATCACATTTTCTGTGGCTAAACGCAACAGCGCAATTCGTTAAGAGCTCTGTGTCAGCTGATACAGCACAGCATCATAGATAAATTACATTGTTTAAAAATTATGCTTGACTGGACAAGCATATTACAGTAGGAAAATGGGGGATTCCTGGAATTTCTCCCATGGGTTTTTAGTAGGAGGAGCAAGGAAGAGATGAGGCATGAATAGGTAAGAACCTTCAGTGTTTTTCGCTCATAATACATTAAAGAAATTCCTGAATTTTATACATATCGAGGCAATAAGAGCTGAAAATCTGTGTTCTTCTGAGTGTTGTCTCATTATTTCCTCTCACTCTGTGCCTTTCTCATCTATTCAGCCCTACGGAGGAGCACATTAGAAATGCCACATCACATAACAACAGCTAAAATCAAAGTTACAAACCTGCTGGGAGGTACAGTATATTTGCTATGCCATTATACAGTATTTATTGTCCTTTACCTTACCAGGACTTTGTCTAATAAAGAAGAAATTGCCCCCTCAAACTTACAGTCCCCATCCCCAGTGCCCATATAATGAAAAAAAATTACTTTTTCTTGGATTTGCGGTCTCCCAGCTAATCCTGCCTTGTACTGACCAAAGTGTTGGAGAAAGACTATCTAGCTGATGTGATCTTACCTAGCTACTGCGCATGTGCGACTCCCAACAAAGATAGTATAGAAGTGAGATGTCTCACTCTGTAGCTAAAACAGAAACCCAAACACACAGGGTGAAAAGAGGATCTGCAGCTATGTGAAGTACCTCAAAATACAATTATGAACCTGAAAATGAGCATTACATGGGTGCTTAAACAGGTCAGGGTAAACTGAGAACTTAGTTATGATAAATGTTCTCGGTTGGACCTTTAAATTAGGTACTGATATTTGTCTTCCTACTGTAGCATGCTGCATGTGTGTTGTTTTTAACGACTGTACTGTCTTGTGTGTATGTGTGTGTGTGTGTGTGTGTGTGTGTGTGTGTGTGTGTGTGTGTGTGTGTGTGTGTGTGTGTGTGTGTGTGTAAACTAATTTAGATGAAATTGTATAGCCATCTTGTAGCTTCTTGGCTGTGATCAGTAGCATGCTGTATTGATTATTAAACATTATGCCCCTCGGTAGAATTGTAGATGTTACAGGGAAAATGTCTGTTGTGCACAATCAAACACCTTACAAAGATAGGATTACATGGACAGATTAATATAAAGGCATATTTCAGTAAAGTCAGTCAAACCATTATCAATATATTTATCTTCAAAGTGGAAGCCGTTTTACATAACCTTGTTTGACATTTACTGAGATGTTTTAAAGTGTGAAATAAATCCAGTGACTGATACCCACCAAAGGACACAGAAGCAATGAGGTTAATTAAAATGATGCAGATAAAAAATATGTGTAGCCAAAACCACCAATAAGTGAAAATGATGAAAGGACACACCTTTGAGTTGACAAAACAAGCCCAACTCAAGGTCCACTTACTAGCTTTTATTTTGATCTTAATAGCTTAATACCTTATGATGTTATGATGTCATCCATAGCCCTTTGAAGGCATAATAAGTCTTAATAGTCTCTTAGGACTTCTTGTCTTTATCCATGTTGCCGCCCAACTGCTGATAAACACTGTGTTATACAGAACATAAGGAAACTTTGAATTGTGTGTGTGTTTGTTCTTTTGTCAAACTACTATTTCTGAGGTCAAACAAGAGCTTTTATGATTAACTTTCCTTGTTTTCAAAGGGTCTTAAAATAAAAAAGGGGTAACAGCTCATTATGGATTTTATTTATCAGGAATGTAAAGCATGAGACGTTCAAAAAATTGTCAGATCAATAGTCAGGTCGGCTGAATTAATATTACATTATAGTATTTCTTCCTACTCACAAGTATTTGACGACAAAACAAGCAATTAAATCATTTAATCTGATCACATCTTTGTGACAGCACATTTTTAGATATGGCCAAATTTCTTTCTTGTGGTTCTCCTGTATCTTCTTGATTTTTTTTCTCTCTGCCTTTCCCTCTAGATAGTCAGATGACTTTTGAACAGATTGAACAGAATATTAATTGCCTTTCTAATTTATGTTAATGTATGCTAATCTACACACTCATCGACTCTCAACGGACTCATTATCTAGATCGTTTAGAACGGCCAGGAAAAGATTCAGTCTGTGTGACCCTGAAGGTTGCCAGTTCAATTCCCAATGAGCTGAGCCTAAGGGCTTCAGCAAGTCTATTTAACCCTGCAGTAACTAGCAAAAAGCTCTACTCTTAAACTGGTTGATGTGTAGACACAAATATCCAACCCATAAATGAGCAAACAATTACACAGTAGGCACGTGTAGGATATGACCATTGTTACAACAGGTCTTTCAGTAAATGTAGTTAGCAGCAATAGGGTCAGTACTGACATGTGACACATGAGGGGTGTGAGTTTGTAAAAGCTGAAATAACCCCTACTACAGACTTGTTGAGAGATTTGGATTGAGACTGATTCCATAAGGAGGAAGATGGAAGTGAGCATGCTGCAGGCTGACGCTGGAACGCCACGCCACCACTCTGAAAATACTATTGAAGAGACAATAAGAGAAAGGTTTTGTGTTTCCCACAACATAACTTTTGTAAATACACCTTTTAAAACCTGAAATACACACCAAGGAGCAGGCTGGCAAAGAAGTCAGCGAGATATGGTTGAGCTGCTCGGAGCACACAAGCCCAACTTTGGAATGTGGAACGCAAAACAACATGGCGGCTGGGTGAGTCAGTTTAACACAGCACAACCCCTCTTAGGTAGGAAAGTATGAACTTGTTGCCAGCTCAGTCTCATTCTCACGTTAAATGCAACACGCAGGGAGAGAAGACAATATAATTCATGTTACAAGCTAGTTTAGCCTTTAGTAGCTGTGTTTTGTTCTTCAACAAGCCAAGGTTAGCTTAGCCTAGTAACAACATTATTACAAATTTTTAAAGTGCTTTTCTCTGCAGCAACATTTCCTGCTTTGTTTTGAAACTGAAGCAAAAGACAAAATTTAGCAAGAGAGCATGACATGCCATGTTGCTTTCCAGATTCTTGTATTTTCCCCAGCAAATGTTTTGTTGAAATTGTTAAGGTCTAGAGACAGTAGAAAGATGAGGGTAAGCAAGTCAGGATCAGGAGTTAAATGCTAATAGAGGACCAGGTGTGGGAAGTGGTGCTTGTAGTATTCATCAAAATTGGGACATTGATAAATTACTTTTGATTCCATTCAAACTCCATCGGCCACTAAATGACATTACATGACATGACAAGGAAATTGTGAGTTTAGCCTCTTACATATATTGTTAAAATGTGTACTGCTTTAACTTCTATAATTTTGTGCCACACTGGTATGTACTGTAAAGTATATGTATGACAATATAAATATATATCACTATTTTTAATTGTGAACCATAGAAGAAATGATAACTGTATTTATTGTCTCTAAAGGGTTACTCAACAGATTTTATATAAGTTCAGTTGACTCACCATGAGGAATACTACTCAAATTGAGAAAACAGCTGTATAATGACATTTGTGGCTCTCTCAGTATCCTTCTAAAATCTGATAAAATCATTCTGATGTCACTATTAATTTAGTCTGGGTTTGGAGACTTCACAGGAAGCTTTTGTTACAAATTTAGTGTGTTTCCGGGAGTTTGACAGTCAACTGTGTAGTGTACTTTTACCAAACAAAATATGCTTGCTGCATGATTTTAGAATTAGCAGTTTTTAAATCCAGACTGAAAACCTACATGTTCTCAAGCACTTTTGACTACATGTTTTCAAAACCCAAGGACTTATCATTCTTTTATCATTATTTTAAATTGTTTTACTCTTTTGGAGGTGCTCCTTAAAAAGTAACTTCACACTTGAAGTCTGTTGAACCGCTGACCACACCATGATGTTGTGTCTGTCGTGACCACATGCATCTCCGATGTAGTATGATACTAAAGTGCAAAATTACATCACAGCTGCAGTGTCGGGGAAGAGCAGGTTGTCACCACCAGCTAGCAGCACACCAAAGATAATTTCCTGGGTGCAGTTGCTTTTTTAGAATTTAAATGCAGTAATAACTTTATCCACACCTCCATAGCTATCCAAAATCTCCATCACATTTCCAACCAACGCAGTCTACTTAACATGTTTTTGAATTGACAACTACACATATTTATTATTTTCTATTTCCTTTTATTGACGTTTAATTTTGTACAGTTTTATTGCTAGTGTGTGTGCACTCACGTTTGTCTGCCTCCTGCTTTTGCGACTGTGATGACTTTATTTCTCCCCACATTTTATTGAAGTTTTATTTTATCTTATCTTGTCCAGTCTGCTCCTGTAAAGGGTACAACACTATAAAGATGTTTAATTTAAATTTTTTTTTTTAGCTAGTATGCCCGGCAGACCCATGCATGACACATACAAACTCTGTTGAAAGCCACCAGCAAAAAACAGCAGCAGATGTTTTTTTTCAATTTCTGATCTGATCAAGCCCAGAGCGGGAGACACACACACGCACACACACACGCATGCATGCACACACACAGTGTTAAAGAATGCATTCTGTATTCATGAAAAATTAATAAAGCTGCAAACCATTCCAGCTCCCCATGTCTGCTGTGTGTTTATGTGGCTACTTACCAAGATGATGCCACGTATGTTCGCCTTTGTGTGTTGGATTGTTTTCTCTTGTTTTTATTGTAAATTTAGTTTTCTGCCACGGTACCCGGAGCTCTTTCACCAGAGATGAGCTCATTAACATCAGGGAAACAACACCAGCGGACCTAGTTCCCACTCTTAGATTCTAAGTTGTGCTCACCTTTGCCCATGCAGTGAAATGCCAGGGGAGAGGAAGTCAGGCTAATGTGCTTCTTTGTTCGGCAGGAACTTTGCACAACGCTACTTGGGATATTTCTTTCCAACATGCGTTCAGTGTGCAACAAACTGGACTACCTTCAGCTTTTTTGCACCTTTCTCCCTTCTGGCAGGAGGCTACGGTCCATCAGGACCAAAACAAAACACCACAAAAACAGTTTCTTCCCCTCTGCAGTCAGCTTCAATAACATGTCCTGGACCACCATTAACATAGACTCTTAATCCTACAATCCTGGACTATATGCCTGTTGTTTGCACATTCTAAAAGGCCTGAATATGAATATCCTGAACTTTTGCACACCCTGCACTAATCCATACAAACTCTTTTTTCTTATTGTTAAACATATTATATTGCACATATTTGTTTTTGTATTTATTGTTTGTTTATTTCATATTAATGTTTAATATGTTTATGTATGCACCAACAACCAAGGCAACTTCCTTGTAAGTATTACTTTATTTGGCAATAAATCTTTTTCTGATTCTGTTGTGTACATGTGTGTCATGCACTGGGCTCGATTAGATCAAGCTAAGTTGAAGCCGAGCAAAGCACTGAAGCGTGACAGTGTTTGTGTGGGTTTGTGTGTGATGGAGGATTTGAAGAAATCCTGTTCCTCTGTTCTTAATAAGAGGAACAGCACCTTTCTGTCTGACATAAGCTGCTTCTAGAACAGAAAAAATGGATAAGGCCTTTTCAAGGTCTGAAAGGTAATACTGGTGGTGGGGAAAGACCAAAATACAAAACAAAACAGATACAATGTCACAAATTGGATGACAGGATGACCGATTTTGCTGTACCAGAAGAGTCTGTCTTTGTTTGTCTGTAGTGTTCTACTGGCCTTACCCAGAGTAATTGCTGACCGGTGTGACAGTTTTGCTCATTTGACAGCTCAAACCAGAAGACCACCAAAGACTTGTCAAGCATGTTTGATAAGAATTGGGACGTCCAGTTGAGGTCAGAATTGAAGGGCAATTAAACAGAGGTACGCTTACTCTCTCACAGCTGGAGTGCAATGATTCTCCAGAATTACCCTGCCTACAAGCCAATCCTGAAAACTCACTTCAGGTGCAAATATACACTTTGCTGCCAAGCACACAATCCCACATTAATAGCAGCCTTCTATTGATTTGTTTTGACTGATTTTCTATCATTGCATCATATTCCTCTGACATTTGGGGATTTTGGGTGAAAACTAGGTTAGTCAGTCTTTAAACTGAAACCCCATGTCTACTTTGTACACCATTTTGAAAGGAAAGCAAGACTTAGATTTAATGACAAAGCCAGTTTCTTTAATTTTTAATCTCTGATCCCAACTACCTAAACAGTTGCCTATGAAACCACCTTTAGTGGGTTAGTGAATTAGTTCTAATTTTAGGGTGAATTTATTACGTCAAGGGTCTTCAACACAAATCTTAGAAGTTTGACAAATATGGGCTCTGATCTCGGGCTATTCTGCTGTGTACTGTGCAGTTTAGTTAGCTAATTTAAATTTGTCACAATAATATAGTCTTGCTGGATTGTATTCTAGCAACCACGCAAAACATTACATTTGAATTAAACTGACAGAACTGAGTGACTAGGTAGCTCGCCTGGTAGAGCAGGCGCCCATTTATTGAGGTTTACTCCTTGACACAGCGGCCGCAGGTTTGAGTCTGCCTGCGGCCCTTTGCTGCATGTCATACCCCCTCTCTCTCCCCTTTCATATCTTCAGCTGTCCTATATATAAATAAAAGCTTACAATATTTTAAAAATTAAAAAAACTGACAAAACAGGTAGACTTTTAAAAGAAAAATGCTTTAGGAGTTTTCATTTCAGTTTCATTTGCTTTTTTTCTCTCTCAAGTGGACAATGCAATTTAAAGAGATGGGTTTTTTTCTCTAAGAAATGTAAACCTGCACTGCAACACACACACATATATAGATTTGATCCTACAGTGGCCTAGTTTAAACCCTCATTCACAAACCCCAATACAAATTCAAAGGCTTACTGTCTCTCCTTCTTTTTCGTGAAGACGTACTTAATATTCGTGCGGCCCTCTCTCTCACTTTCCTGCCTTCTGCCTCTCATTTTCTCTTTGTGTCTGTATGTCTGTCTCTAAAACACACACACACACACACACACACACACACACACACACACACGTTTGCCCTGTCTTCCAGCTTAAGCAGAGATTGTCATGGAGTCATGCATAGTTTCAACTGAAGAATGCCAACCAAGCACGTCAGATTAACACAAGGCTGGCTCCACTAGATAGAGCACGTACGTACACACACACACACACACACACACACACACACACACACACACCAAACACACACAAAATTTGATTTGCTAAGACCCTGACTGACACATCAGACATGAGTTGATGGCAGAGAGAGAGAGAGAGGAAATGGGATATACAACTGGGAGAGTTAAATTAAGTGAGAATTCTGAGTAAAAACTAATTTTAGAGGAAAAGAAATTTAACTGGGCCCACAATTACTCTAATTAAGAATTTTACCTGAGCTAATTCTACTCCGACAGAAAGACAAAATTGGAAATACTTTGAGATAAATGTCAGGGAATCATGAACAACTTTGAGTGGTTGTTGCAATTAGAGAAAAATGTCTTAATGCCAAAAAATTTAGAAAATTCATAATAGTTTTTCCTCCCGGGTTTCTGCATTTTAGCTGATGTAGAAACACTACCTTGCAGCTCTGCAAGCAGCTTTGAGCAGAAGAAGAAACCTTGTCATTCTTTCTTATCTCGTTAAATTATTGAAAACTTGTGAGTGACAAGATCAAGGTTGGTAGTGCAGGGCTATGCAGAGCAGACACTGATGACAGTAGACACACATTAAAGTAGAAGGTAACTTGGAGAATGCGGACCTCCACCCAGGCCATAAAACTATCCTGCAATGTTAACTAAAGTGAAAAAAAATATTAGGTGTTTGCCCCATGATAAGGATCCACACCAAAATGTAATGTAATGTGTGTTCTTTGTTAGCCCATCCTACACCCTTCCAACCATTGGGCCAGTAGTTTTTCCCTAATCCTGCTGACAAACAGAAAAACGAACCAACAAAAAAACTGAAAACATAACCTACTTAGATGAGGTTTTAATAAGGCTGAAGGTAAACTTAGAGTAGATGTTGACAGGAAAGTATACTCAGACTTTGGACAAAGTACAGTATGTTTCATTGTTGGCAAAGTCATGAAATGTGATTGCTTGGTTTCCGGAGTTACATGCAAATAAGGTCAGTCCTATTCCAGTCCAGGGAATGTGAAGCTGAAGAATAACTTTAGCGATGGCACAATTACAGTTTATCTAGCTAACAACTACCCATAAACCAACACAAACATATAGATGAAGGGCATATATGACGTATGAGGCAGACAAAATTGTTATACTTTGCTTAATTTCGGGTCTGTGCCATTTAGCAATCCAATGGCTGTGAAATTTAGACGATTACAAATATAAAACATAAAATTGTATTAAACATAAAATAGTTTGTGCAGGTCAGCAGATGGCTGTGTTTATTAAGAGATAAGTATGTATAAATGTCCCAAAATTAGTGTTGTAATGATTAATTGATGAAAAATATTATGCTTAGCATGAAGTGTTATGTTGAGTACAGCTTCACTTTGCACAGATCTTTGTTATACACAGTACTTGACCTCTCTCGCCCTCCACTTTCTGTCCTTCTCTCTCTGAATATTAAACAGCTGGCAGCAATGTGGCCATTAATATTAACATTCTCCATGCATATGTAATAACATTTAGTCGTCATGGATTCAGCACTTCATCTGAAGGGATATCGCAACTTGATAAACTATTCTGAAACTATTTTTTTTACTCACCAGGTTTCAGTATTGTAAAGCAAAGGTTTCTACAATGACTCCTTACTTTTGTCTCTCTCTCTTCCCCGGTCTCGCTCTCCACCTGCCCTGCTTTTCACAGAGTTGTGTAGTTAAATAATTGAAGTGGCGGGTGTGTTGAGTTTCGGTTAAAATAGAGCCGACGTTTGCAGTGGAGCACTTGATAGCTGACCTCTTCAACCTTCCAGATTCAAGTCTGGATAAATCCTCTTTACTGCTCTGCCACGCTGACACTACCACAGAGTCATTAATACTGCTACCAGCAATTTATGTCATAGGCAGTTGCCTGGTGTTCATCTGCGTGGGAGACAATGGCATGTTGAATTTGTTACTTTTTCTTACTGGGCACTTGTCACATTAGAGATAAAGCTTCAACAGTTTTTGCCAACTCTTCCCTTACTTTCATAGCCTTGTTTCTTTTCTCTTGGTCTCACCCCCAAACAGTCTCTTTCACATACTGGAGAGAACTGCAGTTAAACAAGTGAAGCACTGTTACAATGAAGTGTACAGAGCTAACAATGGCAGTGGAGTGGAAAAGTAGCAACAAGCAGAGCTCTACTTGGCCTCTGCTGGCTGATCTGTCTGGACATTAAACCACTCCACTTCAATACACACATGAAGCGCTAAGGGGAAGAAAAGAGGGTACAAGCTCATATTGTACACAGACTTTTTTGGACAAAAACATTTTTGTAACTCTGATAAGGAATCACACGAAATAACCTGACAACTAAAGACAATTTGGACACACTCCTGTGCAGCAGGGGCATGGCTTTATTATGGGGGCAAAAGCAAATATCTAACCAAACTTACTTCTCTGGCGCTGATTTTACCTCTTTGGGTCACACAGAGGGATTTGAAGCATTTTAAGCCTCTGGTGCATGAATTTCTTCGTCCATCCATCCATCTTTGTCCGCTTATCCGGTATCGGGTTGTGGGGGTAGCAGTTCCAAGCTGGACGTGCCTGGATCACCTCCCTAGGGAGGCGCCCAGGAGGCATCTTTACCAGATGGCCGAACCACCTCAACTGGCTCCTTTTGACGTGAAGGAGCAGCGGCTCTACTCCGAGCTCCTCTCGGATGACTGAGCTTCTCAGCCTATCTCTAAGGGAGATGCCAGCCAGCCACCCTCCTGAGGAAACCCTTTTCGGCCGCTTGTACCCTGGATCTTGTTCTTTCGGTCATGACCATAGGTGAGGGTAGGAACAAAAGTTGACCAGTAAATAGAGAGATTTGCCTTTTGGCTCAGCTCTCTTTTCGTCACAACGGTGCGTTAAAATTAATGTAATACCGCACCCCCTGTGCTGATTCTCTGACTAATCTCCTGCTCGATTGTCCATTCACTCATGAACAAGACCCCAAGGTATTTAAACTCCTTCACTTGGGGTAAGGACTCATTACCTACCTGAAGACGGCACACCATTGGTTTTCTGCTGAGAACCCTGGCCTCAGATTTAGAGGTGCTGATCCTCATCCCAGCCGCTTCACACTTAGCTGCGAACCGATCCAGTGAGTGCTGAAGATCACAGACTGATTATGCCATTAGGACCACATCATCCGTAAAGAGCAGCAATGAGATCCCGAGCCCACCGAACTGCAACCCCTCCTCACCCCGATTACGTCTTGATATCCTATCCATAGATTAGTGATGGCCAAACGAAGCTTCATGAACCAGTGTCTTTATTTTCTGAGCCCACTAGATGGCGCTCTTGGTTTTAAGAAAAAGGCCTAAGGCATTCTAATTCACTATGTTCTCAACCAATTCTGGAACAGAGAGCGCCATCTAGTGGGCTCAGAAAATAAAGACACTGGTTCATGAAGCTTCATTCGACCATCACTACCATAGATATTACAAACAAGATTGGTGACAAAGCACAGCCCTGGCAGAGACAAACCCTCACCTGAAACAAGTCCAACTTACTGCCGAAAACCCGGACACTCACTTTGGTCATACAGAGATTGGATGGCCCTGAGAAGGGACCCCCATGTTCCCGCACCCCCACAGTATCTCCCGGGGGACCCGGTCATATGCCTGCTCCAGATCCACAAAACCCATGTAGACTGGTTGGGCAAACTCCCACGCTCCCTCCAGGATCCTTGCAAGAGTGAAGATCTGATCCATTGTTCCAAGACCAGGACAGAATACACATTGTTCCTCTTCAACCCAAGGTTTGACTATTGGCCAAACCTTCCTTTCCAGCACCTTGGAGTAGACTTTACCAGGGAGGCTGAGAAGTGTGATACTTTTGTAATTGGCACACACCCTCTGGTCCCCTTTTTTGAAGATGGGAACCACCACCCCGGTCTGCCATTCTCTAAGCACCATCCCAGACCTCCATGCAATGTTGAAGAGGCGTTTTGAACCATTGCCTCTTTCACGGGCAGAGGCTGCAGCCCTTCAGGCCCTTTGGTACCTTGCAACTGCCTCTGGATCCCTCCAGGATAGCATATTCCGGAAAGAATCCTTCAGTTGCGCGGCTTCCCTGACCACCGGTGTCCTCCCACAGGTGGTGGGCCCATGGGATGGAGACATAGGTGCCACGTAGCTTTTTCGGGCTGTGCCCGGCCGGGCTCCGTGGCAAATCCAGCCACTAGGCGCTCGCCGACGAGCCCTCTGTCTGAGCCTGGCTCCAGACGGGGGCCCCAGGCTCCCTCCGAGCAGGGTAACTCCATCTCCCTCTTAGTGCTTCATGGGGTTTTTTGAACCATTCTTTATGTGGCCCCTCACCTGAGACCACATTGCCATGGGAGACCCTACCAGGAGCACAAAGCTCCCGGCAACACAGCCCTCTGGTTCATAGGGACACACAAACCTCTCTACCACAATAAGGCTTGAATTTCTTTTACTTTTTGAACTTTAGAACTCTTTAACATAGACATCTCTGGTTTGCTGACTGCCTGGAATTGGATTTGTTGCATGAGGAGGCAGAAAACAACCAACCGACTGCTGGCAAACTGCTGGTTTGGTTACCACATGCACAGATGCAGAAACCCAACACACATACACTCACTCACACAATCGCACGCACACGTGCGCACGCACACACGCGCACGCACACACACACACACACACACACACACGCACACACAGAAGCAGAATAATCCTTGACTGATTTCAGTTCTCACAGGGAAAGCTGTCAACACAGGCCACAACTCCACAAGCTAACCAGCAGGAGAGTGTTAGTGAATGTGTATGTGTGTGTGGTTGTATTTGTGAGTCTGTTGTGGTCAGTGATTTTGTTGCACTCCAGTTGTGGAGTGAATTTGACTGCTGATATGCTCATTGCAGCCCCAGGCAAGACAAGGGAATGTGTGTGTGTGTGTGTGTGTGTGTGTGTGTGGTGTGTGTGTGTGTGTGTGTGTGTGTGTGTGTGTGTGTGTGTGTGCAAGCGTGTGTGCAAGCGTGTGTGCATGCGTGCGTGTGTGTGTGTGTATGAGTGAGTAATTGGTGGTGAGAGAAAGCGACATTTGGGTAGGCAGGAAGTGACCTGTATTGCAGACGGGAAGCGACACAACTTATGACCACACACACACAAACACACACACACACACACACACACACACACACCACACACACACACACACACACACACACACACACACACACTCCTGTGTTCTTGTCTCACAATTTGTAAATCCATGCTTGGATGAACCACACCAAAATGTCAAAAAATCTGTCAGGAGGAATGAGAAACAGTAAATGTAGTTGCTTGATTGTTAGGCCAAGCTTTGCCTCTCGTTGGCTGCAGGTACATTACAAATGTCTGGTTCTGCATGAAAAAACCTGATGTACTTACAGTACATACAGCGTTTACTTCATCTTAATATATGTATCATATCTGTATTCTGCAGTTCAATCAAAGAGTGATTTTTACTTCTCAGCTTCTTTCATTTGAAAAACTTTTAGAGAACCAAGGTAAAGAATCCAAGAAAAGCAAAAGATCATTTAGAGAACTCTATGCAACAGAAATATCAATTTGTCTTTCTTTTTTGTTCAATCATCTTGTATCTGGGGTACCCAGGTTGGGAACTACTTGTTAAGAGGACACTTAACTTTGTTGTTTGTTTTGTTGTCTGTTTGTTGTCTGGGCAAAGTGGAAGGTGGTGGTGTGGCCTTGACCAACTGCCAGTTTGCTCATGAGAAAGCCATGATGTCTCTTTCTCATGGGCAGGCCAAATTCTCTAGGCGGGCAAAGCAGAGAAAAGGGAGGTAACCTTGCCCCTTATGACCTCATAGAACAAGATTCCAAATCGGCCGATCCGAGCAATCATTTTCTCAAAGGCAGAGCAGGATACCCAGGGCTCAGTTTACATCTATCACCATTTCTAGCCACTGGGGGACCATAGGCAGGCTGGAGGAGAGCATATTAATGTTTAACTTATTAAATTAATTTAATAAATTGAAATTTTCATGCCATGAGACCTTTAAGGATCTGTATGTGCATGGGAGCTTGTGAGGAAATAAAACAACAAGAATTATCAAGAAATCATTTTCTAAAATTAAAATAATAATAATAAATTGAACACATTAACTGAAAGAAGTTTTTTTTTTTTTTTTTTTTTTTAAACGATTGAGCTTTAGACCGTGTTTGTACAGAACGCATATCTTATGTTAGCTGCAGCAGTTCAGTGTGCCCTCATATCTACACAGGGTGCATTCAGGCACAGTATTGAGTGAAGGTTGTTTTGGCAGAGCTCAGAGCCCAACACATAATTATTGAAGTTACATGCAGGAAGAAATAAGACTTTTAGCTTAACAATATTCAGGCTGCGTTTACGTGTGAGTGAAACGTGAGCCGTTACGCAGCAGGTGTAGAAAGAGGGTTAGCTTAAAATAGAAGCGTATCTGTTATATCAAATGTGTGCGAGACGTATGACAGAATACACAGCTGAAACTCTTTTTGTGTAGACAAGTTGTTAATGTGAACAAGAACGGGTAGGTCAAAAGAAATCATCCACTTTCTAGTTGAGCCATCTGTCACCTTTAGGTGGTTTTGATGGATCCTCTATTGGTGCTGTCAGCACTGTCTTCTGGACTGTCTGCTTTATGAAACAGCTTTGGATTGAAATGAAGGAGACAGAGTGAGAGAGAGACCAGGCAAAGGAGGGAAGGAGAAATACTTATTTGTGTCTTTGCCTAATGCTACCTTGTGTGTGAGACTGTGTTTTGATCAATGAGCAATGCATCCATGCAGTCAGCCATGTTAATGTATCTGACTGGGTATGTCCCTTAAGGTGTGAGGAAGGACAGATGCATTAAGGAGACAGGGCAAGTGAGTGGGGGCTGTTTTTTTTCAGGATGGCTACATTCTTTCAGAAGAGCTTTTCTCTGAAATAAAATTGCTGTGCCAACTGGTGTGTTTTCAACAAGAAACAGCCATTTTCATGTTGTCAAACACTCAAATTCACTGTACAGACAATTAAAACTGCTGATTAAACAACAACTCTTTATGGGCCTGGACAATGATATATAATTATGTTGGTCACATTTAAACAGAAGGATCTATTTTTGGCCTGAAGTGTTCCAGGTCTTCACTTTTTAAAATATGTTTTTAAATACTGAGTACACTCTGACAGAGTGCTATCAGTGATCCTGTTCATTTATTCAGAGCATCACACCCCCAGTGCCATTTGAGTGAATTTTGGCCAAGGAGAAGATGCAGCAAAGAGTTCAAATTTCATCGTGGTGAATTCTATTAAGGTAATCAGATAAACTTGCTGGCAGGAGAGCTGGCAGGAGAGCTGCCACTCTGTAGCGCTGAAAATACTACACCTTTCAGTAGTGTACACAGCAGTGGGAGGGAATGTCAACTTTAAACATGTAGCTCACAGTTAGTTATTAACACTTTTAATCTTCTTTTTGTCACATGCTAGTCTGGCTTACCGGATGTCTACATTGCAAGAGAACCGTCGCGTTTTCCCCCTATCCCATAATAGATGAACAGTGCCAGACCATACTCTAAATGATGAGTCAAAAATGATATACGCTTAGGGCTGGGACATCTTGTCGACATAGTCAAAGTTATCGACTATGTAAATATATGTTGCGTCTAAAAATAACATGGCTGCCGCAACAGCGCAAGTATGGATTCCTCGCAACAGCACATTGAGAAAAAGGCTTGCACACGGTCTTCTAAAGTGTGAGAGTATTTTACTCGTAATGCCAACAACCACGTGTTAGTCTGTAGACTTTGTAAAATGATCCCTGAGTCAGGATAACAGCAGCAAAGCACCGGAAGTTGTGCTCATCTATGCCTCCCGTAGCTCACCCGTATATAGTAAATGTAAATGTAAATGTGCTGTATTTATATAGCGCTTTTCCAGTTTTAACAACTGCTCAAAGCGCTTTTACATCTACAGGATACATTCACCATTCACACACATTCATACACTGTGGCCGGGGCTGCCGTACAAGGTGCCACCTGCTCATCAATGTAAATGTAAATGTGCTGTATTTATATAGCGCTTTTCCAGTCTTAACAACTGCTCAAAGCGCTTTTTACATCTACAGGATACATTCACCATTCACACACATTCATACACTGTGGCCGGGGCTGCTGTACAAGGTGCCGCCTGCTCATCAGATAAACATTCATACACATTCACACTCCGATGCGCAGCACCGGGGGCAACTCGGGGTTCAGTGTCTTGCCCAAGGACACTTCGACAATGACTGCAGGGGCAGGGATCGAACCACCAACCTTCCGATTGGCAGGCAACCGCTCTACCACTGATCCACAGCCGCCCCATAGTATAGTACGTATGTGCTTCACTGACTTGAGTGTGCGGTAAACTGTCCTGCGTCTCCTTCATCTGTAGCATTGTCTTCAATAATTGCAAAACCAGGCCAGGTTGTTTTAGATATCTCATGAGTTCTTTATAAGGTCAGTTATGATGGCCCATGTACTAAAAAATTGTCACTCAGGCTCATCATTTCCTTAGATAGGAGAGAGAAAAAGTTATTTATTTGTGTATTCTTCCTGAAAATGACTTGAAATGTTAATTTGTGTTATTGTGTTATAAATGCTAGTTAACATTAGTAATTAAACATAAACAGCTAATGTAAGTAACTATGTAACAGTATTTTTACAACTTGAACAGTGTAGTGTTAAACAATTTTAATAAATAGAGATTTGAACCTTATTGAAATTTGTTTTGTGTAAATTGTTAATAACTGAGCAATAGGAAAATAATTCAAAAATGAATTGTTAGATTAGTCAACTAATCGGAAAAAAATAAATGATGATAATGAAGTATGTTGTTAAAGAAACAGTTTGACATTTTAAGACATACATATTCATTTAATTTCTTTCCAACAGTTAGATGAAAAGACTGATACCACTTGCATGTTGGTATTATAAATATGATGCTAAAGCCAGAAGAGGTTACCTTAGTTTAGCATAAAGACTGAAAACAGGGTGGAAAAGCCAGCCTGGCTCTGTCAAAGGTAAACCGTCCTGCCAACACCTCTAAAGCTCACTGTTTTGCTTTTATCTAATATCTTGCTTGTTTCAGCTGTGTAAAGACAGTGGCATTTGCTGGGTGTTATGTACAGGACTATTTCTTGGCCTGGAGTAGGATGTTTTATATATATGTATATATGTGTGTGTGTGTGTGTGTGTGTGTGTGTGTGTGTGTGTGTGTGTGTGTGTGTGTGTGTGTGTGTGTGTGTGTGTGCAATTGTGCGTGTATGTTTGTTGGTGTGTGTGTGTGTGTGTGTGTGTGTGTGTGTGTGTGTGTGTGTGTGTGCATGAGTAATTGGTGGTGAGAGAAAGCGACATTTGTGTAGGCAGGAAGTGACCTGTATTGCACACCTGTTAGATAATTATAATGCTTATGGTTTACTGTACTTCATGCACAGATATTTGGCAATGGAGATGCTAATACTACTTATATAGGTTGTTGAGCCAAACATCGAGAAACTGCTTTATCTCCAACTCTGTCTGAAACTGGCTGTGCTTGCCAAATCAAACTATGTTCTGGCTCTAGCTGGTTGATAAAGGACAGGACATTGCGAGAGCTGGATGTGACTCCTGGCTGAATGGCTGCGTATCGTAAGCTGCTCTAAAGGTGATTGTTCAGATGTAACAAGAGGATGATGGCTAGGGAAGCATTGTTTTGCTCTTTGTTTTCTTTTCTTAAAGGTGAATCATACTGACGACATCTGTGTTAATTTTAATTTAATTTTAATTTAATTTAAATCTGTTTATTAATCCCCAATGGGGAAATTACAATTCCATGATCCAGGATTTATTTGGTAATTTAAAGGAGAATTCCGGCCAATTTTTATGTTAATCTTGATCACTATAAATATGAGTATTTTTAATTGAAAAAAATTGATCTGAATTAGTGCAGGCAATACAGAGTAGCTGCAGCTACGTGTACAAGCTTCCACTGAGCTAAAACGGAAATTAACGGGGCAAGTTTTAGAGTGCCTTTGTGCCTCTTTCCACACCACCGTGCGCTCCGGGAATTGTTGTCGGCTACGTGAGGCGAGGAATGCAGGGACAAAGGCTGCCTGCCCGGCTAAGGGAACTAGCACACAGATCGACACTGCCAAGCCTCCTACTCACCAAAAACAGATCGATCACAACATGGATAAGCTACAAATACACACGGAACTGCTGCGTTATGATTTTCACAAAAGCCTGGCTGAACATACTTATCACTAGCAGCTAACAGCTAATAACGGCACTGAAGGCTAGCCGTTGCCTCATGCTGTCTCCTGATAATTCAGTTGTAGCAGGAAAAGGTAACTAAACAGTAGTGTGCATATTGTGTGTGTAAAGTGAAGAGCGGAGTTCTTCACAAAGTTCTTCACAAGGGAAGAAGCTTGGTGTAATCAAAAGTACTTGCATATTTATAGCGATCAAGATCAACATAAAAATTGAATTCTACTTTAACAGAAAATGTAAATATTTGACTTTTTTTTGTTTTGAGATTCATCATGACAACTTACGTTTTATTCTTGATACAAAAAAAAATCTAATCCTCTACCTATGAAACCAATTTCTACATCTTTCTCTTAGGGCCATACCACCTGTTACACTGAAAGGTAGTACATGATGCAAGTTGAATTTCACCACCAGATCAATAAAGTCTCCTCTTTATCCACTTCAATACATCATACATTATTCATATTTTGTTTAATTAATATAAATATACAAAGTAACTAAAGTTATAAAATAGATAAGTAAAATGCACAATAGTCAAGTAGGAAAAAATGTAAATACTCAATTAAAAGTAGGCTACCTTACAGTTGTATTGAAGTACTGCATTGTTGTAAAATGTTTATTTAATAAAAGCACTTCATACCTGCACAAATTCATGTTATTTAGTTAATAAATTGTAAAGGAAATGTTCAATTATAGTGTGATCAAAACTCACTATTTACATTATTTATAGTGATTTGATTGACAGCTTATATGTTAAAAGGTACACAACTTTATTTGTTTAACAGTAAGTGCTTTTATTTTGAAATAGTCTACACGGACGTTACCTGTTGTGTACTCTTGCTAGCTTTAAGATGAATGCAAGGGGGTCAGCCTCTCCACAATGCATACCTCCTATGGCACCATTTTGATGCAAAAAGGTGCCAAGCCATCACCTGTAGTTAGCATTCCATTGACTGCCATGCATTTTGACGTCACTTTGACAATGGATAACTTTACATCTGAAGCATTTAAAGACTCTATTTGTCCATTGCTTATTTCTAAAGAAACATGACAATGTATAAAAGCCTCCATTACCTTGTATCTCACGTTACGGCGATTGTGTCACAACCACGCGACTTAATGTCGCATAATAGAGGAATTACCAAACAGTACAGGATAAGCTCGCAGGCAGTTTCGACTTTGGCTACATTAGCTGTTTACATTTAATTACTATTGTTAACTAGCATTTTAGTTCGCAATAATTAGCCTGTGTCTGTGTTATCTCCTAACATATACGTATGCGCTCCGTCTCTCCATTTGGAATGATTGAGATTTCTTTTGGCACAGCTACCAGAACACTTACAACTTTCAGACAGGTTGGTCAGGTCATATCTACATCTTCAAGCCCAGTTGGAGGCTGCGCAGTAATGCTCAGCTGTCACTTAAAAAGTGAAAAGTGCTTCTAATATTCAATTCAATTTTATTTATAGTATCAATTCATAAAAAGAGTTATCTTGAGACACTTTACAGAAAGAGTAGGTCTAGACCATACTCCGTAATTTACAAGGACCCAACAGTTCTAGTAGTTCCCTCCTACAAGCAACAGTGTGACAGTGGCGAGGAAAATCTCCCATGCTACATAAATAAGCCAGACAGAATTGTCTCTCATTTGGCGATAGAAACCTGCTTTCCCCCCCATCCTGTTGGCTCAGAGCTCCACAGACTAAGTCCACAGGCACAAATTAGTTTTGCACCAAATGTATCGCAGGAAGTGTTGCAAAAATCAATGAGCGTTGTGGTTGTGAAAATGTACATGAGTAAATGTTGCACTACACGCTTGCAGCTGTCATTGTGTTCATGCAAATATCAATCTACACATTTGTGACTATTTTCTACAAGTTTATTTTTTACAAGTTCAGATTTTTTTTTACAAGCTCTCGTGTTTTTTTCTTTGTGTGACTTCAAATTCAGATCACATGTCTGCAAATGTTTTTTGCAAGTGCAAATTTTATTTTTACAAGTGCACATTTTTTTTACAAGTGCAAATTTTAACATACAAGTTCAGAATTTTTTGTTACGCAAGCTCTCACCTTGTGCACCATATTTACCTTCATACCGTTACTCCCAACACTGAAAATTACACATCTCTGAAAGAAAAGTTAAATCTTTATATCCTCAATTCAATAAATGCCACCATCAGAGCCACTGTCAGAATAACAATAATACAACAATAATAATAAAGTCAATGTTTGTCACAATATGTCATGTTGTCATAATGTGCCACAAGAGGAATGCCAGGTTTTCAAATTACATTGACAAGGTTAAGGCAACTTCTCAAAATTCATCAGTCCTAAATATCAGCTTCCGTTTTGAAAATGGTCCACTGTGACAGAGATAAAATAGCTTAAGCTGTTACATAGCAGAACTTGCTGATATTGAAAGGTCAACCTCCCAGCAATACACAAAATCTCCAAAATCAAGTTTGATAGTTAGGTTTGACAGCATAGCTTCAGATATCTTCTTTTTTAGGACTCCCCACACTGAAAGGGTTAGGGCAACTTCTCATCAAATGCAAAAAAACATCCTATTTTAACTCAACTAATTTCAAACATACATTGTCTCACTTGTCTCACAAAACCAACATGTCTTCTCCAAACTATAACAGTTTGCTTTTTGGTTGTGAAGGGCAGTAACAGCTGCATGAGGCTACTTACTTTCTCTCAAAATGTGTTTTATGACTATGTTTTAACCAAGCTAACAGCATGGCTCTTTGGTTCAAACTATCTTAATACGCATTGAATGGATTGCCATGACATTCGGTAGAGATTTTCATTGTGCCCAGCGGACGAATGTGTCATTACCTGACTTTTCGTCTAGCGCCGCAATGAGGTTGAGATTTGTGATTTTGAGTGAAATGTCTCTACAGCAACAGGTTTATGACAAAATACCTGCAAAACAAATGACATTCCCATCAGCCTCAGCTGTACTTTTTGTTAAGTGTTTAAAATGTTAGCATGCTAACACTCTAAGAGGAGAAGAGAGATTGGAGTAAGCCTGTGCAACAGATCAAAGTAGTAAGGATTAAAAATCTAAGGAATGGGTGTTGTGGCTGTGTGCTTAATTAATGATACGCAAGTATTACAGATTAGCTTTGGTTGGTCTTTTAACTGGGCTCTGGTGTTTTGGACCTGAAATACTGTAACTGTCTAACCGAGACACAAATGTGTACACCAAGACAAAAGCATTAACATATTCTGTAATTAGTGAATTTAGCAACTAGGCACACATACTTCTAAATTGAATCAAACCCAAACCGGTTTTACAAAACAAGACAACCTTTTACCGTACATTCAGTTCATGAGCTGGGCCGCAATTTGTAAAAGCAAATAGGCCTTGGACTGACAGCATGAAAGACTTGTAATAAAGCAAACCAGTTATCTTCACCCCATAAGAGACCCTTGAAGATGGAGTAGAGTGAAAGAAAGAAAAAATAGGATGGAGAAAGAGATGTGTTATAGAGGGATGACGAGTAGCTTATGAAAGATATGAGAAAGGCAGAAAGAGCAGCAAAAAGGCTGCAGGCAGACAGAAGTAGACCTCTTTGCTCTATTTCGCTCATCTCACTTTCATTTTCTCTCATGCACAATTATGGGACTATTATTAATCAAATGATGAGTGCAATTAAGCCATTTTCATGGCTCTTTAAAGTAAAACCTCCCGCTACAACCCTACCTACATGTGTCATCTGTTTATTGCAGGAATTACAAAGAAATACAGTACCATTGTCCCTGACACAGCCAGATAACACATGAACAATGATCATGATTTGGCTTTGAGCTGTGATTACAGTACATAAATGTCCTGATTGGTGTCTATAAGCTGTGATCATACACAAAACTTTCTTCCTTTGTATTTGTAGTTATTCAACACAAATAGACACAGCAGGAGCTTAAAGGGCACAAGGTTGCCTTTCAGCTACAGCAGTACAAGCCAGCTAACCTGAAACAACAAAGTGGATAATATTGCTGGGAGAGAAAAAAACGGAAAAAAGAGCAGGGAGAGCATTTGCCAGGTTCTTCAAAATCTATGTACTGATAATGTCTATTTCAAGACATTTTCCACAATAATATATCAACCTGTACATTGAGCACCATCAAAAATTTCTGTCTTCAATTAAGATTAAGACATACTTTATTGATCCCACAAGTGGAAATTAAATTTTTCACTCTGTTGTAAGTTATTACACACAGGCCTGGAATACACATGCATGCTCAGGACATGCACTAATGGAGAGACGTAAGACCAGTCTACCAGCCAAAACGCCATACTTGGTCAACAGGGGGACTTGAACCAGTAACCCTTCAGTTCCCAAGCCATATCCCTAAGGACTGAACTATTGCCACCCGCAATTTGAAGTAGATGTGGATTCGCCATGACCAAACTAGAAGGTGTTAAAAAGTGACAGCCTTGATTAGAAAATAGCATGCACAAACTACTGTGATTGTATGGTGATTAAGCAAACATGAAAGTAAAGCTGGATCCGTGTAAATACATGCAGTGATTATGCGCAATTATACTCTCCTTTGGAGTAAACAATCACTGGAAGATAGCACTGTTGTCAGGTGAAACTCATGTATCTCTTAAATGTCAATTTATGTGCACCAAGAAAAACATCCTTGTTTTAAGATGGATTACAGTGCAGTTTTGGCAAAATACTAAATGTTTTTAGAGGGTTTTATTCGCCTGAGGGTCTGAAAATTTGTCTCAACTCTGTATGAGAAAGTACTCACTCCGCTAATTTGAAAGCATGAAAATGACCTAACACAAGTTACAAGATTTGAATCAAACAGCAACAATATGCAAAGTACTTCACATGCATTGCTAGACACCAGTGAGGTGATTACTTTCAGTGTGATCATGACTAAATTGTCTATGTACTCCACACATGATACTCCACAAATGCCGGTCTGTGTTTATGGCTGTAGCCTTGCTGGTATTTTAGCAATCATTACATTTAATTTTATTTTTTTATTTTGTGTCAATATGAGGCATTTTATGTCTGGTTACCAGTACTTTCTTCTCTCCTGCCCCTTCTCTCTCTCTCTCTCTCTATAAAAACGTTAACGTGGATAGTAAGGGTGAGACAACATGAGTGTCTTCAGTCTGTATGTGTGTGTGTGAACATTTATAAGCTTCTTATGGGCCGATTTTCTCTATTAGGCCTACATTTTTAGATCCTATTTACCTTCTTTACACAATTTAGTTTCATAATATGTATATTTCTCTCACAACATCTCTCAGTAAGTCTTGATGTTTATCAAAGTTTGAAATCTACATAAGCCTACAATAGTTCTAATAAGGAGGTTTTTGTCACAATGTTTGTAGCCTTAAAAAATCCATCTCATTGAACATAATCATATATAGTTTGCATTTCAATAATGATGATGATGAGGAGGATGATGATGATAATAATAAACATTGTATAGCACTAATCTCAACAAGCAAAGCGCTTTACAGAAGAAGAAAAAACGGCAGATAAAAACAGAACAGATTAAAACAACACAGAGATCATAAAAGGGGATACATTGCTTTTATAAACTGAGGTCAAAATTTTTCTATACATTCAAAAAAAAATCTGTGAGATTAAACTGAAAGATTAGAGCAAAACCCTTTTTTTAAAGTTGCATCACTTATCTTCCTGAATATTACTCCAGAAATGTTTTTACTTCTACTTTTAGATTGGAACTGTGTTGCAAGTTTGCACATTGAGAAATGGCCTCTGCCAAAAATCGCTGCACATATACAAACACTTGAATTAGGGCTGCACAATTAATCAAATTTTAATCGCGATCACGATTTTGACTTCCCACGATCAAATTTGCGTGATCGAGCGATTCATTTTTTTAAAACGTCATTTCATAGAACGCTCCGGGTTTTTTGCAAAGCCAATCTACCGCTCCGTCAACCCGTCTGATCATGAGCCAGTCAGAGTAATTCCCTGCACCCCGTGCAGCTTAGTTTCTAGATGTAGACAGTCACAGAGGACAGAGTAACGGGAGGAAAACTCAACAGATAGCAGTCGTTATACGTCGGTCTCAAGGTTTACCAGTTTACCAGTAAACGCAACATTTGTCCCGTCTGTTGTTTTTCAGACAACAGCAGTGAGCAGTGCCAGTCGGTGCTAGTAGCGTCTGTTAGCTGTTAGCTCCTCTAGGACGCACTGTTGCTAATGTCCTCGCATCCGCTGCAATGTTGTTTATATGGATATGGTTTAATTTTGCGTTACATTACCCATTTCGTCTGTAAAGCCGTGCCCGTGTGAGATCTCTCCTCTTACTCTCCGCGCAGCCCGGCCACACAGCGGCCGCTGGTCCACGCTTCTGACATTTGGCTACAGTTTTAATTTTTTATTAACACAGCTGTATATTGTTAAATATGAGGGGCAAACCTGTATTTGTACCAGTGTTTCCGCGGATAACTCTGCTATTGCGGCGGCCACGGCGAAGAACACAGAAGAAGTTATTGAATGCAACTAACTTCAGTTGGTAGAGTAACAGCGTGTGAGACGGAGCTGCTGGACCTGGACCTGGGCCAGAGATGTGACCCATGGCCAGAATATCATAGTTCATAAAAATGCAGTGCAGTGACGATACAGACGTTTCATACACACAACGTGTGTTTCCGCCATTCGACCCTTGCTGGACCCGTTCATAATGATCAGCCGTCTCTCGGTGAGTAGCGTCCATCACACTCCCTCTCGCAGTTATAAACGCCTCTGTGACGTTAACATTTGTTTTGGTTAAAATCAACAAATAATCGTGAGAATAATCGCGATCAAAATTTTGATCAAAATAATCGTGATTATCATTTTGGCCATAATCGTGCAGCCCTAACTTGAATTGGAGTGCTGTCTGCTCTGATCTGAACCACAGTTATATGTGTTGTTGAAGTGTCCTGAAGCAAGGCACTACACATCCTCACCTGCTCAACTAGTGTTATAATCAGTCAAAAGACTGTAGGACTTATTTAAAAACAAACCGATACATTGTAAACCAACATCCCACAACAGTTATGATGAATAAGACAGGATTTATGGTTTTGAATTAGTCCTCAGCTACAGCAGATTAAATGAGCAGGATTTTCCTTAGTGAGGTGTGTCAATGAAACTAGCTTGACAACAAAAGCGAAGTTTTGATGTCACTACAGGTCCAACTCCTGCACAGAACTAATGAGGGATTTGTTTTTATAAATTCTCAGTTGGGGTCATATCAACTCCTCTATTTAATTTCTTATTTTGTTATCCGGTTGATGTTGTGGTCAACACGGAACCACAGCCCCAAAACAGGACAGCACTTTGACATTCCCCCGGTATATTCCACTGTTGGCGAAATACCTACACTACTTGTAAAATGTGCCATGCAGCGGGGTAGACAGAGTAGGATACAATAACATATTGAGGGTTAAAGAAGAACACATTAAAATGAATATCCCTCAGTACTACTTCTGTAAAATGTCTCACTGCTTCTCACTCAGTAAGGTCTCTTTAAGTACAAACGTAGTTCAATTGTGTCATGAGAATGTAGTTAAATCTTTTACAGAGATGAAAGTAAGAGCAGAAAATGTGCGCTCACACACACACACACACACACACACACACACACACACACACACACACACGACAATCAGCAGCCTCTCCACTGCTTATCATAAAGAAAAGCTATTACTTCTGGTCAAAGCTCAATCATGTGACCTGTTCCTGCTGCAAGTATAACAATCAAGTTCTTACAGTAAGAGATGAATTTGCTTTGACTTTTTTCTTCTTTTCAAAAGATCCCAAAAATTACTTCTTCTGTTTTGCTGCCTGTTTTAAAAACCTGAAACAAGTTGAATCATTTTAATGTTGCAGCTCTCCAGTTGTGTGGTGCAAAATGTGTTATGAGCCCACTCACTGTTATATGAAATATGTCACTTTTGCATTACTTAACTTTCACTCACAAAATTGTCTCATCTTCTTGACTGTACATATAGGCTTGGCAACATTTTGAGTTATTTGTTGTTTTTTAAGGATAAGAAAGGATTTTTGATTCAGACCCTTTCTGTGTGCATTTAGTTTTGTAAGTGTGCTTCCAGTAGCATCATGTAACCAGCATGGTGTCTACAGCTACACTGTGGTACCAATCTAACAGTCTATCTACAATCTAACAGTTTTAGTTTAAGATATCTCTCTCTCTCTCTCTCTCTCTATATATATATATATACACACACACACACACACACATATATATACACACACATATTTATGTATACACTGTATATATATACAGTATATATACACATTATATATATATATATATATATATAAGTAGGAAGAACAAAACGTTTTTGTTCCAACCCCCTTTTTCTGTTTTTATCCTTTAGTTAAACACAAAACAATTTGATGCTTCACTTATTTACATATTTACATACTTGTCTGTAGCTTGTCTGCAATGTATACAGTATGTCTCAGTGTGCATGACAGTGAGTCCACCCTAGGGAGAGGTACTGTATGTGTCTCTGAATTTGTGTGTGTGTGTGTGTGTGTGTGTGTGTGTGTGTGTGTGTGTGTGTGTGTGTGTGTGTGTGTGGGTGGGTGTGTGGGTGTGTGTGTGTGTGGTAAAGGGACAAGTTCAGCCAAGCAAACATGATTCTTTGAGTCAGTTCTCTCGTTTTTCTCTTTGTCTTCTTCCTTTTTGTTACTATCGTCGCTCTTTTCATTTCTTGTTTTCCCTTTTCATTCATCTGCATATTTCCTCTCATTACTTTTCTTATTCATTCTTTTTTTTTGCTGTGGCACCAGCTGTAAACAATCTAAAATACTTCAACCTACAGACAAACTGTAAGAAAGTAATATATGATTATTATTTTCTTAATTACTTTGAAGCAATGTTAACAAAACAACTAATTAAAGAAAAACAGCTACCAACTAGTTACCACTAACTACATTCACTAGCAAAGACTTTGCAATTAATGTGAAAATGACTTGAAAAGCCTCCCAGCATTTATTCTCTCTTTGGTATTCTGTGAATGCTCTCCATCTTTCACTGCAACCCCTCCTCTCTTCTTTCTCTCTCACCAGGGAAGTGCTTGGTATTCTAGGGACTGTCTGCTCTTCTTTCCTCTCCAGTCTACACTCATGCTCTTCTCTTTTTTCTCCTCTTCTCCTGCTTCTTGATGCACCTTTGTTTCTCAATTCTGCTCTCCTCTTCTAATTATTTACATCCTCTGTACATTTTGCTAAATGCTTTTACTCACTTCTATGCTATTAGAAAAAAAAAATACCAAACTTAAAATGACTTACAAAACCTTTTTTTCCCATTGGATGTTCCTATCATGCTATATACCGTTGGAAAGGGAATGTGATTGGCTACAATTGCCACGATTGATGGGTTGATAGCCAATGACAGCTTTTTCTAAGATGGCTGCTCAGAGAGATGACGCAGCGTATTGACGCTCCGCAGCGGGAGCGCTTGCTGGATATTGGAAGCCGTCCTGGGGTGAAAACTAAACAGAAAAAAGGTGGGGATAGTTTCATTTTGTTGGCAGCAACCTGAAAAAAAATAAACACAACTTGCAACACGGTACAGGGAAAGGAGAAATATCAGACTGGACGAGATCGGCAAATGAAGTTAGCAGACAGTTAGCAAACAATTAGCATGAACTCTACAGGACAATATTCATAAACTGGATTAATTCATTTGAAAAAAAAACATGCTATCTTTTTGATATTTAGACACTAATAGAATAGATGCATATAAATAAGCCAGGAATAGACGGGAATTGAGCGTTTAGGACAGCCTTTGTCCTTATTTCAATAGCATGAGCACTAAGATTATGAATAATGCTTTGGTACTTATGATTTCAGTAAAATGAACTGAATGATACAATTGCAGAGAATTGTACCAATTAAATGTTGTACTGTTTATGTCCATATTGACAAAAGCATTGAACTTTTGTGTTTAAATGCTTACTATGTAACATGTCGGAACTCACGCAAGTTAGGTAACCGCCAGCAACCTGGTAGATGTTAACAGGTTTAAATGTTATTATTAATATGTTTTTTATTGCTAGTACGATGTATTTACTGTTGTTCTGCCTGTCCTTTACCATGAGCTCACCAAAGCAAGTTCCTAAAGGTGTGTTCAGACAGAAAGCAAAGATAATTTTTGCCTTGCATAATTTGTGTGAATTTGAATGCTGGACCATTTCTGTTCACCCCAAACAGCCAATGTACCAAATGTACAGACACAGCAGCCATGTCTCTGGGAGAAGTGGCGTAAGGTGATTATGACAGCCCCAGTGCATGCTATTATTATGGGCCCTAGTACAGTGTTGGATTTTACAGTTGAATGAGTTACTTAGTAACTTTGTTTTGGAAAAGTAGAGAAGTCAAAGAGAAAGCAATCAGGACCACAGATAGCCATCTGAAGGTCAAAGTGTTGAAATGTGAAAAATAGGGCTGCATGATTCATCTAATCGCAATCGTGATGTCACTCAAAAATTAGGCCATTTAAGTAAACAAAAAGGTGTGCTGTGTAGGTCACACAGTGTGCACTGCAGTTTCCACGTTGTTACACCCATCACTTTACCGACCGTATTAACAACAGATGAAGCCACCGTGTCCTAAGAAGCTTGTTGTTTACTGTTTACTTAATTCATATTGTCTTTGCTATCTCTTTTCCTCGCGCTTTTCCCTCACACAGCTGCTAAGCTAGAGTCCGACACCGCTCACCAGCGTTCCCTTTCTTCTCTTCGCCACTTAGGGACTGACGTCACTCATTGGCTGCCGTTCTTGCTCTCACAAATGCTTGATTTTATGGTTTTGTTTTTAATATACGTTGGATACATGAGAGCTGTCTATTTAACTGTTGTGCTGAAATGACCACTGACTTTATCAAAAGGTATTTAACCTCACAATTAAACTCCTATATAAAGGCAACAGATGACGTAAAATTTAACTTGAGTTCTTTGAACACAGACATATTTCCAAGGTGGAAATCTGAATCACTCTCAAGGACCAATTCACCGCCCAACACATTGTTTGAGGGCCTGCTCTTTCTATGGCCAAATTAGTCACATTCACCGATACATGTCTGGCGTGAGGATATCAAGTTTTACTCTTGGTTTCTGTTACATTATCTGCAGGACATGGATGATGAAGTGAAAATCAGGGTTACTGCACTGATTACTACTGTAGAAGTAAAAAATTTCAGATGTGGTGTGCCTTATAATTACATGTATATAGAGAGCCACAAGCACAAAAAAACAGCACAGTCCAACAAAAGCACAGAAAAGTTTAGAGAGATGTCCAGTTCAGCTTGAGGTGAGAGCTGCATTTATTCTTAATAAAATATGCAGATTTCCAAAACCCTCTCTGAACTGCACTGAGAAATTCATTCTGCATTCAGGAGAACGTCCTATTTGGAATTTCATTTTTGTACTTTATGTTCACACTTTTGAAGTTTCCTGTAAGACCAATGTGATTTTGTAATTATTCCAACTGTTATCACAGCCTGAAAATGATCACCCCGGTTTTATCAGTAGTTGCTCTTTCATCACCATTTTTACAAAAGCTGATATTGACATAAAAAGCTCACTTCTTCTAAAGGAGAACACAGCCTTTCATGAAACACGAACATGAAACCTTTTTGAGAAAATGTACTCATCAAACATATCAATGAGGGTAAAAATAAATGAAACATCTCTATAATGCAATACCATTCAACAGCTCTTCAGACTACAGTCTAACAAATAACCCAACAGTTAACACCTCAAACAACAAAAACTGAACATTATAGCCTTCACAAAAAAATGATTTTATTTCTCCAAGTGAGGAAATAGAACATTGAAAGTTTGCATAATCCATAATTTATTTTAACATTTGAAGATTTCATAATCACTTAAGCTTAGCCTATGTCATGCAAGAGAGACAATTAAAACAAATTGAATGATCAAAGTTGCCACATTGACATTTAAGTTGTGTTGATTGATTGATTCATGAAATGTTTCTCAGTCTACAGCTTAATGTTATGGTAGCTGTAGTCTTCCCTGTCCTGCTTGTTTTTCCCTCCCTTTATCTCTGTGTGTCTGTCTGTGTGTTTTGTCTTCACCTGCTGAGGCGAGCTACACTGAGGATCTAGGTCTTGGGGCGTGGCCACTCTCTCCTGCTCTGTTCCAACCCAGCTGCAGCACATTCCACCTCTACAGTTTATCTACCCGGGCTGTTCATCTCTTCAGCACCAGATCGTTTCAACCATTCGTAACTTGGCTCCGAGTACTTCTAGTGATTCCGCACCTAGACCTCCTGCATTTTTGTCCTGTGTTTTTGGTGGTGTTTTTTTCTCCTGCGTAACCTTGTCTCGTCTGTTCAGATTACTTTCTGAACCGGCTGTCTCCTGCTGCACCTTGCGGTTCCCCGCTTGCCTGCTGCCAGTTTCCCTCACTACTCAGATCTCATCACTCTCCTGAACGTACCCCTGGTGAGCTAGTACTGGACGCTCACAACCCACCAACTCCAAGTCTCAGCTCTGCCTTGGCTTAACTCCTGCATGCCTCCTTCTGCCTCGGTCTCAACCCTTCACTCTCTGCACATTCTATTATTTAAACTAACTTTCTGTGTCTTAACAGAACGATCTGGCCACGGACCCTTCAGAGTTGCCACACTTGGTGAAGGAGGATGGCATTCAACGTGCCATCACAACACAAACACAACCAACTAATCCAGACTTTATTGGACAATAATCAGCAGTTATTGAATCAAGTTACCCACCTAACTACTCAAGTTACTAACCTGTATATCAGTTCTCCTCCTCCTACTCCTGCTCTGCCTGTTCCTCCCTCTGTTTCCCCAGAATTGACTACCGCGTCTGCTCTATGGGAAACCCCAGTCACCTTGACTGAGCCCTTCACTGGAGAACTTAACAAGTGCCTAGGATTCCTTCTTTAGTGTTGACTTATTTTCCAACAGAAGCTCTTGTTCTTTGCTGCTAAATCATCGAAGGTACAATGCGCTCTAGGGTTGCTCCGGGGAAGAGCATTGGTTTGGGCAGAGGCCGTTTGTACTAATCAACAGATCACTGACTTATTCTTTGATAACTTTTCTGCACAATTAAAAACTGTGTTTGATCATCCGGACCATGTCGGGAATGCTTCGAAGCGGCTCCTGCAGCTGAAGCAGGGCATGGATAGTGTCGCGGAATTTTCTTTTGAATTCTGTACGTTGGCAGCAGATTCCAAGTGGTATGAGGAAGCGCTTCAGGGAGTTTTCCTGAACGGTTTAAATGACTCTGTTAAGGATGAACTTGCTACCCGTGCTGACTCTGCTGACCTTTATTCTCTTGTGTCTCTGGCGCCATAAAAATTGACAACAGGTTGTGGGAGAGGTGACAGGAGAGAGGCAGTTGAGTTCGCACCACCGCTGGGAAACCTTCGCACCCATCGCTACAAACCACACCTCCGCTGGGACAGCATCACTTCAATTCTGTTTCTCACGACAAGGATCAGGACGAGCCAATGCAGCTGGGCCGTGCTTGACTATCCCCAGCGGAGAGAGTACAGCGCCTTCAGGCGGGTGAGTGCCTGTTCTGTTTTAAATTTGCCTATTGGGGTCACACAGAGGGGTTTGAAGCATTTTAAGCCTCTGGTGCATGAATTTTTTCATCCATCCATCCATCCATCCATCTTTGTCAGCTTATCCAGTATCGGCTCTTGGGGGCAGCAGCTCCAGCAGGGGACCCCGAACTTCCCTTTCCCGAGCCACATTAACCAGCTCTGACTGGGGGATCCTGAGAGATTCCCAGGCCTGTTTGGAGATATAATCCCTCCACATAGTCCTGGCTCTTCCCCGAGGCCTCCTCCAAGCTGGACATGCCTGGATCACCTCGCCAGGAAGGAGCCCAGGAGGCATCTTCAGATGCCCGAACCACCTCAACTGGCTCCTTTTGAAGCAAAGGAGCAGCGGCAAACCGAGCTCCCCACGGATGACTATGCTTCTCACCCTATCTCTAAGGGAGACGCCAGCCACCTTCCTGAGGAAACCCATTTCGGCTGCTTGTACCCTGGATCTCGTTCTTTCGGTCATGACCCAGCCTTCATGACCATAGGTGAGGGTATGAACGAAAACTGACTGGTAGATCGAGAGCTTTGCCTTCGAGCTCAGCTCTCTTTTTGTCACAATGGTGCAATAAAATGAATGTAGTACTCCAACCGCTGTGCCGATTCTCTGACCAATCTCCTGCTCCATTGTCCCTTCACTCGTGAACAAGACCCCAAGGTATTTAAACGCCTTCACTTCCATCAGTTTCCTGGTGAGAACCATGGCCTCAGATTTAGAGGTGCTGATCCTCATCCCAGCTGCTTCACACTCAGCTGCAAAGCGATCCAGTGACTGCTTAAGTATTATCCACGACGGAATCCACATTGTTCCTCTTCAACCCAAGGTTTGCCTATTGGCCAATCCTTCCTTTCCAGCAACTTGGAGTAGACTTTACCAGGTAGGCTGAGAAGTATGATACCCCTGTAATTGGCACACACCTTCTGGTCCCCTTTTTTGAAGATGGGAACCACCACCCTGGTCTGCCATTCTCTAGGCACCATCCCAGACCTCCATGCAATGTTCAAGAGGCGTGTCAACCAAGACTGGATTTAGGAGTTCTTCAAAATGCTCCTTCCAACCGCCCTATTACCTCCTCAGTTGAGGTCAACAGCATCCCATCCTTACTGTACACAGCTTGGATAGTTCCCCGCTTCTCCCTCCTGAGCTGGCGGATGGTTTTCCAGAAGCACCTTGGTGCCAACCGACAGTCCTTATCCATGTCTTCTCCAAACTTCTGCCACACCTGCTGCTTTGCCTCTTTCACGGCATGGCTTCTCTGACAACCGGTGTCCTCCCACGGGTGGTGGGCCCATGGGATAGAGAGATAGGTGTCTTGTAGCTTTTTCTTGGCCGGGTTCTGTGGCAAATCTGGCCACTAGGCGCTCGCTGACGAGCCCTCCGTCTGAGCCTGACTCCAGATGGGGGCCCTGGGCCTCCTCTGGGCAGGAACACTCCATCTTCCGCTCAGTGCTTTATGGTGGGTTTGAACCATTCTTTATCTGGCCCCTCACCTGAGACCACTTTGCCATGGGTGACCCTACCAGGAGCACAAAACTCCCAACAACACAGCCCTCAGTTTAATAGGGACACCCAAACCTCTCCACCACGATAAGGTGATAATTCCTGGACATGTTGAAAAACATTTATTGAAAATAGTTTTCGGAATTGTGGCAGTCAGAAATCTGTAAGTCTGCATAAAATTGAGATTTTACCTTTTTGATATCCTCAACTTTTAGAAAAAAAGTACAAAGGTATGTCACATTAAAAAGGCTATTACACTCAAGTATCAGTATTATACTTGGTATAGGAATGAGAAGAAATCTCCATCTTGACTATCACTCATCTGTAACCATCTATAAATCAGGTCTTGATTAAGACTTTAAAAAACACAAGACAGGAAAAGAGTACATTTTTCAAGAGAGGGATGTCCAAGTTATAGAACATTTATATAAATACTCACTGGAACCATATTACAAGACAACCCAAATTTGATGACATTAATCTGCCTCTTCCCTTGGATGGAACTGATGTGTTAAAGATTTAAGGTGGGAGACAGAGCCAGAGTTAAAGAGAAACTGAAAGCATGACTCAGAGTTAGAAAGAAGAGTAACATAAATGACAGTAAGCGAGCACTTTCTGTCCTGAAGATTTTCACACAGATTTTATAAGCTCTGCTTATCATCTGGGGGAAAACACAGAGGATAAAATGGGGTCACATAGACATGAAAATACAGAAATCTTTTATCTCTGCCCCTCAAATTGAATTTGGTTATTATTAAAGTGAAATTGAATGGCATTGAATTGTAACTGGTGTGACATAAAAGATAAGGGACTCCCATAAGAAAATCTTAACTTGGGGGGTCTGAATGTCAAATTATTAGATAAAATTCATACTTCATAAATCTCAAAGTAATACAATTCTGAAGTTCACTGAATGTAGCATTAACTACTGAGGTCAGCAATGTGAACACCAAAATGCACAAAGACTCCATAAAATATCCATAAATGTGTATACCATAAAATCTCTTATGTGTGATTCACATTTTCAATATCTGGCTGGCAGACATGGTTTGACATATAAGCTATAGTATGTGTCTGTGTGTATGAAAACACTATTTACAGTACAATAATGAGCAGGGAAACCATGCCACTACAGCATCTGTACACTCACATAACCTTCTTCATGAATCATCAACTTAAAGGTCCCACTGCATGAAAATTTCAATTAGATTTTTTTTTTCACATTAATATGTGTTCCCCTAGCGTGCCTCTGGTCCCCCTCAGGGCTAGAAATGAGTATCCTGCTCTACCTTTGACAAAATGAAAGTTCAGATGGACCGATCTGGAATCTTGAGGTCATAAGGAGCACGGTAACCTCCCCTTTCTCCTCTTTGCCCACCCAGAGAATTTGGCTCGTTCATGAGAAAGAGAGAGACATCATGGCTTTCAAATAAGCAAAGTGGCAGTTGGTCTAGGCCACACCCCCAGCCTCCACCTTTCTCCAACCCTCTCTCTCCTGCTCAATAGCTAAGGACACAAAAATGGCACAAACTAAGGAAAGCTCATCGTGGGACTGGCTCTAGTGGATGTAATTCTGCACCAAGGCTGAATTTCGGGAAAGAGACTTCAGATACAGTATTAGGGGACCACTAAGGCCACTAAAGCATCCAAAAAGCCCCATGTCACCTTTAAATGTTTAATGGCAAGGATGCCATCCCACCTGTCTGAGTGGGTGGCCCTCCAGGATTAAGACTCAATTTAGAGCGGCACAATTGGCTGATGGTTAGAGAGGCTGCCATGTTGAATCACAGAACCTGCCTCAAACCTGTATGGTGGGCCGTGAATGAATGGAATAAACCATAGTGTACTGTCAACTGTCAAGTGTGTCCTCATTCAAAGATTGGATCCAATCAGAGGCGTGGCCATTGACAGTAAGTCAAAGTTCTGGAATTGTACCACCAATGTGATGGGTGACTGCGAAATAGTATTACCAGTTTATAGTTATCCACTTCTACTACTTCCAATTCCATGCTGTACCCTGTGGTTAACAAGATTGTATGGCTAGCCTAATATAGAAAAAACAACATTAAAGATCTAAAGATCAATTGTTTACATGTAGCAGTAATCATGGATAAATGACCACCTGCTAATGCCTGGAAAAATATAACATGGTCACGTGATGTCTCCGGACTTTAGAAGTTGAGACGTTTTTGCCTAAACATTTCCATCAAAGGTTTTTAAAACACATGTAGAGAATCCTTTTAAAAGTATTCATGATGTGCATTTTCAGTAATTCATTATAACAAAATGGATAATCCTTTAGAATTTCTCTAGTTGTATTGTCCTTGCATTCCTTATGTTACATAAAGACAAACACAACAAACCTGAAATAGTGGTTGATAACCTTTATCCTAAGAATGACTACATATTTCATTGTGGTTGATTTAAAGGATTTAATTTCCTTTTTGCACAAGAAGTGATACTTTTAGGCTAAATTCTAAAACAGTTGTATGTGCTCCTACTCTACCAACAAGGAAAAGGAACTAAAACCAAAAACATTTAGGGAGCAAGGGCTTCTTGTCAAATCTGAATGGACTGATAATTGCAAGGAGACATCCATTAGAGTTTGGATGCTGGATAAAAAAATATCATCAATGGATGGCTACATTTTTAATGAACACACAATATATAGGAGTTAGAGGGTTATAGGCTATATAATATATATTCTGTACCATTCATAGTTACCTATTAGGGTATACAGTCTTCTGAATACATTAATGATTATAAGTAAGGCTTTACTGCAAAACGTCACATGCAAAAACAGTGGGTTTTTTTTTTTCCCTAAAGTGTTACAACATTTTCCTGGGGTGGATTTTGCACCGTATATTTTCCCAAGTCTGAATAGCTGTCTGAATCTTCAGATAAGCCAGAGGTGTGAATGCTAAAATAAATGTGTGTGAATGTTAATGACAGTTTTGGCAGAAACTCTTTCTTATGCATGCCTAACTCAAACTCTGACTGTGGTTCAACATCTTTAGCTGCTCAAGAAGAGCTGGCCAGTAGCCAACAATACAACACTGTGGATGTGCTGAACATTTTCCAGTTGTGAGTGTGAGCACAAATCCCACTTCCTCCTGTTACTGTAGTTACTGTGCTCGGAGTCCAGTTATCCCAAACAGACTGAAAATGGCACATAAAGGGTGCTAGGTTCATGTCATATTGACTTATAGCTACATAGTAGGAAGTTGATTACACGCTCACTACAAGTGTGTATGTGTATGTGTGTGAGAGAGAGAGACAGATAGAGATAGAGTATTTCTTGGCTCCGAGTCCAACCACACACTTTGATGACAGTGGTGTCATCCTTGAACAATTCTCTGCTACCTTACCATGGAGACACACACACACACACACACACACACACACACACACACACACACACAGACACAGACACAGACACAGACACAGACACACACACAGACACACACAGACACACAGACACAGCAGGATAGTTGACATTGCTGCTTCGATCAATGTAGCTGACTACTGCTGGCGTCAGTAACAACAGCGTTATACAACACACTCCCACAGTGAAGAGCTTCCTATGGTGTTCCAGTCAATATGGGTTAATGGTGTAACGGACTGCTTCTCCCTTTCCTTTCTCACCGTCTCTCACTCTTGCTATCACTCTTTCACTCGCTTTATCTCTCCAACACACACACACACACACAAATATGTAGCAGCACCTGACTATCCTAGTTGACAAATTGACCAGTAGTCCTTCCTTCCTTTAACAATTTGCTGTGTTTGCTCTAAGAAGCTTCCCTGCTGAATCCATTGGCTTTGACCAAACACGCCAACCTATTATTCTCAATGAAGGGCACACAGATAATGATAGGACCTGGGGATAACAGGTCGATAGAGAGCTAAAATAGACTATGTACTGGTAACAGGGGAATGCAGTAAATGTCAGTCGTAATCATAATCATTGATATCCTGCTAAAAAAAAAAAACTTTGTTTTTCGTTTCAGTTGGTTGCAGCATCATTTCCACTTATGATATGAAGGGATATTGTAATCTTATGTTTAAAAAATAACATGCATACACACACCTAAAACCACATGTTTTCATTTACATGTACAGTAAGTGTGCAAGTGTGCTCTACTTTTAAGACATACTGTTACATCAAAGCAATTTTCATCATATTATTTTTACCCATTAATTTCATCTAAAGCCTTTCCACTTCAAACTGCTTATATTTTCTATGTATATATAACCCATTTCATCAGTATACATGCAACCCATTTCCTCAACAAGCTAATCAAAAGGAAATCCAAATGAATTTATTTGCCTTTGGAATGACTGAGACTTGTTTACTGTCTAACTTTCACTCAGATAAATTGAGTCAATGTTACTGTTGCCAAATCTACAAGCTCAATAATTCTCTGACCTAATGAAAGCAGTTATTATTGTGCATCTAGAAATGCTTAACATAGAACATAGGTGTTTGCCTACATCACCAAAAATGAAATGTAGCTGATGATTACTGTTGATTAAACTACTAAGACAGTGTGAAGTTTAGGAAACAATGAGTGAAAAGGAATTATGTGTGCAAGTCAATACTGCATTAAGCAACTGTTGCTTGTGAGCAGATGGTAAAATCAGGTTTTATGTATTAAAAATAAATGTCTCTTTCTGGATACATAAAAACAGCTTGAGCACATTGGATGATGATCTCTGAGCCATGATAACTGAACCTCCTGCAGCTTTGTGTCGTTGTTCTTTATTTAGCAAGCTGGCCGACTGGATTTTACTTTTGAACAGGCTGGTCTGCCATTCAAACATGGACGGCCAAGATTTGAGTACAAAAACGGTACAGAATATGGAGAAAAATGGATATAGAAGTGCAACATGCAATGTAAGATGGAGCATGCAGTTAGAAATCAATTCAGGTTACGATTTAAGACACAATAATGTGAACATTAAACGGGCAATCAACACATAAAGCATTTCTGATGTGTGTCAATCATCCATCTCATTGAACAAACACAGCAACCTCACTAACACTCAGTTTTTGTTATGCTCTGAGTTTATTGATCTCTTTGCCGGAACACTGTATAAAGTGTAACCTTCACAGGAAGTCCTTTTGATCACACAATGTTTTCAACTTATTAATGGAGCCCCCCCGCCTACCAAGTTTCTCTTTGAGCTTACAGATGAATGGACCACACGTCTCACTTCTGATGTTAATGAGTCTTAGCCACTGTCAAAATATGGGGTTGGGCTGCCCAATCTTAGTCGATTAATTAGTTGTTTTGCTCTTAGTCGACTAAGATTTATTTAAATCATTTATTTTCATTTTTTTATGCTTTCTATCTATCTAACGGTCTGTCTGTCTATCTATCTCTCTATCTATCTAGACTTTATAATCCAAAAACTATCCAAACCCTAATATTTTTTGTCAGTCAACATGCCATAGTTTATATTCATATTGTGTCACAACTCATCTATATTACTATCTATTATAACTATCATCTATAGTGCAATTGTGTGCAATGGCCATTGTGCAACGGCCATTTGCAGCCCTCTGAGATTTAGCAAGGGCAAAACTCTGAAATAAAGCACCACTAAGAAAACTATCTGGCTCCAGGCATCGGAAAAAGCTCTAGATGAATAAATCTTTCTTATGTGTAACATCATGTCTAAGGACCCAAAATCCCAGAGCAGGAGGCTGCGATCTTTTTGCATCACGTCCAGTGGTTGCTGGCTACGGGGCTCTTGCCACAGTCTGCACAAAGCCTTGCATCAAGTCAGCAAGATTTGGAAGCTCCTAGAAGTGTTCCTAATGGATTCTACACCAGTCTACACAGCAGAGAGAGGGAGAGGGAGAGGGAGGGATAGAAAGAGACACGGTGGAAATGCCAACACCAAAGGGGATGAACTTTCTGCAATTTTACAGATATACACACATTCAGGCATGGGCCACTCACACATTACATGTTGTAATGCAGTGTAAAAGTGATACCCCATAATAACCTATACATGGCGACATGGTTGAGTATTGCCATAACAACAAGAAATGAGAACAAAACTAAAATACCCGTGACCTGTAACACATGCACAGGAACACGTACACACACACATGTCTGGCTCTCTTTTTCTTTCCTCTTCTCTTCTGTATTTACGTCTTATCTTATCTTATATGTTTGTGCTTGGGTCTGTATGTATGTATGTGTGTGTGTGTGTGTGTGTGTGTGTGTGTGTGTGCGCGTGCGTGCGTGCGTGCGCTTATGTTTTAAAGACTTTCCAAGTCTTGTTTTTCAGAGACGTCCCTCAACAGAAGCGGAAATTCTGCAGCTAGCCTACGGACTGAAAACGTAAACTTGGCCTCTTTCTCTCAGAGAAAGAGAGAGATCGAAAGAGAGATAGATAGATAGAGTGTGTGTGTTTGTGTTCGGGGAGAGTGTGTGTGAGGTTGAGACTTTGTATACTTTGTCTTAAAGTTAAATATGCTGCTGGGAGTCAATGATATCTCTATTTCAAACACCACACACAGAAAACACACACACACACACACACACAGAACACACACACACACACACACACACAACACACACACACACACACACACACACACACACACACACACACACACACACACACACAGCTCTCTCACTCTTCTCTACCGACCAATGCTGGTAAATGGTACAAGTGGCTGGTAGATTTGCTTAACTCACCAGCAAAAAAAAATGTTACATTTTAACATTCACTAGCCATTTGTCTGGTGGAAAAAAAGTTATTTTTGAACCCTGCATGTGACCATTGTTCAGATAAGAGACAAACCAGTGATCATGTGATCTCTCTCCTCTCTGTGGGCCGGTCAGTCAAAGACCAAGGACATGAATGGCCAGTGTTCATATGAAAGAAACACAAGTAGGAGAATGATGTGATTTATCTTCTCTTTATGGGCCAATCAAAACAAAACAAAAGTTTTCGACCAGAGTGCAGCCCATTCAGCCCACACAAATAGACAGGCCCACCAGGAAATCTCTTGGTACTCCCGATGGCCAATCCATGCTTGGCTGTGGGAGCGAGAAGGGACGGTGAATCTGGCACATGCTAACGTTCTCCACCTCTAACTGATTCATGTCCTACATCTGAAAGAAGTGTGACCTCTTTTTTGTTGACTAAAAGGACAATGCATTCAATTTACTGACTTATAGTATATGTCTTGCATTTTACCTTTGTTTCATGTGGTTCAGCCACTATTGTGAACAAAAAAAGGAAGGCCCTGCATTCACCAGGTTTCTTTGTATAGGTAGCAAGCAGCAATTAACAAATACTCATGGTGAAGTGCCGGTAGGGCTTTTTGTTGATAAGCAACAATTGCAAACTCATTTAAGGCAAAGCAATATTTTACTAAACCTATAAATATGTATAACTTTTAGCATTTGGGTCTAGGAGTGTTGAACACATGTTAAGCTCCCAGCTCCAGCAGGACTGTGCACTGAGGCATTTTTTACATTCAAAAAACACCAACAATGTGGAGAGACGGTCCTCGTGGACAGACAACCCAGAGCGTAATCAATAGCCATGGCAGAAGGTCTAACTCCTGATGAAGCTCCTGTAAGAGTTTACACTCATTGAATGATTCCTGAACACAGAGGCAACAAATACAACATTTTAAATTATTCAACGACTTTTTTTTGCAGGGGAAACAGACGGAGGTGATGGTGAGGGAGATGGGGGAATTACATGTGACCAACAAATCCTCCATCCAGGCCCCTGATGCATGGCAATGCATAACACCATCAAAACACCACCGTTAATAAAAGATGAGTGAATCACTTTGAATTATTTTCCTTTTAGCTAAACAAACCCTAATGTGGTGGAGACAAGAAACTAGAAATACAGACATATCTCTCTTTCTTTCCCTTCTCCCTTCTTTCTCTCTCTCTCTCTCTCTCTCTCTCTCTCTCTCTCTCTCAGCTTCAGGGGAAATTAATTGATGATTATCTTGTCTTGCAGAGCTGGTTTGCAAACTTGCTTTTTTATCAGCAAGGCTTCGCTTTTCACCACTTATGGCTTAATTTGACCCAGCCTCTATATCTCTTTTTCTTTCTCCATCCATCCCTCTTTTAGGTGACTGGGGTCTTATCAGTTAGCTATGTGTTCAGACATATAGTTCAATTTCGTTTCCTTTAATAAAAGGATAGAACAGAGAAAAGATTTGTTAACAGAGAGGGGCTGACAGACAGACAGGAGAGATAGGTTGTTAAGGACAATAAAAAAGACAGGCTGAATAGATTCTTTGTTAGTGTGAATTTGTTTAAATGAGAAGGAGAGGAGAGGAGAGGATATCAAGGAGGGAGAGAAACAAATGTGAGGAGAGAAACAGAGAGAAGATGAAAAGAAGATGCTGAGATTGTCTGATTACTTTGAATACTATTTTTTTATTTTTGCAAATCAGTTATTTGGCTAAATTTGCTCACATAGTTCAGTGAATTGATTTATTTTGTGTTTTCTTTTTTATTCCCCAAGGAAATTTGATATAGAAACAGAAAACTAGTTTTGGTTTTGGGATATGAGTTTGGTTTTAAACTCAGAGAATGTGTCTTTTAGAATAAATTATCATCAAAACCCTAATAAAAACACTGAAGCCTTATAAAATGTTGATTTACTACAAAGCAAACAAAACTATGAACAACCGATTTCATAGGCAAGTTCACAGGCACTGACAGAAAGTGGAAGTTTAGTAATTTATAGACTACAATGTATGAGTGAATCCAAAGGTCTACCTCCTGGACCTGTGGGCTGAGCCCTCATGGACTTTGGTCCTATACAGTGATGTGTTCGCCATCATGAATTAAAGTTCCTGACCCTCTAACCTATCACCACCCACGTATTGCTATAATTAGTTTTTAACAGTATTCACATAAGCAATTCATACAAGATTTGTGTAGCCTCTTCTGATCACATCGCAAAACAGAGAGAGAGGATATAGGTTGATATGCAAAGTACAACTTTCTTTTGACTGATGATGAACTCTGCTAACATAATATCCAAATCAAACATTTAATTCAGAATCCTCCCATCGTAGGTGGCCTCCCTGTTTTTCTTGATAGGGTGAAAACAAACGTTTGCCCGTCTAACTCTGCAGATTATAACAAGCATTCCAAATTAGAGTTGAATGGTGAATCTGTTTTGGATTACAGTCATAGAGGTTATTTACAGGCTTTTTAAATTGAGCAGACAGCTAGAAAATGTTTTTGTTTAACAAGTGAAAAAGTCATGATTAGTTCTTGGTCTTGAGTAGTGATTTGAGTTAACAAGAATTTCTGAGTGTTATCTTTAAAGTGTGGTTTATGCTGCAGTGTCAGTAGCATTCCCCAAAATCTCTCTGAAGTCATCTGGCAAATTGACAACTGATTAATATTTGATCTCTCAATGTGTCATATTACACATGCAATTACCTTTTTAATGCACAATGACTTTGTCTTGGAAAATTACATTGCAATACATGTGCCACAGGATATGGTTTGTGATAATTGTTTGTTTCTCATTTGAGAAATTCAATCCTTTGAACAATGTAACTAGATTAGCTATGCCTCAAAATGTTCCTTTTTATGTATAATTGTACATGTAACAAACCCACAGTGTGAAATGTCACAGTTTATCTTCCCTCTGATATCATGCTGTGAGACGACATCTTACATCAACCTTACATGATCAAATCAGCAATACACAACTAATTTTGTTTGTTTCCTTTTTTCTTCTTTGTTTAAGGGCGTACTGATAAAGTGGACAACTAAACAGTTAGTTGGAACTTGCACATACCAAGAATGACTACTGATCTCATACTATGTACACCAAAAACTAAACATTTAATAAATGTCATGCCTTGTTTTGATTCATGAATGCCATTTCCTTTAGACACACACAATCATTCACAGTACACATACCCACACAGACATCAATGTTTAAAGTCTAAGACATCATTGCAAAACAAAGCAACATAGAAAAAAGCAGAACATTAACAAAGACCTGTCAGTTGTACGCACGCACGCATGCACGCACACACAATCACAGTCCTTCCTGAGGCAACAAACACACTTAAGGGTTCCCCACAGATGTGAAACGGAACAATGGAAAGAGCAAAAATAAAGACAAAGTACTTCCTGGAAAAAGGTTTAATGGTTGTTAGGTTTGCTTTTAACATACAAAAACACACAAATGGCACACATCCAGGACTACGCACACTAACACACACAACAATATACACAACAATACACAGTATACACAGACAGATACAGATGAAACACACAACCACACCAACACACACACACACACAGACAAATATACACGCAGGGGATTAAGCGTACACTGTATAGCTGGTCTCTAGAGTTTGTCTTTGATATTTAAAGTTCATGATTCATAGATGAACTGTTATGCAAGCGTAATGGAACTCTGTCTGTGTGTGTGTGTGTGTGTGTGTGTGTGTGTGTGTGTGTGTGTGCGCGCGGGCGTGCATGTGTGTGTGTAGCATCTTCAAAAGGTCAGGCTAAGCATTTGTGTCGCATCCGAACACACACGCAGACATAGAGCAGTCTTGTACACCACATGCATAACACACATAAGACTCACAGTAAAACAACATGCAGCCAGGAAGTCAACACAACAAGCACTAATGTGAACATGGAAATAAGAATACATTTCACATGGACTCATGACTACAGAATATGTATGTAATGTGTATACATTACAATAGTCCCAATTGATGGAGGGATGACCAAGACATCATCTCTGGGCTGCTCGCACACACATCTATCTCCAACAGTTATTCTCATATCAGAAGTAGGGCATTGCCATACAGGTTCCCCATGAGACCAGAGAATTTTTAGCATGTATTTCACTGAGTGTTTCACTACTTTGGATCAAAAAACAAGACATTGCATCTGATTCATAATAACACAAACAACAATGGTTTCAAAAATTAGGCAATGCTAAGGTATGATGACCTGTATTATATTACCACTAATCAACAGTCAGTGCAACCAAAGAGTGGAACATTGCCATCAGCTCCACGCATGTCATCAAAGTCACTCTCAAGCAACTGCAACAAACCTTTCATTTGAATACTTTGTCATAAACAATAACAATTTCAAAATAGATAGCTTGTTGTGAATACTTTATAATTTTCTTAAAACTCACTGTATACAAAGTCTTCCAACACACTTTGCTTTGCAGGTAACATTTGACATCCCTATTGCCTCAGAAATTGTCTGTGCATCATGACCAGCACTCATACATCACTATGAACACTCACACATTGCCTTACCTTCGTATACAGCTTTGAAGCCCTGTGCACTGACAGCAAAGTCTGTGGTAAACCACAAGGCCAATATGGATCCACTGCTGACTATAGGGGAGGGCAGCATGAATCCTGACAACCTGAAAAACAAAAGAAAAAAATGTCTCTGAAACACAGCATTTCTAAAAGCAAACAATGAGGCAACATCAAACCTGAAACATATAAAAGTGACAGCAAAATACATTTGTGTTCAGTGTTGATATTAAGACCCACAGCCCTGAAGTCATAAAGATCCCTGCAATCTGGTCCCTCCAAGACCTTCTCTTTTGTGTTTTCTTGACTTCCCGCTACTTTCAGGTCTCTTGCCGTCTTCCTTATTAAATAAAAATAGAGTAAAGTGAGAGATTTTCCCACTCTCTAAAAATAAATTGTATGAATTTAATGCACCACTGAGCTACAGTGCAGTGCAAGATCCACTATTCATGATAACCAACCATGTCGTGAGTGCAGACACTCTAAAAATACAGAATGAAAACACAATATAAAAGCAAACTGTAATTTAAGAATTTACCCTATAACAGTCAGCCAAACTAATGTGATAAGAAAAGTTAGGTGTGGTTTGACTCTGATACAGAGAGGTGAGCTCTTGATTACACCGGAGGTTGAGGTAAAACAGCGTGTTTGATTCTTGGGGGAGAATAGAGAGGATTGGAAAAGGAACAAATAACACAATTGAAAGAGCTGAAATTCAAAGAGCTGAATAGTGAATTGAATTGTTAGCTGTTTATATCATTAAGAAACATTCAATGGAGAACTATAGTCTGATATTCATACGGTTATGATTGGAAGTTCTGGCATGAAATGAGCTTAATAACTGAACTTGCAGCACTTTTGAAGTATATAGTATATAAATGCAGTACACAGTGTCCAAACACATCATTAGACATAGTAGACAATAGGGCTATAACGATATGGAAAATAAAACTAAAATCGCGACACTCAGTTCCACGAACCTGTGTCGCGGAGTGAGAAGGCAGAATCGCGACACACCCCTTCTACTCCCAGAGTTATCCTTCCAGTCCAGATCCAATGCTATCACATCTTTAAATTACTATTAGTATTGGTCCTTTTGGTGCCTTATTCCTGTTTTGTCTGCTAAATTTAGCTAACTGTAAAGATGGCTAAAAGTGAAAGGGGGGGGCACCGGTAATGCTAACGGAGGTGTAGGTAATGTTACAGATGGCCGCTGTTCTGACTCGGGTAGTGAATGGTTGCTAGCTGGCTGGGCGCTGACTGTGGAATGGATGTGTCCCCGGGGGTGTTGTCAGCTCTCATCCCGACTGAAGCATTGTAACGCCAGGAGTCTGAGGCAGAAGACAAAGGTGTGCTAGGTTGCTAAATTACCATTAGTTGTCTTTCTATAAAGTTAACGTTACTGATGAATTTGTGGGTTAGCCCAGAGTTGTTAAACATGGTCAAAACAATCATACTAAAAATAACTGAGCAAATTGAACAGTGTCGTAATCCTTTGTTACCCACCATGAATTACATAAGCATTAGTTATTTGTCAACTAGCCCGTTTACTGTAGGCACCAAAGCACTTTTCCTCTTTGTTCCCCCTACAGGTTGGGAGCGGAGTTGTCCATTACTAATACCATTACCATTATTCTTATGTCTCATTCCAACAAGTTAATGAACCACTGAAACGATTTTGGAAACATTATTTTAAGGTAAAAAAAGTATCTTTGGTGTTCGATTTGATATTGAAATCAATCAATATCAATAAATAAAGTATCTGCATAACTGTGTTGCAAAGTGGGATGCCATGTGGCAGAAAAAAAGTTGTACTACGTTTACTGCGAACCCCCCAAGAAAATAAAGAATCAAGGTATGTATCGAATCTTTGGCCAAAAATCGTGATACGAACCAAACCCTGGGTTTGGTGTATCGTTACAGCCCTAGTAGATAAAAATGCTGCTTAAGTTAATCATCTTTAGTTCCACAAAAGCTTAGCACCATATGTCAAAAATTACATCTTAAATTAAAGAGGCAGCAAAAGTATGTACTAAATACAAACAGTTGTAATGTGTGATTTCTATTTTATGGATGTCACCTGATTTGTTTGCGACTTTAACGGGCACCATTTCTAGGTGCAGCCAAAGAAATAAGTGGAAAATTGGAAATGAAGATGGCGTAGCTCTGTTGGCTTTATCAAACCATTACCTGCAGTGTACACTGGGCTGGTTTGCAGCTGAGGGTAAATGCTTAGACCTATATGAGGATTAGCAACACGTCTAAGGTTGTGGTGCTCTGCTTAATATGGTAACTCTGAGTTGAGAGCAAGTTGGTGCCCCGAATAAATGCCTTCAAAAATCTTGAGATCTTGAAGGTAAAGTTGCCATGGTTTAGATAGATCTACAAAATACCACTAGAACTACTCCTTTTTTGTATTTAAAAGAGAAAGTGGAGGTGATTCAAGAATCTGGTCAGAATGCCTGTGGATAGCTCTCTGTGGAACTATTTTGGACATGTCTGACTGGGAGGAGACCTTGCGGCAGACCAAGAATCCACTAGAGGGAGTATATATTCCACCTGGCCTGGGGAACACCTGGGTATCACCCAGGAAGAGCTGTGGAACATGGCTGAGGAGAGGGACTCCTGGGATAATGAAATGTGAGGAGAGACCAAACAAAAAGAGAATGAGAATAGGGAGGAAAGAGAAAGACCAGCCATTAAAACAGGATTTAAGTGCTAATGTAATCAAGGCAGTGGCACCAATGACTCTGGTTTCTGTATTATTGCAGTCATTTTCTACAATTCATTTTTCATCATTTGAAAGGTCAGCTAGGTCAACAGAGACGTGGGCTAGAGTGAAACACTAAAGGAGAAAATGAAAATGAGAAAGTGGAAAAGAGGCAAAAAGGTTTGGAGAAAAGGAGAGAAAGATGGATGGCCAAAAAAATATTTAACCAGAGAGGACAGTGAAAACAGCGCAGTGAAAAATTTAGAATTTTAATTTTCTGGCCTTAAATCAAGGACACAAAGGACAGACAAGACTGATGAAGGGAGCACACAAAAAGCCAAAAACAGAAAGAGAGATGGAGGGAAAAGAGGAGACAGAGGAAATGGAAGGGCAAAACGGAGAGGTGAGTGGTGAGACGAGACAAAAGGAGAAAGGAGAAGCAAGAAGGGGGTGAAGGGCTTTGCCTCTAATAAGTGTAAATAAGATTTTTAATTTACTTAGCCACACCAATGACTGCCAGCTCAAATGTCATTGTTTAATTTGTATGAAATTTGATTACTGAGCCATTAATCAAACTTCTGGGTTATTTTGGTTTTAAGACAAAGCATTCCAGTCCCCGTGGCTAAATATTGTGCGCTGTATATAAAAGTGCATGCTAATAGTTTTGCAATTTCTGTGAGTAAACGCAAGAAATTGTGAGTGAAACCTACGATTATTATTCCTTATTTTACGCTTATATATATATATATAAATTACAAAAATATATATTTTTTAGTTGATGAATTGTCAAGTGGGATTGGTTAAAACCTTTTTTTGTTTAGTTAGCAGTTCATTCAGCATGTTGTTATATTTTGACTAATATTTTCAATTGTAGCTCTGTGTGTTTTTTCAGTTAATCAGTTTTAATTCAGTTTTTTTAGATAAATATACTCAGTCGCCAGTTTGTTAGGTACAGCTAACACTAAAACAAAATAAAATAGGAACATATAAAAACCTCTAAAACAGTTTAAACAAAACTAAACAGTATATCCTTCTGGATGGTAGGATGTTGTAGCAGGACTATTGTATTAGACTGTATTTATTTTAGGCTAGCTGTATCTAATAAAGTGCATTTTTGGTGCACCTTCTATTTTTCTCAACCAAAAAGAGAATTGCCTGGTCACAGGCTATAATAAATCACCTTGGTGGCCCACAGGGGACAGCGGCTGCATTCTGACATGAATATTTCACCACTCGACAAATAACATGTAAACCAAGTAAAATGGGTTGTAACTAATGTAATGGCAAAAATTACATTTAACCAATGATTTTCATATTAATTATTCATAATAATATCTTCAATGCCTCTCAGAGTATTTGGTTCCTGTATCTGTCCTCAGTTGTGATCTCTTTGTAGGAGACAACTGGATATGTTAGGACTTTGCATTCTCCCACCAAGGATAGATGACGTGGAGCCTGACAAAAACAGTTGCCTAGAACGGTGTTTATCATAGCAGTCCCAGGTCGAGACCAGAGCCTATCCAAGAGACAAGATGTCCTTTTTTTAGCTAAGATAGAATGACAGTCAACCACTTGGACACACAGGGACAGATTCAGAAATACGTAGAGCTCCCAACTGTCTCTGCCTGAGGTCCACTGATTGTTATGTTTGAGATTAAACTGGTTTCCAACAAGGGTTGGATTTTCCTCTGGGGGCACTGCATATAAGAAGTGGATTACTGATTGTATTTACCAGAATGTGTAATGTCACCTTGTTACTCTGTTTCATTGTGACTGCCATTCTCGTCATTTTGTTTGATTGTTTCTCTCGAGAAAATAATTAACTCTTTCACCGAATATCCAAACTTTTAATCCAGTCTACAGCCTGTCTTTATTTTTGTTTCAACAAGGTTCTCTTCTTCATTCACAAATTCCTCCCTCGCTGAACAGAAACTTCCACAACAAACTGTGGCGTTGTCGGCAGGATTTCAAGGAGGGATCAGAACGGGACTCCGCTGGTGACTGATGACAGCTAGCATCCAGGATCTGAGGATCACCTGCCTCTAAACCTCGCCAAAACATCTTTGAGAGAAAGAGGGTCAGAACCGCGGAGGGCTCGCTGATTCCACTCTGAAATCCAAACGAAAAGGAAGCAATTTCAAACAGCGGGGGTAAGTTAGAATTTCAATTTTAAACAATTTGAATTGGATACCGAGACAACCGTGTGAGCAAAAGACTGACCAAGGTTTCACTGGGATTATTTGGTGAAAGTTTATCTTTTGTTTGTGGAAATTTTAGGTTTTTACAAAAACAAGGGGAAAAAGGGTTTTATTCGTGGGTTTAAACCATCCGGTTGTTGAACAGAATAAACCACTAATTTGACATCATTCATCAAACAAGGGAGTAGGACGGGGTGAAGGATAGATTTTGAAATCATACAGATAAACAGTCCATTGTAGCTGCCTATCTGGATTTTCATCGAGCTAAAATCTATCACAGATAAACAGTCATTGTGCTAAATTAAGTTACAGCTGTTTTTCAGGTTTTTTTCGCAAAGTTTACCGAGAGACTAAACTGGGCCGTATAGTGACGATTATACGAAAAAGAATACTCAATTAGCCTGCTCATTTCATATTTAGACATGGGCAATAAGGCACAAAATCACACGTTCCTTCAGGCCCGTTGGTTGATGAGATGGTGAAACGATATGGTCCACAAACCTTAGATTGTTTGGCTTATTGGACCACTAAGCATGGCTTCCCTAAAAATGGCTCTTTGAGCACAGGGAAACTTAGAACGCTAAAACAAGATTTAGAAGAAGAAGAAAAATTATTGAGAGGGGGTAAAACAATAAGCACCCAGGATTTAATTCAAATAGAGAAAAACAAAGAATGTTTTAGTCAGTGGATGGAAGAAGCCACTCGTAGGGAAAGAAAACAGATGAAAAAACTAGTAACTAAGGAGGGAACAGATAATGCTGTTGAAACACAAAGAGGAGAAATGAACACTGTCACTAATGCATTTTCCCTCTATCCGAGTCTTAAAGATGGCGATCAGCTGCTCAAACCACCACCCTACCCTCCTCCAGCACCCAGGCCGAGGGAGAAACACCGTCCGTGTCTCCCCCAGAAGCAAGCACCAGGAGCGGACCAGATCCCACACAGCCCCCACCTCGCTGCACGCTCTCTCTCTACAACAGCCACGGCCTCTCCCCCACCTACATCTGACAAAACAGCAGCATCGGGTACCGTCATCCAATGCTACAAAGTCAGCTGAACAGCTGACAAAAAGAGAAACAGAAGAAAAATAACTTTGACAGTGTCAACGTTGGCTGAACAGGGGGGGGGGGGGGGGGGGGGCAGAAGCAGAGCAAGCGAGAGGAAGAGGCAGAAGACGAGGTGGAGGGCAGGGCCAGCAGTGGACCGAGACACAGTGTTTCAACTGCGGAGGAAGAGGTCACTGGGCAGACAAATGCCCATCCCGAAATACAGAAGGGAGACGACAACCGAGGGGTCCCCCAGCTGGGGACCGCACCTACAGCCAGCAACGGGTGGATGAAAGGGAGGAGGGGAACGGGAGTGGTGGAGAGTCTGAGCCAGTCTGCACCGGATAAGGGAAGTAAAAATGCAAAACACACACTAACTAACCTGCTTGCAAAGAAGTAAATGCTTTCACACGCTACAGCCCATAAACATCACACTCTTCCACACACGATAGGGATAATTCTAGACGCAATATTGTCACCTAGAACAAAAAACATTTAGAAGGTATTCCTACTTATGTAATGTTTTTATCTGAGGTGTACAAATTGGCTGCTACAATTTTAAAAGGTGCATGGAAGGGATGTAGAGTTGGTTTAGAGGCATAATCTGTGGTTTGGGTTTGTGTTTAGAGTGTATGTAGTTGGGGTTTTTAGGTGCAACAAATTATGTGCTTCAAAAATCTTTATTTTTGAATCAAAAGCTTTCTGGTGGAATTGTTCTGTGCAGGAGTGCAAGTGGAGCAGTTGTCCCAGAAAGATTTTCAACCTCATGATGTGTGTATATAGGGATCTAAATGATTCGGAGCAGGAGAGAAGGGCAACATGTTTGTTTTTGCTCTCTCCTGTGTCCTGTGAATTTGTTAGGTAGGGATCTAATGTTCGGCAGAGGAGTTATCTCAAACTCCTACAGATCTCAAGGTTGTGAGATTAGAAGTCACAGCCAGCCTGACTCATTGTTTTCACACACACACATCTCAGCTGATTTTTTCAGTGGTGGATCTCTCTCTGGGTCATGCTGCAAGCCTGCTGCATGAGGCCAGAGATGTGATTTAACCCCTTGCTGACTTCATGTCAGAACTAAACCTACATGGCACTTATTTTGTCTTATCAGGAAAAGATGACATGTTTGTTGAAGATTTTTTTTTTCCAATGAAGAAGCAGATGAGCTTGAGTGTATTTACTTATACTGGCATGAAAACAAATGTGCAGTAGCTGTAAACTTGACTGAAAAACAGAGAGTGTTTTTCAGAGTTCAACATTCACGTGCTCATATTTCTTTGTCCAAATCTCCTACAGATCAGTGGAGAAACTTGGGACAGTTTGTCCGGGACTGTGACCACTGACTGACTGACTTTACTGGAACCGTGGAAGGGAATGTGTACACCTCCCCTCCACGGGAGCTTATCGAAGCTCCTGTCCGCATCGGGTGACAGCCATACGCAGTGTGTTTCCAGCGGAAAGAAGCTGAAACACACACACGCACGTTTTTGAATAATTCTGTGATTGTTCACCCTCAGATATCTCTCCGCTGCTGTCCCAAGTGTCCGATCACCTGTGGGCAGCGCATAAGTATGACGTGGGGCTCATAAAAAATTGTCAGCCTGTCGTCATCACTCCTCGCTCAGATTTCAGGCCCAAAAAACCTCAGTACCCACTGAAACAAGAAGCAATTAACGGAATCAGGCCGGTTTTTTAACTCTCTTTTGAAAGCAGGTGTTATTGTTCCGTGTCCTGATTCACCTGTTTCGCACGCCTATTTCCCTGTCAAGAAAATTCGTGATAAGGGAAAACCGGTCGACTGGCGTTTTGTTCAGGACCTTAAAGCAGTAAATGCAGCGGTCCATGCACGTGCTCCCAATGTGCCAAACCGTACACTAAATTCAAGGAATTCCAGGGGGGCACAATATTTTTCTGTTGTTCATTTGTCTAACGCTTTTTTTCAGTTGTCCAGTGAACAAGACAGCCTTTCTGGGTTGCCTTCTTATGTGGATGGTAAGGCCTACACATTCACACGTTTAGGATAAGGATTTTTTATGACAGCCCAACTGTCTACAACAAGCACTGAGAGAGAGCCTTGAAGATTAACTATTTCACTATTGCACTGTTGTGCCACCTGGCAGCAGAAGGGCACAGAGCTAGTTTAGCCAAACTGCAATTGTGAAAAAAGAAGTGCTTTTTTTTGGGTCATGACATTTCAGCGTCAGGGAAACATTGTCCTCATCTCGAATTGAGAAATAGTTTTTCTCCCAAAACTTGAAACAAAGAAACTAATTATGTCATTTCTAGGGATGTGTTCCTATTGTTGTGTTTTTTCATCCCAAATTATGCTCAGTTCAGCCTTCAGCTGACATAATACATGGTAACAACTTGTCTTCAGATGACCAAGGGGGACTAGGCGTTTGTAAATCTTAAAAAAGCTTTTCAAAGCCCTCCAACCTTAGGTTTGCCAAACCCTAAACTTCCATTCACTCAGACAGTGGGTGAACATTTGGGCTGCATGACGTTTGTTCTCTTGCAGCCTCACGGTGACAGGCTCAGGCCTGTGGCCTATTTTAGCTCCATTAACATTGTTAGTGCCACAGTAGTTTCTCTCTGATCCTATTGGAGCAACGACCTTCACATTTATCTGAGCACGATATCTATGGTACCACACATGTCTGCTTGATGTGCCTAATGTCACTGTTAAACATTTTACAGTGCTTAACCCTGCTTCCTTATGCCTGTGCCAGGAAGGGAAAGCCGCATGACTGTTTGGCTGAGTTGCAACACACCTGTGCTCCGCGCCCAGATCTGACTGACACACCGGTGCCAACTCAGATCTGGTTTGTATGTGGATGGGTCAGCCTCACGCTGCCCTGACACCGGACAGGACAGGCGGCTGGACTCATTCTCTAACTGAAGCATGTAAACTGGCTGAAGGTTCGTCTGTTACAACCTACACAGACTCCAGGTACGCCTTTTGGGGTTTGTACATGATTTTGGGGCATTGTGGAAACACTGAAACTTCCTAAGTCTTATGGTAAGCCCATTTTGTCATCACCAATTGATCATTGATCTTATTTCCATTTTAGCTAGGCTAATACAAATGTTCTGCACACACACAGTGCAGCTGACTGATTTTTCACTTGCAGAATCAGTAGCTGCAGAATACAGTGGAAAAGGCCAGAGTGCACCTTTAAAGAGGATGTCTGGCCGGGGCCGGATCCAACACCTTGCCTTCCACACCATTTGTTCACGCATTTTGCAAAGTTGACACATGGGCCCATGGGACCATGTGTCAAAGGGGCGAGTGCTAGTATTGTTAAAGAAAACATGGTACACAAAGGCCTTCACATCATTTGCAGAAAAGGAAAATTTTGTAAAGCAGGCAATTGAACATATCATGATGAAATTTGTAGATCTCACACCGTCACAGGTGAAAAAGTTTTGTTTGATGATGGTTGGTCAAAATGGGTGGAGGTGTTTCCCGCTTCAAAACAAACTGCTTCAGTGTTAGCAAAAGCTCTAAATAACAGAAATTATTATATTATATATTAATAATATCAAGTCGGTTATCAAGTGATAACGGCACGTTAAGAACAAAACTATGTACATGTGAATAAGGGTAAGAACGCGCAGTAACCTCAGTCCTTTTGAAATTCTCTTCGGCAGACCACCCAGTGTGGGGGTTAGAGCTTCTAGAGCCCCCTTCCCTCATCACTCTGTGCGAGCATGATATGTTAGAGTAGGTGTGTACAACTGTCTTCTGCTCTCTCTGCCATAAGAATCCAGGTGTCTGCTGCCCTGCCCACCCAGCTGAAGGGCCGCTCCACACGCTGCAGCCAGGAGATTTCGTGGTCGTAACAAACTACAGGAGGATGAACTGGCAATCCAAACGCTGGCAAGGTCCCTTCCAGGTTCTTCTGGTCACCCACAGCAGTGAAGGTTGCTGAGAGGGCTCCGTGGATCCACGCACCACACTGCAAGAGGGTTCCAGGACCAGGGGACAAGCCAGTCCCGCCAGACGCCCGGAAGTCCGTGGCCTGACAGACTAAGTTCTGTGCCACCAACGCTGCAACACAACTCACCAGAAACGAGGCAGTGGTAAAGACTGACTCCGACGGTGTGTCATGTGCTGGTGGACGAACCTCTGACACCAGAAGAAATCCATGGCACCAGAAGCAAGACCGCCTGATCTACAGCCTGGTACTGCATCGACCAGCCACCCACACACACACAGCACACCCTGAAGGGCGCAGCACTCGCTGTGACGATGGAAGAACACAGGAGAGACAGACATGGTGTATGACACAGATGTATTCTTTTCTCTGTTTTCTGTCTGTGTGTGTGGGGGGCACCATTTTTGTTGTTAGACAGATATATAGAGAAATCTGACATCATTTATTCTAACACCACTTCTTCTCCCATTAAATGTTTACTACAGATGCACGGTACACCCACACTCAGTTTTCAGTCATCAAATAAAGGGGTAAAAGAGTAGAGCGCTCTTCACCTTTCTCTAGACCGTATTGGAAACCGGGTACGAGAATATAAACAAACAACAACCTTAAGACAACAGACTTCATGGTAGTAGCTAATGCATCAACTACCTTTCTGTTGCAACCATGCGATTACTTTCAGTCCAAAAATGACCAAATCAACTCAAATGATTTAACATTGTGCAAAATAATGAGTTCTTTCTTCTGACAAAGACAATGCATTCATAATCCAACATATGACTAGGTTCATCAGCAATTTACACGCGATGTAGGGATGATTAATGTTGATTAATGATTAATTGTTTCCCCATCACAGAAACGGGCTTCACCCATAAAACCACTCGTGCTAAACCTAATTAACTATTTGTACATTGGACTGCATTTTACTTAAGAGCTTAATGTAAAATGATGAGTTACAGTAGCAATTGTTTCAGGAATTCTTCCGTGGTAGGGTTTAGTTAATAACGCACATGATATTGATAAGATACATGAAAGTTTGGAAATCTGACCGCCGTCATGTTTGCGGGGTTCAGCGATTTCCTAAAGCCTTGGAGCTATGCGTAACATGTTACTTTAGCACCAGATGGGTCTAGATTTACTGTTAGCAGCTCAGGGGGGCCACTGCCATGTATTAGGTGATCAATGCTGCGCATTAATCCCAGACATTGAAGGTAACCTCACTGACACCGTCCATCAGCTAAACCACCTCGCCACTAGTCTTAGGGCTCAAGATGTCCCTCACACTTATTCAGGGGGCGATTGGGGCGCTTGGATATTTGGGGAGGGGTGGAAGGCTTGGATGGGGAATATTGTGATTCCAGTAATCTCTGTGATCTGTTTCTGTTTTGAAGTATTTGTTGTATTATCCCATTAATATGAATGATTATTTTCTTTGTTTTCTCTTAAAAAGGTTCAGTATCAAGCCTTACAACTCAAAGATGATGGTCCTGAATTGTTCCATTTGCCCTCTTACCATGAGGACGGTTGCAACTCGGACTCAGCTTCCAAATTTGAGTAGTTCCTGATTCATAAATTCCATTTTACTTCTCATCTTTCTTTTAGACTAAGATGTAGTGGTAGCTTAAACTAAGAGGTTTAAATTCATCACAAAAACATTTTTTTTGTCTTTTCAGTAATTTTCAATTGTGTTGTGATTAGTATGTAATCAAAAGGGGGGAATGTAATGGCAAAATTACATTTAACCAATGATTTTCATATTAATTATTCATATAAATCTTCAATGCCTCTCAGAGTATTTGGTTCCTGTATCTGTCCTCAGTTGTATCTCTTTGTAGGAGACACTGGATATGTTAGGACTTTGCATTCTCCACCAAGGATAGATGACGTGGAGCCTGACAAAAACAGTTGCTAGAACGGTGTTTATCATAGCAGGTCCCAGGTCGAGACCAGAGCCTATCCAAGAGACAAGATGTCCTTTTTTAGCTAAGATAGAATGACCAGTCACCCACTTGGACACACAGGGACAGATTCAGAATACGTAAGAGCTCCAACTGGTCTGCCTGAGGTCCACTGATTGTTATGTTTGAGAATTAAACTGGTTTCAAACAAGGGTTGGATTTCCTCTGGGGGCACTGCATATAAAGAGTGGATTACTGATTGTATTTACCAGAATGTGTAATGTCACCTTGTTACTCTGTTTCATTGTGAACTGCCATTCTCGTCATTTTGTTGATTGTTCTCTCGAGAAAATAATTAACTCTTTCACCGAATATCCAAACTTTAATCCAGTCTACAGCCTGTCTTTATTTTTGTTTCAACAAGGTCTCTTCTTCATTCACAAATTCCTCCCTCGCTGAACAGAAACTTCCACAACACTATTATTGGGAGCATGCTTTGCTCCTTCATGTTTTAATGTCATGGGCATAGGATCTATCAACATCAACATTTTAATTTCATTGGGCAATGGTTAATTGTAGAAAGACGTAATGGCTGCGTTATGGAGCTACAATGGCTGCTACTGAAAGCTAAAACAAGTTTATCAATAAATAAAAAAACATGCAGCATTACAGTATGAATTACATACACATATTAAAGGTTATAAATCCCCAAACTGTGGAAATTATACCCCTTAAGATAAACACACAGTGTAAATCCAAACACAAGCATTATAATCCCGTTTCTGTATGTCTCTGCAACGGTGCTGTTTGTGTCTCAAATGGAGGATTGGCCAGGAGAAAGATGATGATTCATACACGTGCAGGCGCACACGCACACACACACACACACACACACCAGAGGCACCTCCCTAGCCTACAATTAAAATGCTACAAGTGACATAACATTAACATGTATGTAATGTGCACCATGACTGTGTCAACATATATGTTGCGAGTGTAACTGCATAGGCTCTCTATGTCTGTACGGCTGTGCACTTTTACACTACCTGTGTATATACATGTGTTGTCCCTGCCTGTGTGTGTAATAGGTGTTTAGTGTGTGTTTACATTTTTTGAGTGTGTGTTTGTGTGTGTGTGGTGTGTGTGTGTGTGTGTGTGTGTGTGTGTGTGTGTGTGTGTGTGTGTGTGTGTGTGTGTGTGTGGTGTGTGTGCACACGTATGAATCATCATTTGTCTCCTAGCCAATCCGCCATTTGAGACAAAAACAGCACACACGATCAGTTGGTCAGTCAGTTAGTCAGTCAGTCAGGTAATGAGCATTAATTGTCTAGCTGTCACTGTACTGATGCACTGACATGATTCTACATCCCCGTCTAGCTCTGCATCTCTCTCTCTGTATCTCTCTCTCTCTCTCTCTGTGTGTCTCTATCTCTCTCACTCTTGGTATGTCACTCCTACCTCTCTCCATGCTCTCTTTTCATCATGCTTTCCCTCCCAATCAGGCCAGCACACTGATCCTACGGCTGTTTGACATTTATTTAAAAATAAGTGATCGGGGTTGAAGTTATGTGACCGTTTCTCCAGATGGTCAACTGTCCAACCAGTCATCCAGTTTATGTAATCAGACAGCCACTCAGTGATTCCAGACAGCCAGTTTTTACAGTTAACAGATCACACAGCTAGCTTGCCAGTGTGCCTTTCAGATGCTTCGTCCATCTATACGACTGCCCATCTGCATCTGCCTGTTTAACATATCCCTCGCTCTGCTTAGCAATCCACCAGACTGTGGGCATGTCCGATGTTGAACTTGACGGGCTCTTTTAATGCTAGGATTACTGTTCAGATTGGATGGTACTGCAGTAAAAAGGCATACAGTGGTATTGGAAAATAGCATCTGTGTTATTTTCATTACCATCACTCTTCTCTTAGTGTTGGTGTAAACAAGTTGGTCACTCAAAATAATGAAACTAGCGCGGTTTGAATTATATATAACAAGACCCAGCAAATCTCAGTAATGTAACGTGACGTAAGATTTCCATGAATAAAGCAACATATGTGCCAGAGAAGGGAATACTTCCCTTCTTGGGTTTACTGTTCCTCTAACAACAGGGGTACGGGATTCCTCGGAGGTCCTCAGAGTCAATGCAATGGGACTTCCAAATTCTTGTAGAGTCATAAATCTAACATATTATTAGCAAATATAAATCCCCATTGCTTACTGGCCTATAGGTAAGGTGGTAACTGAGGCCATCCACAGATACAGTTAATCGTAAGGATTTACTGTGATACATGTATGTTTACCATTAAAACATTATTTGTAAAATTATGCCAACACTTATTAGGCTATTTTAATAGCAAAGAATGTATACATGAAGGCTTTAGGCTGCCCTACATGTTATTCTAGGCCCAGTGTATTCGATCAATTATGCTACTATACAGTATGTGTAGTAGGGGGTCCCTTCACCATCTCTTTTTCAGTTAAGGGGTCCTTGGCTTAAAAAACATTGAAGACCCCTACTCTAACGGTGAATAAGATATGAGTGTCATTGAGTTCAACGGCTTCAAAAGTAGCAGTGGCCCAAACATGACCACTGACCAGCTCTAAGTTGTTTACACAGTCATGGTGTATTGAGGAAAACAGAAAAATAGAAAAAGGCACAATGTGCAATGGAAAACCTGATGAAAACAGGCAGAAAGGTATGGCAACATTAACTAATGTGTTGCATACTGGGAACTCAGTATGCAACTGTGGAACTGTGGACTTGAGACTTGGACTCAAGTGGACTCGAGTCACTGTTTTGATGATTTGGGACTTGGCTTGACAAAAAATAAATTACTTGAGATTCAACTAAGACGTGTAAGTTAATGATGAAAGACTTGACTTCAGGCATGATGACTCGAACAACTTGTGTATATTTATAAGTTTGAATATTGGCTGTTGAACATGAAATGAAATAAAATTGATTTGTCACGTTTCTAACTATCAAGTACACTATGCAGCAGCGCAAAATGTGAATCATGATTGGACAACTGGCTTCTTGCTATCGCAACACGTAACATCAAAGACCCCTGATGAAGCCTTATTAGTTGGAAAAGAAGGAAAAAAGCGAACTGCTGAATGCAAGAACTGGTCATTGAAGACTCATTCTGATAATAAGTGTTTCCCAAGAGGTCTGATGTTAGCTAACATTAGCATTTTTGCTTTGATTACATTAATTTCACTGACTATCAATAATTATTCATTGTCATACTGTTTTTAACTAGTTAAACAAACTATTTAGGATTGCCTTAACTAAGGACTCTACTTGACTTGACATAACCTGAAACTTGTCTTGCCACAAAAAAATAACTTGAAACTTGCTTAAGACTTGGACCAAATGACTTAAGACTTACATGGGAATTTAGCAAAAATTACTTGACAACAGTGTATGGCAGTAATATTCTCCTTTCAGTCTTACCACAACCATATATCAACAGTGTATTAAAACTAGCCAGTGATACCATACATGCTAAAGCTGGTAAACATGTAAGAAAAAAAGCCCTGATGGCACAAAGGTGGAAAAAGAGGACCAGATGAGAGCTTTCATTCAAATGAGTCGGCGCAAAAAACTGTTGCTAGTATTTTAGTGAAAATGGGTTTGTTTTACTTATAAAAGACATTTAGGAACTAGGTATGTTTCCATCTCATCACCACATCTCTATCAGTGAAGAAAGGCTGATAACACAGTGACACCATTAATTACCTTTACAGTTATCCACTTGCAGCCTTGTTACTATGGGATTGTGACTATATTTTGTCGTTTGTGTATTTATTATGAAATACTCCTCATTTAATAATTTCTGTAAAAGTTATTTTATAAAGAGATCGATAGTTACGAATTGTAACTCCAGATTCTATGAGTATAGGCGTAGCCCTCTAAGAGATGACGCTACTGGGTACCATCCCTTTGCGCATGCGCAGTTGTGAATATTTTTTTTCCCGCCCGTGCGTCCAGCACGGGCCTCAACCACATCTGCCAATACTGTATATAACATAAGCGGACCCGTTTGTTTCCCAACATCCGCATTTTTCTTCAACCAATGTTAGTGGAGAAGATGGCTCTTAGAGCGTGCATGCACATGACTGTTTGTTGTTTGGTCAGCAGGTCAGCATGGAGCACAAAGCCCATTCCGCCGCTGAGCGAGACATGTGATCATGTTGTCCAGCTCATGGTAGGGTACTGTTGGGCGGTTACCGCCGTGTGGGGCGGTACTGGTACGGGCCAGTGAAGCAAGCATGGACCTGCTTTCGAGGAGACGGAGATGTGGGCTTCCGTCGGAAGCGGGGTGGAGGCCAGGCTCTGCCGCAGTGGCGGGACAGCCGTCCATCTCCCGGGTTAGGGGAATGGTACTTGGCATTCTCATAGGTCAAGAACCATAACTTAGCGGTGGGCAGAGAGCCCGCCCGCTGCAGAGGAGAAAGCCGCTGGAGTGGTGCTCCTCTCCTGGGACGGAGACAGTTACCGTAACGGGACTCCATAATAGAGGCGTTATCCGAGGGTGTCAAGCCAGTGGACTCTTACCCGTCAAAGACGTACTCTTCTGGCAGATCCAAGGATGTTGAGGGGGTCTGCCCAGCTGCCATCCCCCTCCTCAACAACCTGACAAGCCAGAAAAGCTTCCGCCCGCCATAATGCTCTTCAGATGGCTGGCGGGCGCAGAACTGGCAGGAGGCATCGAGGGGTGAGTGCCAGGCAGATCCAGGGTGTTGACGAGGTCCCGTCATTCTGTCCAGCTGCAATCCCCCTCCCCAACAATTTGACAGGCCAGAAAGGCTATCGCCTGCCGTAATCTCTTTAGATGGTAGTTGGGCATGGAGCTGGCAGGAGGCTTCGGGGGTGAATGTCAGGCTGGTGTGAGCAGCACCGAGGCAGGACTTGCAGCGAGGGTGGAGATCCGACAGCAGGATGTAGCCGGTCCGGCAGCTGGTACAGAGGTGAACACCGCGGGAAGTATTGGCTTACAAGTGGCTCACCAAGCAGAATACCTTTATAACTCAGCTTTTAATGTCGACAGTTTTCTGAAGCTCACTGCATTTTAGTGAGTCAAGAACATGGAATTATGTACGAGTAGAATATTTACAGCATAGAGTTTTTAGTGTCTACACTTGCCGCTCCCCTCAAAGAAGCACCAAGGACGGAGTGAGGATACTAATTTCCTCTCTAAAGGACAACTTAGAGCTTACAGGTGGATGCTGGGGTGGAGGTGACGCTTTTGAAATGCTATATGATCAGCAGTGGGGACAGCAGTAGCAGCTAATAGCAGCTTTCAAGAGAGTGTTGTGGCAGCAGGCATGAAGCAAGAGAGTGAGCAGAGCACTGACAGCTTAAGTACATGCCATGATTAAAAGGGTGCTATGGATATATGTCGCAGTGAGAGGAGAATGCCTTGTGAGTGTAGAGTCAGTCGCGAGTCAGCTCACAGGCTTTGTTTAATTTCAGATGAATAGAGAGTATGGAAAAAGCAAAAAACCTATTCAATTAAACATACATTATTTAGTAAGTTAAACCTTTTTTCTTTATCTGCATATATACTGCACACTAGAATAACATAAAGCAACCAAGGTCTCCTGTGAAATAAAACCTGCTAACATATATATCAAAAATGCAGTACGACCTGCAAAGGCTGCTGGTCTTAATGTTGGTGTTCTCATTTGTTGATGGTAGGTATAAGACTGTCTCTAAATGAATGTGGAATTGAACTATTGATGGCTCAATGTTGATCCCTCATCCCTTTTCTTCTCTTTAAGAAATGATGTTGATATTGACCAGTACTGGCTGAATATATTTCAAAACACTTTTTCCAAGGGTCTCAGGCAGTTTTCTAGCAATGGCCGTGACAACCTGTATCAATCACACCTTCACAAGGTGAAATTAGGATTGATGTTTGCAACCAGGGGATTTTAACAGTTCGCAGGTATGAAGAAAGCTTGTGAACAGACAGTTGTCGGTTGAAATCCAGCGACCATACAGGGGAATCCTGACAGGGGAAGTAAAGGTGAGCCTTATTCAATGACCATTATAATGTGCTCGACCAAGGTACTTGACCTCCAGTTCCTCTGGTAAAGCTGGAACAATAAACAACTGTGATGGGAAGCTCATAGGTGTAAAATATAAGGTCTAATTTAAGTGGATATAATAGACAAGCTTTTCCACTGGCCATGTCGAAGTCTAACTTTCCAATGACTCATGATAACTGAGGCAGGGTGCACCCAAAACCTGAAAAAATAGGACTGAAAACCACCAAAGAGTTATGGGACACACTTTAATCGATTTATTCACAAAATGATTTAAAAAATCTCCCAATTCCCCCCCAAAAAAATTATAAAAACATATGGTCAAATCACCTGGGTTTTCTAGATGTGCCATTAATGTATCTTAATAATCATTAAATGTGGTTCCTCTGCCTGCTGAAACGTGAGTCCATTCAGCAAATCCAAAATATAGACGTGCACTGGGGAAAAAAGAACAGCTTTCTTCTTTTCAAAAAAGCTGACTTTTTTGAGACATAGCAAACATGTATATCTTGGATCCTGGTTTCTCATATATATAACAATCTAAATGCTCTGACATGGTGGAAAACAATCTACCTAACACAAACCAGAGACGAAATCAACATAAACTCATAAAACAGATATTACTCTTTTCTATCTTGCAGAGCATTTGGCTTCTTCTTGCCAACACAAGATTCACCTCACACTTGTACAGTAGATGTATGCCCCTGGCAAAAACTATTTGTTTCAACCTGTCATTCTCCGAGTGTAATCTATTTTTTTTTGGTCTGTCTAGTGGAACACCAGTCCATCAGTGACACAACACAGCTTAGAGTAAATGGATAGACAAGAAACGCTTGTTGTGGAGAAGACCAACACAGAAAAAGCAGTGAGAAGATGATGAAAGACATTGAAAAGAAGTGAATATACTGAAAACATAACCAAACTAATTTTTAGGGGGAAGATTTTTGCCAACATAAAAAAAACCTTGCAAAAGAAAAATGGCAGAAAACAAGATGAGGACACAGACAATGTTCTTAGCCAATGTAGGAAATTTGCTTTGAATTATATTTGTGAAGCAAGAGACACGTAGGGATACACTAAACACCAAGAATTTCTTTTCTCTCTATGTGCTGCTGAAGGGAAAAAAGAGAATGGCCTTAGGCAAGGGCCAATGGGCGTTTTTCCTTTTTTAGTTTCTCTCTGTGTTAACACCTAATGTTTACTACTGTAGTAATTTCAAAAATATTTGTAACTCTAACTTTAAACCCCACTGGATGATTGTTTATTTTTTAAACTTATTTTCCAACCACTCATTATGTGAAGTACTCAAAGAAGGTATTAAGTTGTATTCATGGATAATTTGTTCTATGGCTTAATTGTAGACCCGTTGCTATGGAAATATTTGGCAGTCTACCCAAGGCTAGCTACTGTAGCCTTAAGCTAACTTTAAAAAAATAAGACTGGCTGTAAACATATTATTGAGATGTTTAATGATGTTTCTTAAATTTGTGTTAGAAAGGGGAGAGGAGAGAAATATGAGAGATTTATTTCCACAGAGCATTTCATGCAGAGAAACAGACAGGCAGAAAAAAAAGATCTTATTCTGAAGAAGAATTACAGTTATTTTGCCTCTGGGAGTGTATGTTTTATGTACTGAGATACACACACACACACACACACACACACACACACACACACACACACAGGAAGTGAGAGGTACACACAGGATCACACAACTCTACTGCCGTACTGTGAGGAGTTGAGTGCCTTGCTCAAGGGCACTTTGACAGTGGGTGGCATTTGATTTGTGCGATAAGAGGGTAAGAACCCCGCTGATTTTCTGGTGTCCTTAAGCATCAGCCTGCTGTGCAATCCCCTTATACTTAAACCAGGAATCTCACCCACCCCCACACTGTCTGTCAAGCTGTCTGTCTCCCAGAGTGGGATGCAGAGGCATGTGTGTTTTTGCGTGTGTTAGTGTGTATACAGGTGTAAAACAGAAGTAAATGTAATAATAAGTGCACATATCAATACTAACATTTGTGCAATTTTTCCACATGAAATCGCAAAATCAGCAGAGAAACTGCATTCTTTTAAAACTTACCATTTACCCTGAAGAAATAACAAAACTAATCTACGGGACCATGTTTACTTACACCTTCTACAACAATCACCAAATCCTAATCAAAGCTTTTAAGAAGATGGAAAGGAAGATGATTGAGAGGAGAGTGAGCTTTATTTTGATGTGACTTTCATTCAGTGCGACAAATACAATGAAATTAATGCACTTTGTTTTTAATTTAACCTGCATTATGCTTCCATTGATCATATAAGATTGACATGGTTTTCACAAGAACACAAAACGAGGGTCAAAATGAAATGTTGGGGGGAGGGATATGGGAGGAAACCACAAAAGGACATTTGTTTTGAAGAACTGCTCATTCTGAAAGCACAAAATGGAGACTTATATTGTACTATGTTGTAAATATTGTTTGAACGCTGGTACAATAAAATATATAAAAAAATTAAATGTTGATATTGTACATCAAACTTTACACTTCAAAATCTTGAAAAAGTTTACAAAAATTAGCATATTATTTGGTGTATTTTCTGCAGACACTGTATATTAATCAAGACTGGTGCCTATAGCAACATTTCATTTGCTTTGAACTTTCTTGTCAGACAATTCAACACTTGACTATTTTCAGTAGCTTTCTATGATTTCAAGTACACTAAAAATCACATGAATTTTTTATATACTGTATGTCTCTTTCTCAATGACACAAGTCACATTTTGGTTAATTATATTTCCTTTGAATAAAGTAAGTATCAGTAACCTCAGTATACTTTTTCCCGCCTGACTCAAAATTAGCACCAATTATTAAACTTATATTCAAAACAAGGACTGCATTAAAAATGTAAATTAAATTGCATGTTTTGAGAAAATGCAATGTAATTCTAGGTCACTACACGCACAAAAAAGCTCCACAAAATCCCAAAGGGACCAATTTGTCTGAACTGTGGTAAGGAACAGGAGCAAGGTGGCAGGATATTGTGAAAAGACAGCTGGCAGCAAGCCACGTCTCACTGGGTTTTTCCCACTGTAAATCTGGCCCTTAGATGGGTCACTGGTTGCTTCAAATGGGCCCTCAAAGGATGATGTTTTATTGAATGGGAATCTCAGGTTAAAACAATGAGGTTGTGAAAAGGGGTCCCGTGGTAAAAGCCCTGATTTGCTCCTAGATGGCAAGATAAAGGGAGTACATTTAGTGATTGGACAATAAAGAACAGCTGTAGTTTCTAGAGAAGTATTGTCTTGTATGAAGAATTGCCTTGTCCAGTCATCAAGACAGAACACATTTCACCTAAACTGAAAGTTGGTTTTGTCCAAAGCAACATTTATTGGTGCATGGGTTCTTGACAAACACTCCAAACCAATTAAAACAGTGGAATTTCAACTAATTACGATCTGGAGGCATCAAAGTTCAAATGTGGCCACAGAGGTTTACCTGCACTTTAGAAAAGCCCATTCTGCCTAGCAGCAGCAGTGGTTTATGGGTATCCAGACTGCTGGCTGTTAGCCAAGACTCTGGGTCCTTCAGACTAAAGTACTCTCTGTCCCTCAAACACACAAACACACGCAACCTTGTGTTTGTTTTCAAGTCTACAGAGGCGTAATGCACGTCATACAGTTGCCACCTCCTGAACCTCATATTCTGTAGTGTTTTACCTTCACAAACAACTACATTACATAACATGTATCTGTTAGTCAGCAGTCTCTGGTTTCCACAGAACAGCACACAACAGTTGTCGAACAGTTGTTAAAAATTATAATTGACAAATTAAGAATGGATAGTGAATCACTTAGTAACCATTTGATGTGATGGCCCATGAAGACAAAAGACAACTAAGAGCCAAAGGACAAAATATATGCTACAAAAAATACCAAAATAGTGAAGAGATAACATAAATATGCTATCTCCATTTCAGAAACCAGGCCCACAAAAAAGTTTGAGTTCAAATCTTTGCTCAAAACTTACAGGGTGTTATTAGTGTGTCCTGGTGACCTTGATCTTATAATCACAGTGTTCCAGGTTAATTTGTGGCCAGAGACCTTTGTTGCATGACCTGTCTTCTCTCTGTCCCCCCATTTCCTGTCAAAGCTCTACTGAATGCTACAGAATCTAGTCTCGCATTGCCAGACCTGCCTCCACAGTGCTGCGTAGGAGGGTCTGGCTAGACCACACAATATTCGGGATTGAAATAAAACAATTACAGTTATAAAACGTTATCAATATAGACTATATGCTATCTAATAAATAGTGGCCAAATGACATCTAAGAGTCTCTTTGAGCCCCAAACTAAAAATCAGTCTCTCTCAAACTCATATAGTGTACATACAAAAAAAACATACCTTTGGCTCAAAAATCACTAGAAAAGTAAAATGAAAGCTGGCCAAAAGCCTGACATTGGCTCTTTTCCATCAGTAATGTGAGACAATTGGAACAAAAACAAAAAAAGCTCAAAGTTGTGAATGTGAGCTATGGATATGTTCCAAAAACAGGGGCTTTTGTCAAATCTGACAATATATACAGTATATACTGTTTATATTTTTTGTTGTTGAAAAAACAAATTGGAAAAAAAACATCTAATTCTATCAATACTCTATTCAAACTAACAACAGCACTAAAACAATCCCCTCCTTTGTTTGAATGAATTAATGCATTGACAAGCTTCAGCTAAAAAAAACATTTGTTGTCCAACAAAAAAGGTTGAACCTGGCTCATCATCCAACATTAACAGTGTCATTTTACATCTCCATTATTAAGATTGTTGTCAGGCTAGTACTATAAAATGCTGTGCAGTGTTTTGGTGTCTTATATAAGCCTGATAAATGATATGCAACCTAAAAAGGAGCTATTTATTTAACTAAACTAAAAAACAAGGTTCTTCAACTTTTGGCCATTTTGAATCAAATACAGGACAGTTAGAAAATTGCAACTACAAACTGTCCTTCTATACCTTTGTTTCTTTACCTCCACTATGAGTGTCTATCTCTCACATTTTGTACTACAGTACAGTCAGGCTATAACAAACCATCAATCAAAATGCTTGCAGGTGAACAACCATTACTGTTACACACACCACACACACACACACTTATAACTGCTGTCCTCGCAATACTGTATATTGCTATATCAATCAGACACAAACAAAAAGTAAAGTGCTTCAACCTTGACTCTACATACACAATAACAACAATAATAATAATAAAAAATTAACAATTAATCCTGCAAGGGGAAATTACAATTTACACTCTGTTGTTATTACACACATTTCACACGCTTGCTCTAAATGGTGAGATGTCAGAGTGAGGGGGCGTCCCATGGAAAGGCACCCCGAGCAGTTTGGGGTTCCGTGCCTTGCTCAAGAGCACCTTGGCAGTGCCCAAGAGGTGAACTGGCACCTCTTCAGCTACCAGTCCACCACCATACTTTGGTCTGTATGGGGACTTGAACAGGCAACCCTACTGACTGAGCTGCTGCAACCCCATCCACATCATTGATTTCCCTCTCTTTGCACAGCATTAATATCAAATCACGAGTGATTTAGAAATTACCCCAGGAGATTGTGAAGGCCATGGCAAAACCTTCAGTTTACGCCTCTTGATGTAATCCACCTTAGATTTTGAGGTGGGTTTAGGATCATTATCCATTTGTAGGAGCCATGCTCTCTTTAACTTCAGTTCTTTCACAGAAGGCATCAAGTTAGCGTCCAAAATATGTTGAAATTTTGTTGAATCCATTTTTCCTTCTACTCGTGAAATGTTCCCTGTGCCACTGGTTGCAATACAACCCCAAAGCATGATTGATTCCCCCCCCCCCCATGCTTAACAGTTGGACAGAGGTTCTTTCCATTAAATTATGTGCCTTTCCTTCTCCAAACGTACCTTTGCTCATTGCGGCCAAAAGGTTATATTTTAACCTCATTGGTCTACAGAATTTGTTTCCACAATGCATCAGGCTTTTCTATATGTTCATTTGCAAACTTCAAACGCTAATTTTTGTGGTGAGGACATAAAAGAGGTTTTCTTTTGATGACTCTTCCATGAAGACCATATTTGAAGAAGTATCTCTTTATAGTGGAATGGTGTGCCACAACTCCAGTGTCTGCCAGGTCTTTCTGGATGGATCGTGTAGTAAAACGTGGGTTTCGACTTGCTTTTTTCACAATTCTGCGTGCGGTTCTGTCTGTTTTTTTGGTCTTCCAGATCTTGCTTTAACTTTCACTGTTCCTGATGACTGCCATTTCTTAATTACAACCTGAACAGAAGATATTGGCATCTGAAAATGCGTTGCTATCTTCTTATAGCCTTCTCTTGCTTTGTGAAGGTCAACTATTTTCAGTTTCAGTTTTCTAGACAACTGCTTAGAAGAACCCATGGTGCTATATGAATTTCTAATCTGTCATTTGATGCCTTTTGGAGATTTTTCCATCTTTTCTTGGCTTCTTTATGCACGTTATTTCAAATTTTTAGCTGGGGTGCCCAAACTTTTGAGCCCCACTGTGTGTATATATATATATATATATATATATATATATATATATATATATATGTTATATATAACATATGTTATATATGCGAGTGTGACTGCATAGTCTGTCTATGTCTGTACGGCTGTGCACTTCTACACTGTAAATTGAATGTAAATTGTAATTTCCCCATAGGGGATCAATAAAGAGTATAAATTAAATATGATATACACATGTTGTTCCTGTGTGTGTAATAGGCGTTTGCTGTGTGTTTCCATTGTTTTCTGTGTGTGTGTGTGTGTGTGTGTGTGTGTGTGTGTGCGCGTGTGTGTGTTTGACCACATTGAAAAGCGTATAATCCTGCGCTATGGGCAATATCAACAGAGAAAACCACTGGGCTAAAGTAGGACAAGCTTTCCTTTAAAACACACACAGATAGACGCGCACATAGCTAACACAAACACTGCATCACCAATCCACTGTTGGGGAAAAAAGAATTATTTGACAAACCATTAAAACTGATTCTCTATGCTTCTGAGAGACAGTGAGAGAGAGAGAGAAAAAGAGTGTATTAGAGAAAGGAAGCAAGAATTAGGAGACCCTCCTCCATTTCCTCTTGTCTTACCCCCCCACCCCCTCTTCTGTCAGGTTTTGTTTAGAAGCCAATGACATGTGTCCTCTACATGTGTGTGTTTATGTGTGTGTGTGCGTGCGTGCGTGCGTGCATGCATGCGGTGTGTCAGTGCAGTAACTGAAAGATTTCTGACAAGGTATGAACATTAAAAGCTTCTACAGTCACATACAGTACACCCATAGGTCTGAGGGAAGGGCACCTTCACACACGCCTCGGCACACACGTGCATATACAAATACTTTACATACACATAAATGTGTTTAGGCACACGCACACCCTAATGTATCAAAAGACCAAGTTATTGAGCAGCTCATCATCTAACCAATCCCTCACTAGTTACATTGCAAATATGAACACCAACAGAAGAATTGGCACAAATTTAATTTGAGGACATTAAAGCTGACCAGTATAAGTCTGACAATTTAATTGAAGCGACAACATGTGCTTTCCTTGTATGTATTAAAAGATGACCCCGGTGATATTCTATATTTTTCCAATTGTCAACAAATTTCATGAAAATGCTCAAATTACAATAAACTGATAATCCTACAAAAAAGTTTCTGCATCCAAGCCTGTTACATCTTATTCGTCTGCGATATAGACTGTTGTTGTCCAAACTATATTATAAACAGTGAGCAACAACATTCCACTAAGTTGCAGATTATTATAAATCAATCCTACACCATTATCCTGCTATAATACTTAATAGTGCACCAAATCTGCAGTAGTTAAAAAATAGGCTAACTTAAAATAGTTAAAGGGGATCTATTACATAGCATTTTCAGGTTCATACTTGTATTTGCGTTTGGATTAGGACATGTTTACATGCTTTAAAGTTCAAAAAACACTTTGTTAACAATGCAGGAGTTTAAAACAACAAAAACAAAAAAAGACTCCAGTCTTAAACCTTTACCTCATAATTTGAAGCTTTGGCCACATTTAACATGAAAATTTGACATTAAAACATTGTAGAAATGACAGAAAATACAGAAAAGCATATTATGTCCACTTTAAAGGTCCAATATGTAACATATTTACAGTAATAAATCCCAAAATTATCCCAATGCGTCATCAGATATTAAGGAAATACGCTAAATTGAAATACTATCTTTTCATACAACTATGCTTATGCCAGTATTTTCTCCTTTTGAAATTTCTGTGATGGTATCATAGTTTGAAAGCCGGGCTGGGTTGCCAGATATACCTGTAAAAATTGTAAACCCAGCGCGCTACAGCTGTAACGTTAGTACGGTCATGAAAGCAGCAAGCAAATGAACGGGATAAACACCGGGAACACACCGCAAGCATAAGTGTCGCGTAGCGTAAAAAAGCGTCTGATTGTGTGCCTGGCTTTTTGCACCAGCTGTGTATTTGTACGCACCAGTCAGAAAGCGATGCTTCTCCTCTCGGCTCTCTCCAGGCTCTCTCTCTCTCTCTCTCCGATAGTAAGAGACAGGATAAGTGAGGAAAACTGGCAATTGTAGCATGTGTGCGAGTCTGTCGTCTGTCTGTCTGTCTGTCTGTCTGTGCGTGCGTGCGTGCGTGTCTGAGAAAAGTCAATACAGCCAAATTCACCATGAACTTAGGTTTTCTTATTTTGAAATGAGCTTATTTTTTGTAAAGAATGTGGCTGCACTGTGGTCTTCCTGTATGTGATTACCTACCTGGCTGTACTCACATTGAATTGGTCGCAAAAACAAGTGAGTCACAGAGAGTAAAGTGGTCCCGACTGGTCCTGGCTAACACCACCATGCTAACCCTGATAACTGCTAAAGTTACCGACAGACAAGGGTCACGGCTGTTTACAATGTGTAGTCTGTTCAGTGGCCGTAGCCGTCAAGGGTGAGTTTTTTTATGCCAAGAGAGGGGGGCTGTAAATCGGGAAGAAAGGACCGTGAGTTTGCAGTGCGTTCAGCGAGTGTTTCCATAATTCTGAGCCAATAAAGTGTGTTCAGTCGGGTGGAGAGGATGGCACGGTAGTGTTATTTTTAGTGGTATCTATCGTAATTGTAAGCCGAGGAAGTGTGTCTGTCAGTTGGGTACAGCGCTCCGCGTGAGAACAGACTTTTATGTCTGTAATATAGCCAGCATCTAACGTTAGCTACTCCGCTGTGCTGTGAAGTAATGTCAGGCTATGTGAGACAAGCGTCTAGCAACGTTGTTGTTAATGCTGCGGTCAGCCCTTGCAACCTCCGTGAACTTTAAGTCTGGGGAGTCTCTCCAGTACTTTGAATTTGTACTGTAATGACTATTTTAGCTGTCAGTATTACATATCTCACCTTTAAGCAATCTTTGTAAAATATATTTACATTTTGAAGTTTCAGCAAAAAATGTTTTTTTTTTTATTTATTTTAAATGAGTATGAACAAATGAGGCTAGGGCTGGTTATCACAGACAGGGTGTTTTGGTCATTTCATAGAATGTGTTGACATTAAGAAAAATACACAATATTGGCACCCTAATCTGTATCTGTTTGGAACTAAAACAGAAAGATTCAAAAAAGGGTCAGACTGGTAACAAAGTTTGGCTGCTAAAGTTTTTCTGTCTCCATCCCTAACCTTGTCTCAACATCTCTACAGCTTCACAAATTAAACTTAAATAATTTAATTAGTAATTAGGAACAAAGTAAAACAATAACCATAACTGATAATAACCTAACAAAGGTTCAGAAATGTTGGCTCCAATGATAATTCAGCATTCAGAACAAAGATCTTACTCTTTAGAACACTGTTTGGGAGTCGGAATGCAATCCTACAGACTACCATCATTGATTAATTTGACAGTCACACATCCCTGCACGTACAGCCGGCTTTGGTTCCGTAGCATTTAGCGATTTATTGTGCTGCAGATCAGAAGGCTGAATGTAAATAAAGACAATAGCAATAACACAAAACAGTAACATTTCAGTTTCTTGCTGAAACTCTTTCACTAGTGTATAAAACATGACCGATATGAGAAAATTCCCCCTCCTCCACACTTTCACTCATCCTTGTTTGATTGATTGCCACACTTCTGTTGCAGCCGTAATCCGTCACTGTGCTTTCCAAAACAAGAGAGAGAAGCTGGACAGACAAGATTCATGTGTCCTGTGGGGCTTTAATTCCCCCATTATTGGAAACCACTAGGACTCTCAAAATAATTTGGATTTTAGGATATCAAGTCATCAAGTGTAGTGTAATATTCTGTTTTCTTAATTATCTTTTGTCTTTGCAGAAATTTAAGCTGTGGTAGACTTTAAAGTCCCACATTACTTGAAAATGTGTTTCGCTTATTGTTACTTCACTTGGATCTTTGATCTTCACTGGGCAGAAGGATGTGCAGAGATAATAGATAACAGCGGTGTGTTCACCTTAAATGTGAAACAAGACATCACTATTTTGGGAGTTAATTATGGTCCAGTATGAATCTTAGAGAAGTATGACATGGAAACTTGTCAAGTGACTACATTTTAACATTTGCACAATTATAGATTCAAATATAGATTTTTTTTGGATTCTGGATATAGATGGAGTATGTCTGAGATCATTAATTTAGAAAACACAAGTTATGAAAAGCTAATGTGAGTAATTGGTGGCGGTATCTGGGGGCACAGATGGTGTCTTGGAAATTTGCCAGGAGTTTTTGTGCTAAAACAAAGAAAAGGGTTTTTTGAAAGGCAACCATCTAAGTACCTGGCAAAGTAAATAAGTCATTTTTTATGTTTGTGGGCAGTAAAGACTTACTTATTGCCCGCTTTAAGTATTCAAAGTAAAAAATGACAAATGGCCAAAAAGAAAAAAGACTGATAAAATGATTGTGTTTCTCAGGCCGTGGCCATGGCTGCAATGAGAAATTAGCTCTGCTTGAAGTATAACAATGATTCCACATTAGTCAGTGTTACTGTGATTCAGGCGATCAGACCGTAAGAATGACTCAGACAGTCTGCCCAATAAAAGCACAAGGTACATTTCTTCACAAGATTTGGGAGTGCTCTCCCGTTGGTCAGTTATGGAAAAATATTGCATCCAAAATTTCTACCTTGATAAATGTTACTGGGCCTGCTACTGTCAATGTTTTGATTATGAATGATCTGTCAGCCTTTCAGCTCTCTAGAACACAAAAATGGGCTGTGTTTGCTGGACTTACAGCTGCTAAAAAAAATGATTGCAACCCATTGGAAACCACCACATGACCTGTCATAGTACATGGACCCTTTTGTTTTTGAACGTTGTGTACACGAAACTTTTGACGACGCACATCCATGGAGAACCAGGAAAGACCCTGGACACTTAGCGCAAAGTCGCTGACTCACTCACCTCAACCTGCACATGTAATTGGTCCTTTGACCCTTGTCTCAGTGTATTGTTTCCATGTGTTTGTTTGAATATATATTTTAAAAACTGTGATCACAAAAACAATATAATGACTCCGATCAGATCCTACGCACAGTGTCTAACATGTAACACTGGGGGACAACAGAACCCATGACAAAGCCCTGAAAACAAGATTGATCAATCAATCAATCAATCAATCTCTCTCTCTCTCTCTCTTTTCCTTTCATCCTTTTTTGCTTTTTTTACCTATTGTGTGAAAAGCAGAGGCATTCAGATTATGTTCATATTTGACCACATTTGATCAGAAAAGCTATTGGGATTTCTTGAATCAAATAGTCTATTCTAATTTTCTCTGATCTCTGGACCTCTTACATCTCCTCAAATCATCTGCACTTGCTTCTTCTTCATTCAACTTCACTCATACTGGTTTCCCCTTGATTGTCTCTCTCCTTGTATCGTCTCCTGCCCACTTCTCCTTGTCTTTGCTTCTCTCAGTCTTTTCTAACATTCGGCTGCATCTTGTTTTTCTGTATACACGAGCAAAGGGACATGTTGACGCAGAGATAAGAGATACAGTCAAAAGAATGAGAGGCAGAGAAAAAGTGATAAATGAATTGGATATCAACCAGAACAAGGGACAGGAAATGTAATATTCACACACACATTTCTTCGTGTCTATGCATTAACCAAATTCTTATTCAGCAGATGTGACCAGACTCTAACACACACACCCACACACACACACACACACACACACACACACACACACACACACACACACACACACACACACACACACACACACACACACACACACACACACACTCAACTTTACACTGTCTGTACCTCAAATATTATTTAACTTTTAGAGCTAGGGAAATACCACATCAAAACTATATTTTTCAAGGACAGTTGTGTAATACACTTCTTCATTGATTGTCTGCATACACCACAAGTAGACCAGCTAGTGAAGAGTAACCTAATGATGTGATGAGCTTAAAAATCTAATGGCAGGATGAAGCCTAGAGAGGTGCTCGCTGAAGCTGCTGATTCTCTCCACTGTAGTCCCATTGACAGTGATCGTTGCATTTCCTTCTCTCTGTCATTTCCTGTATTTCCCAATCAGCTCCTTTGTTTTGCTGACGTTAGGATGGAGGTTGTTTTCCTGCCATCAGGATGCCAGGGCTCTGATCCCCTCTCATAGCGAGCGGAGATCAGGCCAATGACGGCCGTGATGTTGGCAAACCGATGATGGTATTGGAGCTGAAGTTCATACATGAACAGGAAAGGGCTGGGCAAGCAGCTGATCTGAACACACCTTGAGATGTGCTGACGTGTTTCTCACATCACATTGTATTGAGGAGGAACTTGAGACATGACTTTTTCTGACAAGTGTTTTGCAGTGAAAACATGCTGTTAAGACATTGGAAGGCTAGCTACCTCAGTAGTTAACAAGGCACAATATTACAGTTTAAGACAGAGACTATAAGACTCTTAGAAATATAAGAGAAATACTGAAAGATTTGTTATGGCCCACCATGCACTCAAAACTGTTTAGGCCCTGCATAGGTTTTAGCAACAAAGTGAGTTTGTCTTAATCTTCATTCTTTTTCTGTCCTCATTCCCTTTCCATCAATATATTTGATATTATCTTCCTTCCGTCAGCCATCTGTCAATTGCCATCTTTCTACTGCCTTCTCTCATCTATTTGAATCTGCACACACACACACACACACACACACACACACACACACACACACACACACACACACACACACACACACACACCTGCAGAACTGTTATGCAGGAACAGGTGGGGGTATAATATTATAAACAACTTTTTCATATTTATGAACTAGAAGTCAGTATTCCCTTAAGACATTTTTCTGAGTCATTTTTCTGTGTGTGTGTGTGTGTGTGTGTGTGTGTGTGTGTACATTTTATGTGACATCCTTCCTTTTTTGAACCCTCAGCATTACAACAATGTTACTCTCTCTTTTCACCTCTTCTATTTTGTCGTCCTTTCTGAAATCCCCAGTATTTTTATTCTCCTGCTCTTATTTCCATTTCCCCTCTTTTCCAAGGGGACTGTCCCAAATTCTTTGAAATTTAAATCGGATCGACACAATCTTTCGTTCTAAAAAAAACAAAGTCAGTTTCATGATATGAATTTTGTACAAAAAGAGTGTAAAAGAGGTGGAGAGAGAAGACCGTGAGAAAGAGAGCGATTCTTTTGAATTAGAAAAGATGAAAAGCATGAAGAGAAACTATTATTCTAGGTGTATCACTCTGACAGTAATCTGCCAGCTGTCAATCACTCATCACAACTAATCATCAGTTGCTATAGTAACCTTGTGGTCCTCTGTAAGGAAATAAACTCATTGCTAATTCAAAGTCAAGACAGGTTATGTGCTGCAATTGGCCACAGGGCTAAAATATTCAAAGCGTGTTGACTCACTGTCTGATATGAGACTTAATATATTTTTTGGGACTATTTATTCTGCCTACCTTAAGAGAGACAAACTTATGGATGCCTTTTTATGTCTTGTAAATATTTCGGTATCCTAGAATTCAATTCAAAATTAATTCTCAGTACTTAGGGGTAATAATTTCAGGATCTACTCCAGTTTGCTGTGTGCTTAGAAAGGCAGTGTAGCTTGTTATTGCATGAAATCAGAGTAAAGTGTGTATACGATTATTAATATAGTTGAAAAAGTTATATCACCGGATGGAAATAATGTAAACACACAAAGGCAAACGTAAGACAAAAGGTAATATTTATTGATGCTAAACTTGCACAATTAGAAACTTGCAACACTAATACCTGCAATGCATAGGTACAGTAGCGTTTTGCTAATTTGGCCAGTAACTTGCATATTGGATCTTGTCAAGCTCCTTCTTCCCTGGAACTTTAGTAGAATCTAAAGTGTGGATAGACACTTGCCTTTAATGAAGACTAAGACCAGGCTGAATTTCTTGCTACTCTTTTAGATAGGCTTATGATAGCAGCGACTGACGGGCCGGTAGCCAAACTGTACTGGTTGCTGCAACTCCGGCTTCCATAGATCCATGTAACCTACTGCTATGTAATCTTTGTGATCTACGGAAGCTAGAAAGGACGTGCGGGAAGTCAGCATTGCCAGATGAAAAAATTAATGTTTTTAAAAAACAATTTTTGGAAGTTTTTAATTGATTTAGAATCGTAAAAGATAATCAAGGTTCTTAAGTGAATAGTTTTTCCCCCACCACTAGTAGTTCCATGTACACTAGTGTTCTATATGGATGTAACTGATTACATTTTTCACACATACAATCAGGATAGTAATTACCGAAGACCTCACAAATAGGTAGAATAAAAACGCCAACTTTAACACCTACTCACACATGCATGTGTAAACACTTTCCCTCACACACACACACACACACCAACCACAGAACTGAACGTTGCAATTATACAAAATACTGGCCACCCACACAAGCAAATTTGACATTAAAATACTCCCACTATACTATCTTTCACAGTGCCCAAACATTCATAAATATGACAATATCTAAGAATTCCACCTCAATTGAAAACAAAAACTTTAAAGTCAGAAAACAAAAGAGAATCAAACTTTGTTTGTTCACAAACACTTCTGCTTGTTTGTGCACCCTGTCCTCACCCTGTTGAGGAGGTTAAAGCAGGATCATTTGTGAGCATCATGCCAGCTGGGTGGGAATTAACCCATGTGAGAGAAAAAACTACTTTGAGCTGCTTTATCAATAATATCATATGTAGCCTAATGTGAGATTATGTTGTGCAGCACAGTTAGCTCTGTTTCCGTCGCATGTAGCCTCACACCCTGAGTCACACATGCCTTAGTAATGTTGGGCTTAAAAGTGTTTGACAAATGTAATTCATTTTCATTACATATAACTTAGCAAAAATAATCACGTAGGCCTTTTTAATGGAAGACATTTTGACAATAAAATCCATTATTGCTGAATTCCATTTAGCTGCGGTGCATGCTTACCGTTAAAGATAACACATGTGCCTTTCGTACTTTGACAAGTCAAACTGTCTGCAGTGGAAAAAAAGGTCTATTAGTTTACTAGTTTAACAAAAAGGTTTTTTTTACGATCTCACAGCCAGTTCTTAAGGTCAGGAGTTACCTTTCATAACTTTCTCAAACTTTACTAATTGCTCAAAGGCATAAGTAATAAGAAACAATGCTTTGTATGTTATGGGCTGAAATATGTGCAAACAGAAACTGAATTTGAATCATTTTATATTTGAATTTTACTTGCTAAACTTGAATAATTGCATTGAAAAACTGATTTGAATCACATAATTTGAAATTGTATTGTTAAATTTGAATCACTGCATTGAAAAACTGAACCGTATAGTTTGAAATTGAATTTATGTTTGGAACTGAAATCCAATAAAATATGATCAATGAAAATTCAACTCTCTATATCTTCACATTCATGTCTCACAATTCAAATTCAGACATCTGGGTACTTGAGGGATGAAGAAAGAGCAATTTTCATTGATAATCATATTTTTATTGGATTTCAGTTCCAAATAAATAAATTCAATTTCAAGCTATACTATTCAGATTCAGTTTTTCAAAGCAATGATTCAAATTAAACAATACTATTTAAAATAATGTGATTCAAATTCAGTTTTTCAATGCAATTATTCAGGTTTAGCAATTCAAATTCAAATATAAATGATTAAAATTCAGTTTCTGTTGGCACATATTTCATCCCCTACTTAACCGTCCATTACTCAGTCCAACTCTGTTGAAAGTGCCCAAATGGATGCACACAGCAACCCAGAAGTCCCATTATCAGAGTGAAGCCAAAGCTTTCACAGCCTCAATTCTAAAGTAACAGCTTAACTGATAGAACATGTAAAAGACAACTTAGAAGAAACTACATTACTCCTCTTTTGGCAGAGGCAGACCACCTCCAGCTCTGTGCAAAGCTAACATGTCCCAGACCAGACATATATGTCCTAGTAAAGAATCATTGCATAAAAAAGGCAAAGACTGAGCAAATGAAAGCCAGATGGACTAAAAAAGAGAGGAGCATACCATGAAGAAGAGCTTAATAGGAGAGTTGTGGAGAGATGGATAGAATGAAACAAAGACTGTTCTATCTTAAAGCGCCCATATTATGCTCATTTTCAGGTTCATAATTGTATTTTGAGGTTGTACCAGAATAGCTTTACATGGTTTCATTTTCAAAAAACACCATATTTTTGTTGCACTGCACATTGCTGCAAATCATCTTTTCACCCTGTGTGTTTGGGTTTCTGTTTTAGCTACAGAGTGAGAAATCTCACTTCTGTACTATCTTTGTTGGGAGTCACACATGTGCAGCAGCTAGGTAAAATCACATCAGCCAGATAGTCTTTCTCCAACTTTGGTCAGTACAAGGCAGGATTAGCTGGGAGACTTCTTCTACACGAGGAAGCACTTGTGGAATACCTGCAGAACAGGGACGTGGAAGTAGTTCTTTTGTAGATTATGGTGAACTAGTGTGTGTTGTAGCAGTGTTTTGCCATTGAAAATGAGCTAGCATGTGCTACAGTTAGCCACCTAATCTTGGTAGTGACGGAGAAAGCCGTGCAGATTTTGAACAGCTCACCCAGAAACTGAAGACAGAGGATACATTCAGAAACCTGTATCTTACCCAAAACAGCATGGATTGTTTTTTTTCCAAGTTTGTATGCGTATGGAAGCATCAAAGACACAAAATAAAAACCCAAATCACAGAAAAAGTGTTTTCTTTTCAGAATATGTGCACTTTAACGTATTTTTTCCGTCTCTAGTTCATGTCAGCAACATTTGATTAACACCAACAACTCTTTACCTATTATAAATAAGATACAGGTGGAAAATGAACTGCCTTTAAAGTTTTTTAGTGAATAAAAAGACTAAATAATTCAAATCTAAAGAATGCTTTAAAAACTGACCATGGTGAAACAAGTTTCCATAGCCTACATATACACTTTGCATATCTCAAGAATCCAAAAATTGTTATTCATTTTAAGATGAAGTGGTACTTTTTTCCATTTAGCTGAAACTTTTTTAGAGTGTGAGGCATGAAAATAATTGTTATTTCCTGATGTATGAATAAAACGGGAAGCTAGCAAAAGTGGAGAGCATCATTTGGTTTTTGCCTCTGATATCAAAGCGCTTTCCCCTCTGTGCTTTGATGTGTCTGTAGAGAAGAAAAAAATAATCTTTTGGAGGCATTTCAAACTCTGGCTTTTTACCAGCCAGCCTTTCTACCTTGATGTGTCTGAAACAAACATTTTTTTTTATCTGTATTTTCAGGAAATGCAGATTCCATATTACCACTCAACAAACACCCAAAGGGAAACAAAACAACAGTAGATTTTCTGGATAAATGCCAGCTCAGATGTTCTACAAATGACAGCCAGCCATTCAGTCAGCCAGTTAGTCAGTCAACCAATGTGGAAAGGAGTGCCAGGGGCCTCGTGTCTAAATGCCTGTGCACATTACATCTTATGATGTATGATGTTTTGAAATGCAAAATATAAATCAACTGCTATGCCTACGGGATAGAGCTAAATAAGAGAGTGTTAGAAATAGCTGTTACTATAGATCTGACTGTTGCCTTGTAAACTCAAAAGTGTCACAATTTACATGTATCTGAGGTGATATATTTAGTAGTATCGTAGTGGTAATACTAAGGTGTAATGTGATCATTTATCCATACTTGTGGAAAGTCACTGTTTTGATTTACTTCAGTACAGGTTAGTCAGACTGCAGGCCTGTTACAAAACAGCCGCCACATGAATTATGAGGATGGCGTAGATGATAGTAATGAGTGCTAGCAGCAGAACCATCCAACAATGTTTTTTAATTTTTTTCTTGGAATTTAGTTAAGTTTTATTTTTAATTGCCTTTTCACACTGGTTTTATTTGCATTGCTATTTCTCAATGTTTTACACGCAGCACTGATTATGAAATGTAGAAAACACAAATGCAATGTCAGTGTGTGCATGTCCAAATCTTAACAACAGCTTAAAGGATTACTTTACACATTTTCAACTTTGGCAACAGCTGTGACATTAAATATGAATGTGATGACAGTCCATTAAAAGTAGCACAGTCAAAAAAGGTTACATCTAACTAACTGAAGAGCAGCATTGAAACATTTAAGAGGCATGAATACTAAGTTACACTTTATGAAAGAATGCCTTATGACTCCAATAAAGGAATAGGGCTCATTACTTTTAGATTACTTAAAAAAAAAAAAGGCTTGTTTCCCCTGCAGCTCTGATCCCAATTACAATGGGGCACGTTTTGTGGTATCAGATGCATCTTTCTGGTGCTGGGCAACACATTAGCTGTCAGTCACTTGTGCATAAGCCAGCTAAACCTGTAACTACCAACAGCAGCTACATTCAGGCAATTAAAAACACAACTGTAACAGACAAACAAATAAAACAGACCCTACTTGAATCTCCATATGGCCTGATGTTTTTTTGTTTATGTTGTGTTTACTTTCTTTCTATGACATCAAATACTGAAGCTCTAGGTGGTCAATAACAAGAGCTAATCTTTTTTAAAGAGAAACTTAACAGAAACTAAAATTCATGTTTTTACTGACCACTGACCATTCCACTGGTTAAATGTATCACTCTCTTGCACTGATGTAGGCTACAAGTTTACACCAGGGAATGTCAGTACACCACAACATCACTGTTGGGTGAGGTGATGTGCAAACACAACAGTGATGTTGAGTGTGCTTAGAAGTGCACAGTTTAAAATTTCAACCAGACAGGGCAGTGAAACACTGCTTTTTCACCTGAGGGCTGTACCAAGAAGCAAGTTTGACGGAGCCAGCGTTTGCTTTAGCTGGCTTGACAAACCTGAAGCATTAATCAGAGATAGCAGGTACCACAAAGGTTATGAACTTGCTCTGTTTACTCAGGCTTTCTTCTTCAGGATCTGTGCGTTTCCATAAAAAGGGGGCATTTAGAGGGTCTTTGACTCTTCTACCGCACTAGATGGACAGATTGTGTGCCGCCTACTGTCGCCTATGAAGAATATGTTAAAAAAAACTATTACAGCAAAAAGCAGCACTGTGGCTGCAAATAAGGTGAGAGATGAATGCAGGCAGAAAATTACTATTGTTCAAATTCACAAGTGAATATATTTTTTTACCGCTCAATGCACTTTCAATGTCTACCGTTTTTCTAGACAGCTGCTCATTTTACAGCTCTGAAACTTTAAACTTAATGTAGCATATTTAAACATTATATTCAAGAACTGCATTCAGGAATGACAGTGTCCCATAATGAAGGAGATGTAGAAATCTTATTGTTTTGGGACAAATCTAGTGAAATGAATTACTTTGATAGCATGTAATCTGTGACAAATAGGGCTACCAATAGACATCAATACATATTCTAAGCGGAGTTCTATTAGCAGCAATATGCCAGTAGTGTAATCATGGACCAAGAATAAAAACATCATCTAAAGTAGTAACATATTGGTTTGATGGAATTATACCGCATTTCATATGCAAGTGAAGTACTGTTTGCTAGCTGTGATTTTATAGAAGTTTCTTTTAGAGCAAATGTCCAGAAAACTATAAAAACATATTCAGTTGTTCAGTGGGATCAACAACAACCTTACAAATAAAATAAAATGGTGTTCTTGCTCAGATTTTCTCCATAATTTATAAATATTCCCAGGGCAAAAAACCCGGAACACGGTGCATACAGTAAGCGCTACTGTAATTGCAATGGTGCGTTCGGTGACATAATTAATGCAATGTTACGGCTCAATACATTTGCATTATAATGTAGGCCTATTCCCTCTGTATCTGTATAATCTGTATCGTTTATAGACTAAATATCTGTTGTAGATTAGCAAATTGAGCTTTTTAGCCAATTTCAAGCTGAAACTCAGAATAAAAACTGACCCAAACCAGGTTAGACATGCAGCAAAAGTTGTCATCGTGACTTAAAAGGTGAGGTTACAGGAGAGCCTCCTTTGTGACACAGGAAACACATATAAAGCCGCCTACATATGATCAGAGGTAAAACTGCAAGGTAGGGCGCAGAGCATATTGCAGACAGAGAGGCATCGCTGGTATGACTCTTTAAACTGGTCTGATTTAGTGGCATACATAAAAAGTATTGCATATTTACGGCTGTATCATTCACTTTAGTAGCTATGAATGGCACAAGGAGGTGACGGTTTGTCTGGAAGTGTGTCACCTCCTGTGCACAGAGATAACTTCCTGTCAGAATGCGTAAATACATGTAGCAGCAGAATAGCATATTGGTAGAAGAAGACTACACATGGATGGCTACATTGTATTCTTCTAAAAGCAAGTGAATGACACCGCTGTGGGTGGCCAATGCTCATAGTGAACTATTCATGAGTGTTAATGTAATTTAGATTGTCTCATCCAGTAGTGCTGTGTTTTGAATTGTCATGTTGATTGTTTCGATGCTTTTGTTGTTGCGTGCCTTCTGTTTGGGGTGAGATCTGTTTTGGGAACCTCTGGAGTGGTGTTCTTTTTTATTTTTTACTTTCTTTTATTTTTGTTGTCACTGTACACTTAAACCCTGTTTTCTAGTACTTCGCTAAAATGTTCTATCACATTGTAAAAAAACTAAAGTAGTAAGTCAGATAATTTGCTGAAGTGAAACTTCTGTGGCATGGCTGTGTTCATGGTAAATTAATATTTTACTGCAGATGTCTGAATAAATGTGACTACAATTCAGGTTGGAAGCTATATTACAGACAAGATCATTCAAGAAGTTCTACTAGCTTTAGCATCTCTGTACTACACATCTCTTTGTGTGTGTGTGTGTGTGTGTGTGTGTGTGTGTGTGTGTGTGTGTGTGTGTGTGTTTGCAAAATATGGTGTCACTCTGCTCTACTCCAGCTCTGCTTCTGCCTATTTTTTATTTCTATTGCTTTATCGCTCCTTCTGTATTCCCCCACTTCCTGCTGTGTCTCAGCAGTAACAGGTGTTCGATGAGGCAGGAAGCCTGCAGATCTAAATGTTCTCATCAGTCCAACAGTCCAGCCAAATAGCTGAATTCTGCATCAGTCCACAGCCTGCTCCAGTGATGGTACCTCTGCCTGGTCACGTTCATTCTTGAACAATGCACATTCTATTTTCTACTGACAAAATACTGCTATCTTGGAATTTGAAGTATGAACTAGAGTTTGTGAATCCTATAGTGAAAACCAAAGGGTCATTAAGTTCACAGATATGTAACATATTTGGGTTTTAGACTGTTGGTCACAGAAAACAGTTTGAAGACGTCACTTTGGGCCAGGGATGTAACAATATGAAAATGTAACCTTGCGGTTATATTGACCAAAACTATCACAGTTTTCTGTATTATTGCGGTATTTTAAAAAATTTGTACAATACCGTATGTTTAGAAAGCACTGATAGGCCTACACGAGCTAAAATAGAAATAGAAGGCTTGTAAAAAATGATTTAAAACTGGTTATTGAAACACTGGTCGCTGTAAGGGGTCCGGTAAGAACGGTAAGAACAGTAAGATTTATTTAACTCCAACATGAAGTTAACTATGAAATTGTATTTGATGTTACATGTGAAATTGGATGTGGTTCTGAAATATAAACAAATACTGTAATAATGCACATATTATCTGACTTACTATGAACATTATTTCCCAAAACTAAATGTTTACATTAATTTCTAAGTAATAATTAACAATAATATATTGCTCAGCAACAAAAACTGAGTATAAGTCACATCTATTACAGCAGCACACATATTTGTAATTGAGCAAACAGTATAATACACCTTTAATAGCTTAGCACGTGGCTCCACATAATATCTCTCTCTCTCTCCAAATGTAATTTCGTAACAAGGGCTAAATTTATCCATATTGTAGCAGAACACTTTGAATTGAAATATGTATTAACGTAGTTTACATTTACACAGATAACGAGGAAGTGAAACCCAGACAGTTCAGCAAGCTACAGAATAGTTTTAACTTACATTCTGGGCTACTTAGCTACATAACTTCAACAAGTCCGAAAACAGAAAACAAAAAGTTATTTATCCAGCTGACACATTTTGTCCCTTTCTCCTGTCTGAGCGTGAGTGCTTGGCAGGAGATCAAAGCGTCTTGTCAAGGATTTGTTAATCATCTCAGGAGAGAGAGCATGTGTTACTGTCGTAAATATGGTTTACATAGCTGATAAATTTCCTGAATGCTGTCATCTTCTTCTTCCAACCTGATTCCAATTTCAAGAAAAGAAACACACGTTGTAGGCTATGCAGTGTGCGTGTATCGTGGTTTACCGTTACACTAGTAATCGTTACATCCCTACTTGGGGCCTTGAGGAATTGTGATGAACATTTTTAACTATTGCCTGACTGACTTGTTTACGGACTGTTAATTAATTGATGGATCATTAACATAATGGACAGATCTATATACAGTATATATGCATAGTATATACACTACCGTTCAAAAGTTTGGGGTCACATTGAAATGTCCTTATTTTTGAAGGAAAAGCACTGTACTTTTCAATGAAGATAACTTTAAACTAGTCTTAACTTTGAAGAAATACACTCTATACATTGCTAATGTGGTAAATGACTATTCTAGCTGCAAATGTCTGGTTTTTGGTGCAATATCTAGGTGTATAGAGGTCCATTTCCAGCAACTATTACTCCAGTTTTCTAATGGTACAATGTGTTTGCTCATTGGCTCAGAAGGCTAATTGATGATTAGAAAACCCTTGTGCAATCATGTTCACACATCTGAAAACAGTTTAGGTCGTTACAGAAGCTACAAAACTGACCTTCCTTTGAGCAGATTGAGTTTCTGGAGCATCACATTTGTGGGGTCAATTAAACGCTCAAAATGGCCAGAAAAAGAGAACTTTAATCTGAAACTCGACAGTCTATTCTTGTCCTTAGAAATGAAGGCTATTCCATGCGAGACATTGCTATGAAAATGAAGATTTCCTACAACGGTGTGTACTACTCCCTTCAGAGGACAGCACAAACAGGCTCTAACCAGAGTAGAAAAAAACTGTATATACAGTGGTGTGAAAAAGTTTTTGCCCCCTTCCTCATTTCCTGTTCCTTTGCATGTTTGTCACAATTAAGTGTTTCGGAACATCAAACCAATTTAAACAATAGTCAAGGACAACACAAGTGAACACAAAATGCAATTTGTAAATGAAGGTGTTTATTATTAAAGGTGAAAAAAATCCAAACCATCATGGCCCTGTGTGAAAAAGTGATTGCCCCCCTTGTTAAAACATACTATAACTGTGGTTGTCCACACCTGAGTTCAATTTCTCAGCCACACCCAGCCTGATTATTGCCACACCTGTTCACAATCAAGGCATCACTTAAATAGGAGCTGCTTGACACAGTAAGGTCCACCAGAAGATCCTTAAAAGCTACACATCATGCCGAGACCCAAAGAAATTCAGGAACAATTGAGAAAGAAAGTAATTGAGATCTATCAGTCTGGAAAGGGTTATAAAGCCATTTCCAAAGCTTTGGGAATCCAGCGATCCACAGTGAGAGCCATTATCCACAAATGGCGAAGACATGGAACAGTGGTGAACCTTCCCAGGAGTGGCCGGCCGCCCAAAATTACCCCAAGAGCGCAGCGACGACTCATCCAAGAGGTCACAAAAGACCCCACAACAACGTCCAAAGAACTGCAGGCCTCACTTGCCTCAGTTAAGGTCAGTGTTCATGCCTCCACCATCAGGAAAAGACTGGGCAAAAATGGCCTGCATGGCAGAGTTCCAAGGAGAAAACCACTGCTGAGCAAAAAGAACATCAAAGCTCGTCTCAATTTCCCCACAACACATCTTGATGATCCCCAAGACTTTTGGGACAACATTCTGTGGACCGATGAGACAAAAGTGGAACTCTTTGGAAGGTGTGTGTCCAAGTATATCTGGCGTAGAAGGAACACTGCATTTCATAAAAAGAACATTATACCAACAGTAAAATATGGTGGTGGTAGTGTGATGTCTGGGGCTGTTTTGCTGCTTCAGGACCTGGAAGACTTGCCGTGATAAAAGGAACTATGAATTCTACTGTCTACCAAGAGATCCTGAAGGAGAATGTCCGACCATCTGTTTGTGTACTCAAGCTGAAACAAACTTGGGTTCTGCAGCAGGACAATGATCCTAAACACACCAGCAAGTCCACCACCGAAAGGCTGAAGAAAAACAAAATGAAGACTTTGGAGTGGCCTAGCCAAAGTCCTGACCTGAATCCTATTGAGATGTTGTGGTATGACCTTAAAAAGGCCGTTCATGCTCGAAAACCCTCTAATGTAACTCAATTAGGACAATTCTGCAAAGATGGTTGGGCCAAAATTCCTCCAGGATGCTGTAAAAGCCTCATTGCACGTTATCGCAAACGCTAGTGTGATGCCCACTAAAGTGTTATCACATTTGTGGTAGTTTCTGTAATTTTATAATAATGTTTGAGTATTTGTTCAGGGGTACCTACCTGTTTCACCATCCTGCACTAAATATTTATATAGATATCAGGAGTAATTGTGGGGGTCGCCAGCAGGGGGCAGTGTGCACTATTGTGCTCCAGGGGGGCTTTACGTCAGTTTGGTCCGCTTTGCGGCTCTTCCTCTTTCTGCTGAGCGAGATGAAAAACGGACGCAGAGTTTGCTTGTCTCACTTATTTCTCCTGTTTCCAGAAAGAACATATAAGCTGTTTATGTTGTGCCAGTCGGTACCTGTAACAGTTTATTGGGGGCTCGTCCGGGATCACTCCCACCTTGTGGCCGGAAGCTGATCCAGTGATACTGCAACCTTGGACCAAAAGGGACCTGATGCAACCAGCGAACTGCAGCCAGTGAAAAAGATCACCAGACATCATCGATCCTGTCTACTGATGAAGGGGATACCGGTAACGAATAAAGAATAATGACTGTGCGTGCAGTGCTGAAATCACCACTCATCAAGAACAGAGCGTGAACTGTGATCCTGGACTCTTGTGACCAAGTGCGTGGAATTGGGAAGCAGTTATGGCAGATGGTGAGAGGAAAAGGTTGGTGTGGGCCATCAAAAAGACCCTGCTCACTCTCTCTGCCGATGAACTGTTCCAGATTGCCAAGTCAGTGGGTGCGGGACCAGGAGGGGACGAGTCTCGCCTCAAGTCGACAGATGAAGAGGGTTGTTTTGAGTATATTTGCAGTTTCATGTCCAGTGAGCCTTTACTGGACTTAGAGGATTTTGGGATGGCACATTTATTAAACCTCAGGGATGTAATCGACACAGTCATTCAGGGTCGTGATTCACAAGCTGCTGTAGCAATTGATGTATCAGTCAGTGGGGATGTAAGTCACGCTAATGAAGACGTTAACCAAACTGATGATAGTGATGCTACCGGTTTTGGGTTGGATAGTGCAACCCACGTGGCACTTCCTACCGCTAGTGACACACATGACACAGAGCTGCAGAAAATACTTACTAGTTATGAGGAGCTAAGTAAGAAAATTATGCCGCACAAACGCACACCCACTCCACCGTCTGCCCCTCAGTCATCTGTAAAGATAGGACCCACCTCACAGAGTAGTAATGTAGCAGGCATCAGAGGTTTAAGTGACAACTCGACACCACTGACCCATGACAAGTTGCTCTCCTTAAGAGAGTTGTCTTACCTTCATCGCAGGGAACTGAAGATTCAGGGGGGTCAGATTGGGGACCAGGGGGCAGATCTCAGCTATAACAGTGTCTGTCGGCAGATGGAAGACGGCTTAAAGGAGCAGTTCAGCAATGCAGAGGTTGTAAGAGCCGTCCTCAAAGTCATCAAGCCAGGAACTTTTAAAGACATGTTGATGAGTAAGGATGATTTGACTGTAGAGGAGCTAAAAGCCTTCCTCCATTCCCACCTGGGCGAGCAAAGTAACACCGAGCTGTTCCAGGAGCTCATGTGCACCAAACAAAAAGACAATGAGACACCCAAACAGTTCCTATACAGAGTCATAGGACTTAAACAGAAGATCATGTTGGCCTCCAAACATACTGACACAGATGTCAAGTACAGTGTAAGCACAGTGCAGGACGTCTTTCTCCACACCGTGTATCAGGGCCTAGGTCATAAACATGATGATGTCCGCAGAGAGCTGAAACCATTGCTTGGGGACACCAAAATATCGGACGAGGCAATCCTGAAACAGATGAAGAAAATAATGTGTGATGAAAGTGAAAGGCAGCGAAGGCTAGGTCCCGCCACCCGCCAAAGACTAACAAATGTGCACAGTGCTCAGTCTGAAATCAACGCTGCACAGTGTCCCAGTGTAAAGGAGAAGGTGCCAAAAACAGATGTGATCCAGCAGTTAACGGAAAAACTTGAACAGCTTACAAGTATGGTTGAGTCCATGAGACAGTCAATGCAGACACAGGGGACAGGACAGTTCAGCTACAATGGGAAAGGCAGAGGAGACCGCAGGAGAGAGAAACCATATGGCTGTGACAAGTGTGTGGAGCAAGATCGACCCGACTGTCCTCACTGTTTCCACTGTGGTGAGGAAGGCCACCGGGCAGTAGGCTGCCTAAAGAGACCAACACATCAGGGAAACTGGAGCCGGTCCCTGCCGAGGGACAAACAGTGACCGGGTCTCAGCGATCGTCCCAACCTGACACTTGTCATACTGACCAACTTGGAAATGAAAGACTGACAAAAGACACAAACACAAAAAAAAGACAGAAACAACCAAACAAGACAACCACTTCCTTCACTCATGATTTACCTCACAGCAAAAGGGAACGCCTAGCCAAACTCATTGGAAGGAGAGCTCTCACTCATTGTAACTTAAATGGGTTAGCAGTCAGTGCTCTGCTAGACACTGGGGCTCAGGTAAGCATGATTGATAGAGACTGGAAGAGTAAATATTTACCTGACACTCCTGTTAGGCCACTCAGTGACATCATTGGTGATGAAGACGAGTTAAGGGTGTATGCAGTGAACGGTGAAGTCCTCCCGTTCGATGGCTGGGTTACCCTTACAGTCAATTTGATGGGGAATGAGGACCCTAATCTGTCAATCACTGCGCCTTTTCTTGTCAGCAGTCTTGCCCTGGAGAGACCACTGCTGGGTTTCAACGTGCTGGAGGAGATGATACAAGAACAACCTGAAAAGCTGATTTCAACCTTTGTCGCCCTACTCTGTAATGCCTTGTGTATACCAGCAGAGAAGGCAGAGCTACTGGTGAGCTTCGCCCAAGCCAGCAGACCCCCTGTGCAGTGCGGGCGCTTACGGACAGGCAGACAGGACATTGTTATCCCAGCAGGTCAGGTAACTTGGGTCACGTGCCAAGTCCCTCCCCATATGAGCACATCTGACACAGTCTTCCTATTTGAGCCTGATGACAACAATGTGCAGTTGACAGAACTGGATGTGGGTGAAGGTCTGTTGGAGGTACAAAATCCAAGAAAACCCTATGTAGCTGTACCGGTGGGTAACAACACCAAACATACAGTTACTCTACCAAGAAAGACAGCACTTGGCAGCATCCACTGTGTTGAAAAAGTGATCGCAACAGACTCACCCCAAGCACACAAGCCCACAGTGACTGTTAACAGTGCTGTATCTACACCTGTTGACACCCGTCCATCGTCATGGCAACCCCCCATCGACCTTAGTCACCTTGATGATGAACAGAAGGAAAAAGTCAACAAAATGCTGTGTGAAGAAGCTGGAGCTTTCGCACATGACAGTGATGATATTGGATGCATACCAAGCCTACAAATGTCGATCACCCTCACAGATGAAATCCCTGTACAAAAAGCGTACTCAGCAGTCCCGAAGCCACTGTTTAAAGAGGTAAAAGAATACGTGCAGGAGCTGCTGATGAGAGGCTGGATTGTTAAATCCAAGTCCCCGTATGCTGCCCCAGTTGTCTGTGTTAGAAAGAAAGATGGCAGCCTACGTCTTTGTATTGATTATCGCCTCCTGAACAAAAAGACTGTGCCTGACCGACATCCGCTGCCCAGAATACAAGACCTGACAGACACACTGGGGGGCTACACCTGGTTTAGCATCCTTGACCAGGGAAAAGCTTACCATCAGGGCTTCATCGCTGAGGGTTCACGCCACCTGACTGCCTTCATCACTCCGTGGGGCCTCTATGAATGGGTCCGTATCCCATTCGGACTCTCAAATGCCCCAGCAGCATTCCAGCGGAGCATGGAGGAGGTATTAGGCGCGCTCAGGGATGAATCCTGCATCCCATATCTGGATGACGTGCTCTGTTATGCAAGAACATTCGATGAACATGTGGAGGCCCTCCGCAAAGTTCTCCAGGCTCTTCAACGGCACGGAGTAAAACTGAGACCTGAGAAGTGTGAACTTTTCAGACACGAAGTCAGGTACGTGGGGCGCCTTGTGTCAGCTGATGGTGTCAAGATAGACCCACGGGACCTTGAAGCAGTCAAAACCTTGACAAGCAAGACACCACAGACAGTTGGTGAGGTAAGGAAACTGACCGGCTTCCTGGGGTATTATCGGTCATACATCCAGGATTTTTCCAGGATCGCAAAGCCAATCTACGAGCTTCTCCAAACTAAGCCAGGGAAAGCCCAGATTCCAACACGTGGGAAAACCACCAAACGCCCACAGCTGCCTTCCCGAGAGCCCGTTGACTGGACCCCTCAACATCAGGAAGCCTTAGAGCAACTGGTCACTGTCCTTATAACCCCACCTGTTTTAGCATATCCTGATTTCAACCTACCTTTCACGCTGCATACGGACGCCTCAGAACAGGGCCTGGGGGCTGTCCTCTATCAGCGTCAGAATGGAAAGCTGAGAGTCATTGGCTATGGCTCGAGGACTTTGACACCAGCTGAGCGGAACTACCACCTGCACAGTGGAAAACTGGAGTTCCTCGCATTGAAATGGGCTGTGTGTGAAAAGTTCCGGGACTACCTGTACTACGCTCCCCATTTCACTGTGTACACGGACAACAACCCCCTGACCTATATCATGAGCACAGCAAAGCTCAACGCTGTTGGTCATCGGTGGGTGGGAGAACTTTCAGATTTCCAATTTGACATCAGGTACAGGCCTGGAAAGTCAAATGTGGATGCAGACACACTGTCCCGCCTCCCCTTGGACATGGAAAAATATGAGGGGGTTTGTACAGAGGAGCTCTCGAACGAGGCAGTGCGTGCTACGTGGGATGGGAGTCAGGCAGCAGAACGGGAGGATGTGGCCTGGGTTGCAGCACTTAACATGTGTTCCCCGGATCCTCCCCCGCAACCTCATGGTCACCTGCCAGCTATCAGCCATGATGATCTTGTGAAGTCTCAAAGAGAGGATCAAGCTATAGGCAAGATTATTGAGTTAAAGGAGTCAAATACAAAACTGACAGATGGCATACGCCAAACCGTAAGTGGAGCCACCCGAAAGCTGCTGCATGAGTGGAGTAAGTTGCAACTTGAAGACGGCCTTCTTTACAGAAGGACGAACCAGCAAAAGCAGTTAGTCCTCCCTCTGAAACACAGGCCAATAGCTCTGAAGTACCTACACAATGAGATGGGTCATGTAGGCACAGAAAGAGTGCTCCATCTTGCTCGGGAAAGATTTTACTGGCCCTTTATGGCTAAAGAAATTGAAGACTATGTCACCCGAAAATGTCCCTGTATCAGGTCTAAGAAACCCACGACACACACTCGAGCTCCTATGGGCAGCATCACATCAAACTTCCCGTTAGAGCTTGTGTGTATTGACTACTTGCATCTGGAAACCAGTTGTGGGGGATATGAATATATCCTAGTAGTGATTGATCATTTCACTAGATTTGCCCAGGCATACCCCACGAAGAACAAGAGCGGGAAAACAGCTGCTGAGTGCATTTTCAATGATTTCATACCCCGGTTTGGATATCCATCCAAACTACATCATGACCAGGGTCGTGAATTTGAGAACAAACTGTTCCAATCATTACAGCAGCTGTCAGGGGTTGGCCACTCGCGGACGTCGCCATACCACCCACAAGGCAACCCGGCTGAGCGGTTGAACCGCACCATCCTCCAGATGTTAAGAACATTGACTGATAGTGAGAAACTGCGGTGGAAGGATCACCTCCCGCATGTCATACACGCATACAATTCTACCAGGCATGAATCAACCGGCTACTCACCGTTTTTCCTCCTCTATGGCCGTCACCCACATCTCCCAGTCGACTTGCTGTTTGGATTGGTTGGAGAAAGGGAACCATACTCACCTAGAGGATTTGCAGAGAAGTGGGCTAAAAGGATGTCTGAAGCCTACCGCATTGCCGGCGAGAATAGCAAAAAGTCCAGTGCAAGGGGAAAAGTGACATATGACAAGAAAGCAAGAGGAGTTGTACTGCAACCAGGGGACAGAGTTCTGGTCCGGAACCTCAGCGAACGTGGAGGGCCAGGAAAATTAAGGGCATACTGGGAGAAGACTATATACATAGTCGAACGTCAACTTGCTGAGAACCCAGTGTACGTTGTCTGCCCTGAAACTGGAGACAAACAGAAAAGCAGGACACTGCACCGCAATCTCCTGTTGTTGGTGAATGATTTACCTGTCAATGTCACTCCACCCGACACCAGACCTATCCCTGAGAAGAAAACACACAACAGACAAAACCGAGGGAGAATTGCAGACACTCCAAGAAAAGCAGACAGTGATGACAGTGAAAATGATTCAGATGAGGATTCTGGCTCGGGATACTGGTTAAGGAGACCGACCGAAAGGACAGAGAAAAGTCCTGTTACTTACCAGGAACAACTCACCATGTATCCAGAGATTAGGGGGCCAGGACCAGTACCTGCAAGGAGAGAAAGTCATGCTGTACCTGAACACTTAAAAAATCCTACTGAGAAGAGACATGACGCTGATGAAAACCTGTTCTTGTTTGCTGGACCTGTGGAAGGGGAGGAAAACAATAGACACCAAGACCCTGACTCAGAAGCTCGACCTTTGACCCCTCCTGTAGAGCACACTCAGTCAGAGGTTAGAAGGTCCGCTCGTGAGAGAAGGCCACGCAGTTTTCTCACATATGAGTCATTAGGTGAACCATCAGTCCAGTTACGCGCCGCGGTTAACTCAGTGACCGGATACACAGCACCCTATATACCTGTCATGGAGGCACCTCATCACACTACACCTGCACACTCACTCTTCCCATACATTCCGCCTTTTTGTTTGCCATATTTACACCCACTCCTTTACTCCCAGACACCATACATGTCAGGCACTTACCAAGCACCAGCCACATACATTCCACCTACCATGCTTGTTTGATGAATAGAGATTTGAGAATCAAGGTTAGAGTTGAAAATGTTGAACGGTTTTGAGATAAAGATTTTTGGAAATGTCAGGAGCCATTCTTTTCTGTCAGGGAGAGTGTGATGCCCACTAAAGTGTTATCACATTTGTGGTAGTTTCTGTAATTTTATAATTAATGTTTGAGTATTTGTTCAGGGGTAACCTACCTGTTTCACCATCCTTGCACTAAAATATTTTATATAGATATCAGGAGTAATTGTGGGGGTCGCCAGCAGGGGGCAGTGTGACACTTATTGTGCTCCAGGGGGGGCTTTACGTCAGTTTGGTCCGCTTTGCGGCTCTTCCTCTTTCTGCTGAGCGAGATGAAAAACGGACGCAGAGTTTGCTTGTCTCACTTATTTCTCCTGTTTCCAGAAAGAACATATAAGCTGTTTATGTGGTGCCAGTCGGTACCTGTAACACTTGGTTGCAGTTGTTGCTGCTAAGGGTGGCCCAACCAGTTATTAGGTTTAGGGGGCAATCATTTTTTCACACAGGGCCATGATGGTTTGGATTTTTTTTCACCTTTAATAATAAACACCTTCATTTACAAATTGCATTTTGTGTTTACTTGTGTTGTCCTTGACTATTGTTTAAATTGGTTTGATGTTCCGAAACACTTAAGTGTGAAAAACATGCAAAGGAACAGGAAATGAGGAAGGGGGCAAAAACTTTTTCACACCACTGTATGTATAGAGATATACAGATAGTTAACAACAATAACCATGAGCTGCAGCCCTAAAAAACTCACAAGGCGTGCGTCAAAACATAAACAGCTTACCGTACCAGTGACAACATAAACTGCATATTCAATCATATTTAGGTAAAAACTGAATGTCTGGATTATACTGAGCATTCAGACAATAGAGAGGCTACAGACGGTGGAGAGATGGATTATGCTACATGAGTAGTTTGGGAAGCTTCTATATTACATTTTGATGCTTTTTTGCCCCGCTGCAATTTATTGTAACTGCTGTGACTCCCTGCTGATTTGCAGCTGCTGTCCTCCAAAAAGGAGCAAGATACGGATTTTTTAAAGCCACGTTTCAAATCTACTGAAGGAGTTTTTGTATAATTAGTATAATCAAAACCTGGTCTTCAGTGGAGTTTTTACATGTACAAATACAAGTCCAGTTGTAACTGGTGTTAGCGACTGTGTGGATTCAGTACTTAGTTGGACAGACAAAAAATAAAGAAAAAACTACATAAACAACAGAAAAACCTAATGCTTATATGGCAGACAGTATGCAAATTATTTTTAGGTTCCATCTCCCTTCAACTTTTATCATAATGTGAAAAGTGCACTCAACTTTCTGATGTGCTGGTGACAAGTCGAGCAGCTTAGAGAATTATCAAGAATACAATAAGACAGACGGAACAACCAACCGCAAAGGGAGTTAGTTCTACTAGCTTTAGTGTGTGTGTGTGTGTGTGTATGTGTGTGTGTGTGTGTGTGTGTGAGAGAGAGAGTAAGAGTGAGAGTGTTTGTGTGTGAGAAAGTTCTTCTCTGGTCTTATGTCTCTTTCTCTATATGCTTCCGTCTCTCTTTCCTTTAACCAGCAACACTACCTTCTCTCTCCACTCTCCCTTTCTCTCTCTCTCTCTCTCTTCACTTCTCTCCTTTCTTCCCTAGTGGTAGTCCTGGATTAGTTCCATTGCCTGGTTATCAAGTGTTGGCCTATTTTTCTCAGAAAAGTGCAGTTCTAATCTGCAGTTGAGGGTTGTCTAAGTTTGTGTGGGTGTATGTGTGTGTTCACTAGGTGTTCCCTGGAAACGTGTTTTGAGACAAGAGTCGTAAAGGAAATGTTATCCATTAGTTTCAATTGTGGTCAGTATAGTGCATTTAATAGGTAGCGGATAACATTATTTTGCATCACTTGCAATCTGTTTTTAGGTTTAACTGATAACCCATAGTATCAGGCAGAACATGCATAATCAAAATGACACTGAATCAACGATAAAACCAGTAATATATTGATAGAAAAATCTAGATGCCTTGTCTTGCGATACAGGAATTTCAGTTAACCTGCACGCTTGGATAATGTTTAATCATCAATAGATTTACGGTCCATGACTGCTCTAAAATTCACCCCAGGTATGAGTCACTATTTCACTGCCATTACATGTGACCTTAAGTGCATTTGTTTTAGACAACTTCCTTTTTGTTCAAAATAAAATTGACTCAGTTTTTCCCAGATGTACTGAAAGCCTGTTGTCTATGAGCCACATGCATACACTATGTAATTACTTACCTAGAGTCTTCTCAATCTCACGGATATCACTCCCAGTGACCAGTAGTGCAGAGTCATCAGCATATAAAAGCAACATTTCACTGCAGCTGGCATGTCATTTATATAAACTAAAAATAAAAGGGGGTTAAGTATTGAACCCTGGGGTCCCCCACAAGTAATATCCTTTGGATCTGATATGGTCCTCTCAACATCTCAAACTTGAGTTCTTCCAGTGAGGTAAGAGGTGACCTATTTCATAGCAATATTTCTGAAGCCTATACTCTGTAGCTATGATAGTAGGCTTTTTGCAAATCAAGCCCACATACTTTCCTTCATCAACGTTTTGTTGAATATAATCAAATAAATGAATAAGACAGGTTTCAGTAGAATATGCTGCTCTAAATGAAGACTGAAGTTCATACAGTAGATTTTGTCTGACAAGGTACTCTTCCACTTGCTCATACAAAAGACGCTCAAACACCTTCGATATGGCTGTCAGAATTGATACAGGCCTATAATTACAAACATCTGATCTGCTATTTTTCTTAAAAAGGGGGACTACCCTGGCCCTTTTTTTGTCGCTTGGAAAGGTACCCTGACTTAAAGATGAATTTATTATATGGGTGAGTACCCTAGAAATTACACTGGCACTGTCGCTCAGAAATCTGTACGGAATAAGGTCCTGTTCAGTGGCTTTGTTAATTGATAATGTGGATAGACACATTCTCACCTTCTCCTCTGACACAGGGCCAATCTCAGAAGCAACAGGAGTAACACTGTGGTACTGTAAAATCTGTATAACAAGCTCAATTGACGGCTGTATAAATAGCCAGAAACCTTTGTATGTCTGCAAAAAAGTAACAGTAAACAAATTATACAATTTCTTAAAAGAAGTTTATATATTTGTAAAATATTACAATTAACTAAATTAAGAATTAAGAAATTCCTTGGATAAATTCAGCTCACATCTTTAATAAGTAATGTTCCTTTTTTGTGAATTAACACTTTATTAATTTTTACATTTTGACTACAGCGGCCTATAACAGCTATAGTAAATATAGTTTTAGATATATAATACTATATTTTATATTATGTTTCATGATACAGTAAATTAATTAGTACATTACATACAGCTTGACAAAGCCAAAACATGAACAATCAAACGGAAAAGAGAAGAGCACCAGATGGTGAGGAAGTGAAGAGGGAAGAAAAGTAAAGGTTTGACAGCAGAATAAATGAATCAAAAACTAAAAGTTTGTGATCAATGAAGCAAATGGTAGTGTGTGTGCATAGACTGTGCGTGTGTTGGTGTCTCCGTGTATTGTGCAGTGCAGCTGAACTCTTTATCTATGACAGACAGACAGACAGACAGACACACACACACACAGAGTCTCCATCTCTCTTTATTCTTGTACTTTTTCGGTGCATTATTTAACCATTATTATTAATCTACTATCTAAATCAGGAGTACATATTCCTCCCAGCTGAATTTGTACTGGTCTATGAAAAGTATTACCTCTGGCACCGGTAGAAGCTGAGGCTGCAGACAAGGACAGACGTGTCCAGAAACTGCTAACCTCCTAAAAAATATCATTAGAATGTATTTTGAGTTTTGGCTTTATCTCATGGTCTTAGTGCCATTTCAGTGTCTTATTTCAGCACGATGAGAATGGAATACTTCAGTGGAAGAAACACTTCCAAACAAAGGTAAAACAAAAGTACATTTGAATAGTACATATTACTTAACTTACATCGGTAAAACATCTATTCAAAGACGGATCATCTGAGATTTAGAAAAGGTATCTTCTTAACTTAAACTTAATTAATATGTCTCCAACTATATTGCAGCAGTTCGGCCCAAGCTCTTATTCAGATTAACATGAGGGTAAGTGCAGAAATGGTCTATCTATATCTTTAAATCCTATAATCCAATAATCCCATCATATTTTAAATTATGTTATCACAGTTTGCCTTAAAACCAAGTATAGAAATGTAATACTAGAATGTGAAAAGGGTGTCTAAGAATAAGCTGTAAGGAGCAAAGATCAATGGTGAAAACAAATACAACAAATACACAGCAATAAAAAAATCTTGTCCTCAACACGTGATGAGGACCACTTCAGTGCAGGTAAGGTGTTTCTAATAGCAGAGGTTTAGCAGAATTTAGTAGAATTAGTAACAAATTAAAGGACAGGATAGATTGTTTCAAGTTTTCTTTAGCCACTTATCCATAAGACATTGAAAGAGTTAACGTTTGCTGTAATCATATGTCATTACCAAACTGTAGCTGTGAGTGAAGGAAAGTCTTTTGATAGTGCAAAATAAACTAATTTCTTTGGCCACCACAACAAATGTCCCATCAACTGTGAAAGAAATTATCAAGTGGAAGTGACAGTTACTTTTAAGTTGTAAATTTCACAAATAGTATATGAAAAACGTATATGGCACAAATCATTCCTCTAACTGGCAACATACAAGGCAGTCCCTCTTTTGATGGCATGCCTTTTATCATCATTGTGTAATCATTTTGTAGATTACATTTCTAACCTAGATAATGCAAAAGCTATCAAGATAATGTTGGCAACCTTTCAATTTTCTTAGATATAGTCTTGCGACCTCCATATGTCAGCATATTGAAGTATACCAAGTGGGTAAATTCCAAAGTTACTGTCTTTATAGTGCAACCTTTCTTCCTTGGATTTCCCTGGACAGTGTTTTCTTGCTGAGCTGCAGTGAAAGGATAGTAAGCATAAGTCCCTTATTAGCTGGAGGGATTTTGCCCCTTATCACTTATGTTGGTAGGCCATTTCAACAGGATTGATTAAAGCAAGTAAACCTGTTTCAATGTTCATATGGGCACCTGCCTATTGTTTTAATAAAGACATGAACAATTCTGAACCTTATCTTGGCCCCAGCACAGTTCCCCAAAGATATTTTGCTAATAAGAAGGTGTAATTCAGATTAGATACAGTTACATTTTCCAGCCATAACAATTACAAAACCTAAAAGGGTAACTTTGCATTTTAATTTTAAAGTCACTATGTCTAAATGTCGACAAAAGAAATTTGCCAATATAATGGTATTCCAGGAAAAAACACTTTGGCAGACAATAATGCTGTTGTTATGAACATAGTGGTAGATGTTCATTCAGATAGTTAAGACATAAAACCAGTGTCCTTGGGTTGAATGGATATTCAATTCCAAGTAAGGATGGATGAAAAACACAAAAGATTTGGTGTGGATAGTATTTGAATTGATAAAGGCCTGAGGAGAGAAGAAATGTTTGCACCCTTTCCATTCATGCCATCAAATACATATGATGGCATGAATGTTTGTTCTCTTCTGAGGAGCTCATTACTTTGCTGGAGTGTGGGTCACATACAGAGTAAAAAAAATCTCTCTACATCAAAAAGGTATCACTTAACTTGGTCCAAGTACAGCTTAACAAACCACTTCTGCAAAAGCAACGTGCAGCAGCTGCAGAGGATTCACAGTGAGCTGCTGGCACAGGACCCGCAGGGTACATGACACTAAAAATTTCAATGGTTTGCCCTGTTGTACCCTCTGACCTGACTCCATAATGGCTCTCTGTCTGGCTCTGATAAACTAACTTTAAGTATGATAAAATCTAGCAGCACCTTCAAATAGAACATCTATTTCTTATCTTTATCTTATAGTAGGACAAATTATTTAAGTGTAGGTCAGAATCAGAAGGGTTTGTAGAATTGAGACTGTCTATGGTCATTGGAAACAAATTCTCAAAATTAACATTTTTTTGTTTGTCCATGCCTCTAGAAAAATAGGAGAGTTTTCTGATCTGACGCCACTATCAGCAGGATGACATCAGTTTGATATTTCTTACAAAACCGAATAAATTTACTGTTGAAAAATGTATATTCATATTCCACACATGTATCTTAATACACCACTTCATCATTGTCTGGAAAGCCACTCCTGTGCCTTTCTTATAAGACTCATGCTGAGAGCAGGCAGTGGTTCTTGTATGAAAGAGGCTTTTCAATTTCAGAAATAAATATTTTCACACCGTTGATATCAGTCCTTAAAGTGAGTGGGATGGAGTAGAGTTTCCGCTGCTGACGCACAGCTGGGGTTGGTAAGACGAGGCCACAGATGCCGGGTCAGCCCTTCTACTATATACAGTATGAGATTGCAGCATTCCCCACACACAAGGTCTGAGTGCAGTTGGAGGGGAGGTTGCAAGAGAAAGATAAATCCTGCCTCTTGTGCTCCACTTTGTGAACAAAGAGAGAGCAGTCAGATCCTCATGGCTTCATCCAAATGTCCACGTGGGCAGCCGGATGGGTTTATTCTATATCAGCAAGTCGTGCACCATTCAGCCAGAAGCTGAGATGAGGAGAGGATTTTAGGTCAACCACTGCCCTCATTGAGCTCAGACAGAGAAAAAGCAGCCGCAGGATAATTGGAATCAGTTCTTCTATTTATGTTAAAATATAAGTTATACTTTAATAAGTAAAGAGGGAGGGGTGAGCGTGATACAATAGCTACTAACACTCAGCTGGAGCTGTAGGAAGGCTTACAAGCCGGAGTGAAGCTTTGCCCACAGTGATTCACACCAGGGAGACCCTGAGGGCACAAAAGGCCGACAAGCAGTCTTATTTCAGCACTATGCTGTCTGTCCTCTGTCATATCCACACCATTCAGAGAAGTCTAACATCAACAGAGAAGCTGAGCTGAGAAGAGAATGAGCCTGCAACTCCCTGCTTAGTCACTTGCTCTAAATGACATTGGGAATGGGTTGACTGTGAGCACCAACTGCACTTAAGAAGAAGACACAGCTCCAGAAGAAACTAATCCACCACTCTAGGGCTAATTCACACCAGTGACAGAGCCACTAAGCAGGCATAGGTTTGCAGCTCCCATTTTACTTGCCACTGCAGTTACCTACATCAACCTTTTTTTAAATGAATTAAGAAATTGGTATTACTATGATAAAAAGCAACAAACTATTGAAAGTTCTGCCCTGTCCCATCCAGCATTTACGACTTCAAACAGACTTATTATATTAACACAGAGGTGGGTACTTTATTTATTTACTTGTACATGCTATTAGACTCTACTGCAGGTGTTAGTAAAACAATGGAACATTTAAAATCCAAGATCTCAGCAGAAGCCTGCATCAGGCTAACAACTTTAAACAAATGCAAACAAAACAAACCACTTCTGCAAAAGCCTTGTGCAGCAGCCGCAGAGGATACACGGTGAGCCACTGACACAGGATCCGCAGGGTACATGACACTAAGAATGTCAGTGGTTTGCCCTGTTGTACCCTCAGACCTGACTCCATAAGGGCTCTCTGTCTGGATCTGGTAAACTAACTTTAAGTATGATTAAATCCAGCAGCACCTTCAAATACAACATTTATTTTTTATCTTTATCTAATAGTAAAAAAATATATTTAAGCGTAGTTCATAATCAAGAGGGTTTGTAGAATGATGACTGTCTTTGGGCATTGGACACTGGAAGGGTGCAGTGCTTGAAAAGCAAGGCTTTGTTATGCTGTCTTCTCCAGAGGCTAAAAGAAGCCCTCTACAATTAAGTAGCCTGTTTGTATGAACATTTTGTGAATATGTGCACTTTACTAACTCTCATGTCTGATCTTAAACTGCAACAGCAGTGGCAGTAAGTTGAATAAGAATACATTTTGAAAAATTAGATTATGAAAAATGACAGAAAGACGGATGATAACAGAAAGAGGACTTATCAAAAAAATAACTTTAGAAAGATCAGTTGTAGTCACTGTCATTTCATTTCTTGGTAACACTTAACAACAAGGTACACAACAATGTAGGTAGTTACTGAGGAACAATTAAGGAAGAAATGAGGAACACATAAATAACAAGTGAGGAACAACTGGTTAGTTAATGAGAAGTTCCTGAAAGACTGGGACTCAATCACTAATTATTAGTTACTGATAAACAGACTGGGAGCTAATGTATTAATGAATCATTAGGTAATAGTAAGTTCATGAGAACTTACTGAGGAACTAATGAGAAACAGAAGAGGAACAAATGAGGAACGACTGGTTAGTAGATGAGATGTTCCTGAATGAAATAGTAAGTTAATGAGAAGTTACCGAGAAACAAATGCATTTCTTTATTTGAAAGGTAAACACAGTGCTTCACTAATGGTAGTTTATGGTTAAGTAATCATTCGTTAATATAAACGCTTCAATTTGATGCATTACTTTATTTGCAAGTACGCACAATGCTTCACTAACGGTAGTTAATGGTTGAGTAATTATTTGTTATTGATTACCAACTCAGTATAATTCAATACTTTATTTGCAGGTACACACAATGCTTTACTAGATTCACAAAATGAAATAAATAAGACAAAATAAACCAGATGGGCTTAAACTGCACTATAGGAGGGAGTAAAAGAAATGTAGAGCTAAGCACCAACAAAATAATTCGTCACAAAATATGTAAAGGCAATTCATAGATAAACCCAAGATGGCACACAAGCCAATTCAAGTAGTTTTACACACAAATTGCCTATTCACACCACACTAAGGTAGCCTAAGGTGAGCTCTCCACCCCATTTTATAGGCTTGGCCCTTTGTCTGAGTCAAAGGTCTAGACTTCCTGTTTCCTTCTGTCCCACATTTGTATAATTCTGACTTGACTTTTTGAAAGACCTTTTGTAAATTAACATTGTAACAGATGGGTTTAGTGAAGCAAAGCATACAAAAAGCCCAAACAAACCCATCTTAGTCCTATTGGTTTATTGTGGATCTACATGTAAAACACAAGCAACATATAGAATAATGCAAGCAAACTCAAGCTCTCCCAAAAAACTGCTATAACATCTATGCTAAGGTTAAAACAACCAGAATCATAGAGTCATACAAGTTACAGAGTCCAGAGAACCATCACGCTGAACAGATTAGGGTGGTAATTAAGAGTTACATTTTGGGGATTTTATTTAACAAAGTATCTTTTTATATGTACACATCAAACTAGTCACCCAATCCTAAGTCCCAGTGTATTGTTTGTTAATTGTTTAAATAAAATAAAAATATTTGATCACAAAAAAACTAGTCTTTCAATATCAAGAGCCAAAGGCAGCTCATGTTCCACTAACAGTCTGAAACACACTGTTTACGTCTGAATTTTTTCAGAGCCACGGAAATCTAAATACATTGACTTTAATAAAGAAATTGTGTTCTCATATCTGATGAAAAATACACGGCCCATTTATAAACATAGTTCACTTGAGACAGTGTTTCAATCTTGAACACTGGACTTATTTTCTTACCTCAATATTGATTAAGCTCACATAAATACCCTTACAAATAACGGTCTTTGCTGCAGCAAACAACAAGAGACAGAAACTTGATGGTGAAACTTGCAGAAAAAGAAGAAATACTTGCTGTAAGCCTCCACACAAACAAACCACTCAGGAGGTATTCTACTCACTGACACTAATACAGCTATATCATGTTTTCAAGGGAAAACCCACTGATATCCATAACTGCACCTCCAACCTCAAACAGTACTTGGTGCATTCCCAGCTCATCCCTCCTACACACAAGCCCAACACTATAAATAAGCTTTCCATAGTTTTCAACAACATTACAGTTCTACAACTCACCAAATACTGGTGCTGTGGATTCACCAATGACTTATATTATCCTGCAAATCTTTGTTGATCATCAGAGAAAATAAAGATTTAAAGGATCCACTAGATAGTGCTGTTTCACCTAGTGAGACTGGCTATATCTGCATACTGGCAGCATTGCCATTTTCAGCTTGCAAGACAAAATAAAAAAGGAACATTTAAAATTCCAGTTTGGGTTTTCAACATCTGAAGAGGCTCCATTGTTCCATTTGCCTTGAGTGTTCATGAGTTCCAACCTTGTAGGTCTGTTGAAGTTGCAATTAAGATTAATTGATTTGAGTCATTTTTTAAGGAAATAAAAACAACATTGTCTGGTTCCAGCTTCTCAAATGTAAATATGTTGTGGTTTTCTTTGTCTTCTACAATCATAAAGCTCATATCTTTGGATTCTGGACAATTGCTTAAACAAGCTGTTTAAGGATTTAGCTTTGGGAAACTGTGCATTTTTTACTATGTTCTGATATTTTACAGACCAAATAATTATTTGATTATCCAAGAGTAATAATCAACAGATTAATCAAGAATAAAAAAAATGATAATAGTTACAGCGCTTTATGTTTGACTTATTATCACTGACTAGGTCATACTGAATATACTTTATTTTCTGCCCTTTGCTTTTCCTCATTGTTCTTATGTAATTTACTCTCTTCGAGGGACCATCTATCTAAATGGCCTAATACTACCCAAGAAAGACAACTCAGTTTCAAAATTCACCCCTTATATTACATGTAATGTAGTAACCAATTTCTGTTTTGCCATTGCTTCGTCTTTTAGATCAATGAAGCAGTTGTATTTACCCTTTGCAGGAGAGTGTCTTTTAATCTATTTTATTTTTTATTTTGGAGGCCTGTATTTCTTCCCACTGTTATGTAGTTAAAAGGTGAAATGGAACAAGCCTTCATACTGGTTCATCTTGGTTTATCAAAAGCCCCTGTAGCTTAAATTACAGTGTTTAACTTTCCTTGATAAGCTCAAGGCCATGGAGCAAAGATAGTTAGCTCATTTCTTTCCATTTCATAAATTAAAGTAATACATCCTTTACTCCAGCACTGGTTAGCCCTAATTCTCATGTAAGAAAGGCTAATATGAAGAATCCAGTTGAGAGTAGAATCAAAGAATGAATAAACAAAAATTGCATTGTTTATATTATTCCAGAGGAATAGATAGTATATAGCTATGTCAATGCTTTAAAATGTAAGTTTTTAATGTCTGTCCAACATGGAATAAAGGTGGTGCGTTTTTACCTCAACTATGAGCTTTCTATATCATGACAAAACATAATCAAAATTTTGATAAGTATGCTATATTCCAGTGGATTGCATTACTGGTGACGTTTTTAGAAGACTTAGTTTGTCAAACTACTTTTGTCACCATGAAAAAGAGTAAACCATGCACATAAATGGGTGCTTTTAAAAACTACATATACAATATGACAGACAAATCCCCTCAGATTAAAGCTGACACTCAAACAAAAAGAGAGTCAGAGAGATTGGAAGAAAAAGAAGAAAGAGAGAGCAACAGAGGAACATGATAGGAGATCAAACTATACTAGAAATAATCATTTCTAACCTCATTTTTAAGTTGCCAGGCGACGGTTGTCCATCGTAAACTGATACAATATCAAAGTCTTCCTCCAGCGCCAGCGTGACGAAGGTTAGCTGGATTCGGTTCCTCTCCCCCGTTATTATCAGCCATGTACAGTTGGCATAGTTGGGATAGCCGTGGGGGAAACCCGGCGACTCTATGGTACCATTCAGTCCTTGGACTAGACCACCACAAGATTCAGCTGGAAAAGAGAGACGGGACAACATGATTTTAAAACATTAAGACCTCAAACTTGCATCTTGCATGAAATTATATCATATGGGTGTAAAATCATTGATTCCTGCCTTGAACACCTCAGTTTTCAAAGATACAGACTTTGTCATTTTTAGCCTGGAACCTTGGATGTTTGTCAAGTTAAAAAATATTAGGTAATTTAAATTCATACCAATGTGATAAAAGACATGAGTTATACATGAGTTATACTCATGTTCTCCAAAACCTTTAAAAATAAGGTAATGGGTTTTGTTTTATATAATTCACTGAGCACAGCTTAAATATGCACCAAGCTAAGTGCAACTCCAACATAATGCAACACATGCCGCACAGCCTCCCATGACACCAAAGCATATGCCATGTGAAGCTTTCATGCAGTGCCTGTACATACTGTATATATTTAGAGTAGACTTTAACCCTTTAATCCTGACAATAATAGTGTTGCTATCTACTGATCTTGGACCCAAAATAACCTCCCATAACACATATACTTACCTATACACACTTAAACATGCACTGCATGGTGTTGTTTTAACAGCATGTATCATGTGATCATATTTCTAACTCATATAAACCCCATGAAATTAAGCACTCAAACGTTAACATACATCATATGCTTACAGTACATAATAATATCGGTACCAATGTACCTTTTTAACATTGTTGGAAATGCTGATAATCACAACGTACAGATTAAATTCTTCAGTGTATATTACTACAACTTTAAAATCTGCATGTACCTGCTAATGTGTGGTTAAAGTATGGTTATTATGCAACTAAAACAATAGATAGGCACTCCTGCTAGATGCTTGCATATACTGTACATGTATAATGAAAATTTCACAGGAGACATAGTTGCACATACACATAAATAAGATTCTATACAACTGGGTAGGTTTTGAAAAACAAAGGAACAGCTTTTAAGTGTGACGTTCTGGGACAGACAAAAAAGGCAGTAAATTAATAATAAAGCAGCCTCTTACAACTGCCAAAAGCTAAGCTAATGTGTAACAAACCTGGTAAAGCATTATATGTAAATGAAGCAGGAAAAAACAAACCACAGCCATAACTAAACAAAAGCAGACCAAAACGTATGCAAGTTATAATAAGGTGAGTAAGGGAAAGCAAACGCTAACTAAAGTAACTAAACTCTCCCTGCACTTTTCTCCACCATCTTTTGCTACTCTGTTATATAATATATATATATATATATATATATATATATATATATATATATATATACACACACACACACACAGTCTACTCCTAAAGCTACTCCAATATACAGGGCATGTCACGTAGCACGATGTGTGTGTGTGTGTGTGTGTGTGTGTGTGTGTGTGTGTGTGTGTGTGTGTGTGTGTGTGTGTGTGTGTGTGTGTGTTTGTGTGTGTGTGTGTGTGTGTGTGTGTGTGTGTGTGTGTGTGGCCAACATGAAAGCCAGCAGTAATTGTTTCTCAGATAGCGATGGCTATTGATTTATTAACCTTATATCACTGTGGACACACACACACAGAGATGTGAAGTACACTCCAGAGCCACCTACTTTATCTGCTAGGTCACAATCTAATGAAGCAAATGCCAATAAAATATGTGTGCATGGGTTTCTGTGTTTTTGTCCTTTCAGAAGGTCCACATTGTGCATATACTGTACCAGATGTTCTTGTTTGTCTAAACTAACACATAAACACATGTAAATACCTATACACAGTTCCAAATGGAGAAGCTGGCAGCAACTGAGATGCGCATGTATGTGCATGTGCTCTCACACACACACACACTCACACACACACACACACAAACTTCAAACCATCTGGAGTGTCCAGATTAATTTCAGATTGTTCTCCACTGTCTTTCCAACCCAATTCACCTCTTCCCCTCAGCCGTCTTTGTGTCTCATTCTGTCTCCAGTTGTCTCTCGCTTTCTGTCCACGGTCTCTTCCGATGCCAGATCCCCCAATGCCCACTTTGAGCAGATGGCATAAGTGGAATTCAGCTGATGTTTGCATCAAGCTGGACACCATATTGTAGTACCACACTTGGGCCAATTCAGTAAAATTCTTTGCCTTGCCTCTTTGTTGATGTAGTATTGAGATCTCCCCCCGGTTTTTTCATGCTCAGATCTTTTTAGTTTAGTGTCAGGTTTTCTGATAGAGACTGTCCTATAACTGAAAACCATATGCTCAGTCCTTCCAACAGCTGTCCATGTGAGCCAGACAGCAATCACTAATTGTAGGAAATTACAGAAAAGAAAACAAGTCTAGTGGTTGATGCAAACCAGATGAATAATGTTTGGCATATTATCTTTGATAAGTTTCAATCTGACTTTAGTAAAAAACATTTAACTGAGACTACTCTCCTTAAGGTCTCTAATAATATTTTGATGACTGCTGATTGGGGTAAATGTTCTATGCTGGTCCTTCTAAATCTCAGTGCAGCATTTGATACTGTTGATCATTGCACTCTGATTGATAGGATTAAGGAAGAGGCAAGATGGCGCCGGTGTGTTTGGCTGGCCGTCTGTCACTCTCTTTGCTTTTCTTAGTTTTATTGATTTTTGAGTTTGGTATTTCTGAGATCAAGTCAACGTTGGTGTATGATCGCCAAACACTTTTGAATCTAAGGTTCCACATCAAAGATGTGTTTACCTTTGACAATGGAGGAGAAAAAATATGGCCCCCGTTTCTCTCTGAAATCCCAATTGATCTGAGCCGAGTCCCGGTGCCTGCTTCCAGGAGAAGACGTCGCCGCCGTGGTACCCGAAGCGGACGGCTGGTAAAGCTGAAGATCCGCCTTAAGAATTCGGATACTTCCCGGCCAGTGTGTGGATTATTTCCCAGCATGTTTATACCACTACGTCTGTGGGATCCGATGGATGCCTGCCTGGTTCCTATCAGCGTGGATGCGGTGGTCCAGCCCCACCTTTGCCCTTCCAGGCTCAATTGTCGTGGGGTGAATCCCGGAAATCTTCGCCCATTGTGCCGTGCTCCCCCATCGGCTAGAGCCCCCGTTCCTGCTCCGGCCAGGGTTGGCTTGGTTAACGCTCGATCGCTGGCCAATAAATCCTTTATTCTTAAGGATTTTTTTTGCTCCCATGATCTGGACTTTCTCTGTATCACAGAGACGTGGCTGAATGTGGGTGAGTCGGGCGCCCTGTTGGAACTTTTACCAGCGGATTGCTGCTTTTTTAATACACCACGAACGTCAGGTCGCGGAGGAGGAACGGCAGCGGTTTATAAAAAACATTTTTTTAAATGTAAACAGCACGTTCAGCAATCCTCTTTTACTTCCTTTGAGCTAACTTCTTTTGAGGTGGGTCGTTCTGATCCGGTACTATGTGCCGTCATTTACCGCCCGCCCAAATACAATAAGGATTTTATTTCTGATTTCTCTGAATTCATGGCCGATATTTTGACCAATTATGAACGTGTTCTTATCGTTGGTGATTTTAATATACATATATGCTGTCCTGGTAAACCGTTGGTAACTGAGTTTTTATCACTGATTGATGCTTTTAATCTGACACAGTCCCTACGTACAATTACTCATGAAAAAGGGCACACTTTAGATCTAGTTCTGTCTTACGGTTTGCCTGTGTTAAACCTAGAGACACATGACGCTGTATTTTCTGATCATATGCCTGTGACATTTGAGACTGTTTTTGCCCGTGCTGTGATCAAAACTCCGGTGCCTGTACGAAGCTATCGGATTATTAACCCCTCCACTGCCACGCAATTCTCCATGGCTTTTGACCAGCTCTGTCCTCCTAATATGTCTGATGACCAGGAGCTCAGTACCTGGTTCCAGTCTTCCTGTAAAGCTGTCCTGGACTCGGTGGCGCCATTAAAGGTTAGGCAAACCAGAACCAAACCTGAACTGTGGCTTAATGCCGGGACTCGAGCTGTCAGACAGGAATGTCGCAGAGCTGAGCGTAAGTGGAAATCAGATAAATTGCAAGTGTCCTTTCAGATTTTTAAAGATTGCTGGCGAAACTACCAGAATGCTGTTAAAGAGGCAAGAAAAGAGTATTTCTCTAATATTTTTTCATCTCACGCCCAGAATCCACGAATGCTTTTTAGTACTATTGACTCTCTTTTTAACGTTCCACAAACTGTTGGTTTGGAATCCTCCATTGCACTCTGTAACAATTTTATGCAATTTTTTATTGATAAGGTCGCCTCTGCGAGGGCGCTCAACTGTTATTCTGGTTTAGATCCCTCTGTTTGTGCTGCTTGCCCTGTTGTTTTTAATCAATTTGAGCCTGTGACGCTATCACACCTGAAGGATGTGGTTACTCATATTAAGCCTTCTGGCTCTCCCTGTGATGTTCTTCCACCAAGGCTGTTTAAAGAAGTTTTTCCCACTATTTGGTACTGGGTACTTGCTATTGTAAATGGTAGCCTGTCATCCGGTGTGGTTCCTGCAGACTTTAAGCATGCTGTAGTGACACCCCTGATAAAGAAACCTGGTTTAGATCCTACTGTGTTGAATAATTTTAGGCCAATTTCCAAGCTCCCATTTGTATCTAAAATCTTGGAGAAAATTGTGTATCTACAACTAAAGTCTTTTCTTGATGAGCAGGGTTTATCAGAGGTTTTTCAATCTGGATTTAAAACCCTACACAGCACGGAGTCAGCACTGTTGAAGGTCTGCAATGACATCCTCTTGGCATGCGATTCCGGTAATATGTAATCTTGGTCCTGTTTGGGCCTCACCGCTGCCTTTGATACTGTAGACCACAGCATTTTAATCTCAAGGTTACAGCACCAAGTAGGCCTCTGTGGCACTGTCCTGGAGTGGTTTAGATCCTACCTGTCTGACAGAACATTTCATGTTCAAATGGCTGAGTTTGAATCCCATGCTGCTCCACTGTCATGTGGTGTTCCCCAGGGTTCAATTTTAGGTCCCTTGCTTTTTTCATTGTATCTGCTTCCTTTTGGGTCTATTCTTAGAAAACATGGTATTTCTTTCCATTGTTATGCAGACGACTGCCAGATTTATGTACCCTTAAAACGACATGACACCTGTTCTATTACACCTCTTTTAGCATGTCTGGAGGATATTAAAGCATGGATGGCCTTAAACTTTTTAAATTTTAATGAAAAGAAAACAGAGGTGATAATGTTTGGACCTGGTGGCTCATATGAGATCCCCCCTACTGAGCTGGGCCCTCTAGCCTCATATCTTAAACCAACAGTATTAAATCTTGGTTTTAGATTGGACAGTGATTTTAAACTGGACAGCCAAATCAACGCCACAGTCAAATTAAGTTTTTTTCATCTGAGGAAGTTGGTAAAGGTGAAACCTTTCCTTTCCAGGCAGCAGTTAGAAACCGTAATCCATGCCTTCATTTCTTTACGGCTGGATTACTGTAATTCCCTGTATTTTGGACTCAGTAAATCCCTACTCGCACGTCTGCAGCTAGTCCAGAACGCTGCTGCACGGGTTTTGACTGGAACCCGAAAGAGAGAACACATCACTCCCGTCCTGGCTTCACTTCACTGGCTGCCTGTGCATTTTAGAGTCCATTTTAAAATCCTCTTGATTACTTTTAAAGCTTTAAACGGTCTTGCCCCGTCTTATTTAATTCAGCTACTCAACCGCTACACTCCCTCCCGGTCACTCCGGTCGGCTGACCAGTTGCTCCTGGTCGTCCCCGGATCCAAGCGGAAGCTTAGAGGGGACAGGGCCTTTTCTGTTTGTGCTCCTAAGTTATGGAATGCCTTACCTTTGACCATTCGTCAGGCTTCCTCAATACCGATTTTTAAAACTCTTCTTAAAACTCATTTCTACACTTTGGCTTTCAACCCAAACTAAGACTTGATCTTATCTGTTTTTATATAGTGTTATTGGGTAGATCTTCACCCCCAGTTTATTATTTTTATGATATTGTGATTGTTATTTTTATCTGTGTTTGCTGCCTTCATGTACAGCACTTTGTTCAGCTACTGCTGATGTGAAAGCGCTTTATAAATAAAGTGATGATGATGATGATGATGATGATAGACTGAAAACAACTGTGGGCATTACTGGATCAGTTCTGGTTTGGTTTTCTTCCTATCTTTCAGACAGGAGTTTTTCTGTGTCCATAGGAACATATACAACTCTGCTTCTTTTGTCCTGTGCTTGGCCCCCTGCTGTTCTGTACTGTATATGCTTCCTCTTGGAAAGATTATTGGTGGTTTTGAAGACATATCTTACCATTGTTATACTGATGACATCGAATTATATTGATCTTTTAGCCCTGATAGGCTAGACAAACTGTCCTTGTTTCCCAATTGCTTAGCCTCCAACAAATGGATGGCAGACATTTTTTTGCAACTAAATTCAGACAAAACTGAGTTGATGATTGTTGCCCCAGACAGCATTAACCCTAAGATTAAGCAGGTCATTAGGGCTCTATCATTCTTTGACTATAATGTTGTGTGGAATCTGTGTGTCATTTTTGACAAATCTGTGTTTTAACAGTTATGTGAAATCTGTGGCTCGTTCCTGTTTTTTCCATCTCAGGAACATTTCTAAGATTAGATCTGTGGTTTCTAAAAAAAGAGATGGAGACGCTTGTTCATGCTTTTATTTCTTCTTGTTTGGATTATTGCAATGTACTGTACACTTGTTTAAACAAATCATCGATGGATAAACTGCAAGTTGTACAGAATGCAGCAGGAAAGACTTTTGTCTAAGACCAGTAGGAGATCACACATTTTTCCTGTGCTTAAGGCTCTTCATTGGCTACCAAATGGTTTTAGAGTGCATTTTAAAATGTTAATCCTTACTTATAGAGCCCTGCATGGTCAGACTTGTATAGTGGCTCTGGAACTCTCTTCCTTTAGCCTTGAGAGCCTTGGATTCTGTGGAAACTTTTAGAAAAACACCAAAAGACACATCTTTTTAGACAAGCCTTTCGGTTGTTGTTTTTATTTGTTTTTACTGTAAAGCACTTTGTGACCCATCTTGTCTATGAAAGGTGCAATATAAATATAGTTTGCTTGCTTACTTACTTACAGCTCTACCAGCAGCTCTGTGAGATTGCACTTACTGTAGTGTTCAATTTCAATTTTAACATTCTCACGTGGAGCAGTCATTCACACTTGGAGCAAATAATCTCTCACACAGTGTAACACTGTCCATCAATAAAAGGGTGGAAAAAATACTTTGACGAGGGGGCGGAGAATTTACATCAACTGCGTGCTTGGCCATCAAGTGGTATTTCAATATAGACGTTCTGTGATAATAGTTCAGTTCACAACAACAAAACACACTGATCACTTTAGTCTTGACAATGGAACCATTTGGCAACTTTTAAAAAGTACACTTTCCATTCATAATCTTTTTGGCATCTATTTTGACATCTCGCGCTAACCATCCACTCAAAACGAAACATTACTGCTCTTTGGCCGGCTTCCGAGCCCAAACAAGTGTGTTTGCTGTGCTTGTTGTTTTGTTTCCGGTCTAGCTAGATCGGGTGTGGTGTTGTAGTTTTTCTATCGTTTTCTAGTTGTTGCAACTGCATGTGACCAAAACTACAAATTTTGCTAGGCCAAAAAGAACGTTAATCTTGCAATAAAAACTTTGACACCGTTAAAATGGGTTTGAGGTAACACTGTTAATAAAGCGTTTAAGTGACAGCACTATTTCAAATAAAGGTTAAATAAAAAAATTGTATTAGAATGTATAGTATTAACATGTTGGCATAACAACAGTACTTTATCATTAATAAAAGTACTGGCGAAATCAACCTGATGATTGCACAAGACTTGAATGTGTGTACCACATTTTACAGTCAATCCATGACACATTTTACTCAACACAACAAATGTCAACCTCATAGTGGCGCTAGAGGAAAATTCAGAGGAACCCCAAAGTCAGTAGGCTTCACCCACTAGAGACCAGCGTTGGGCAAGTTACTTCCAAAATGTAATACTTTATAGATTATTTATTATTAGTTACTGTCATTCAGAGTAATTAGTTATATTACTTAATTATATAATTTGTTGTATTATTATTATTATTATTATTATAACTATGACTTGGCAGTTAGCTTGTGAATTTCCCCACATGATCAACTAAGTCTCATCTGTATCCAATTTATACATCATACTTTATTTATTCATAATATTTTGTGTTATTAAGCTACATCTGCGAAGGCACTTAAGTTATTGTACTGGAGTAGAAGTATCAAGTAGCAGAAATGGAAATACTCAATTAAAAGTACCTCACAATTGTATAGAAGTACGGTAGTTACTTTCCACCGCTGATAAAATGTAATGCTAATATTTACGTGTAGCAAGCCAAAATGTTGATTCCCGATGTTTATATCTGTCAGTTGCTTGGACACACTGATGTCCGCACTGTTGTACTGTTACCTGTTGGGACACAGATTTCCATACTGTCTCTTGTCCTGGCTCTGACACAGGAACAGTGACTGGACAGCACACTGCTTACATGCAGCTTAATAATTCCTGAAAATAATGTGAGTATGTCTATCTCTCAAATGCAGAAGCAATATCTGCAGTAATCTCAACCATCAAATTACAGTAACAGGAAACTGAGTTACTCTTTTACTCACTGATGTTTTTTCTGGTGCCAAAATGTTTCGCAGTGATGGTAAATTGTTAAAAAACAAAACATCACTTCATTTTGGGTTGAAATGCGTTGTAACTCACTTTACTGAGATTGTAACAGGTATAATATTACCGAAATGTTATTAGTAATGCATTATATTAATGCGTTACAGCAAAACACAATACATTACTGTACTTCATTACTTTTGTAACGCGATACTCCCAACACTGCTAGAGACCATACGTGTCTGTATAAAGTCTCATTGCAATCCATCCAATAGTTATTAAGATATTTTAGTCCTGACCAAAGTGGTGAACCCACTGACCAACCAACCTACATTGCCATCTCCAGAGCCATGCCAACCATGTGGCTGAAATAATAATATATTTTGGTAGTGGTAATAGAAATATCTTCTGGAAACTACTACTACCACTACTTCACCTTAATCACAGAAAATACTCTGCCTTGAAACAGTACAGGTAAATACCATTTCACCTGCTTGAGTCAATGCATGTACTGACTATTGTTTTCATTATCAGAACATGCCAACTAATTTGAAGTTGACATTTATTTTGGTTTGCAATCAATAATGGAGACAACATGGCAAAAAACTATAAATATTTAAAACAGAAGAAATGCAATTACTCAATTTAGTTAGTTCAGTTAATAAACAATAGAATACAAAAACAATACAACATAATGATTTCTGAATGTGCCAACTGACTGAACATTTTGTTGTATGTAAGAAAAAGAGAAAAAAAAATGACAGTGTGAATGTGAAGTAGTATGTAAAATAGCAGCTCACACGTGCAGATAAAAACATTCTGTCATCTGCACATGTGCTGTGCACTCAGATGCAGAAATTTACACAAATGCTAACACACACACACACACACACACACACACACACACACACACACACACACACACACACACACACACACACACACACACACACACAGGCAGTCTTCATTAAAACACAGAGCTAAATCCTACAGGTATCTTTCGTTTGATTTATATCCCACAGGCTTTAAGGCTTTCCCACTGTTATTTATGTTTAAATTGTATTTCAATTACACATGCAGGTCCGCAGGGCTATACAATGATACTGTCATGGAACATGTCCCCGATTTAAATACAGAAGGCTTCTTGAGTATTTTTCCGTAATTAACATGCATTCCCAAGAGCTGTGCCCAAGTTAGAAATCAAACCCATGCAACTCCATTCTCTGCCTTTTCCATTCGTACAATAGAGAGATGTCAGATATTTCAAATTCAGAAAAATGAATTATTTCTCAATATTTTTTATCTGCATTGTTCAGTAATGATTGGATCAGTGCACAGATCTACATAATCAAACAGATTGTTAAATTTTAGGCGTTGAGAGGCGACAGCGAGGTCTTCTAGAACCTGACCACAAGGTCTCCAGCTCATAAATCAAATGCTGCCTCCTTATTCCATGGCATGCTGGGCCACAAATCAAATGCATCTTTCTAAGTCACGCTGTGTAGAACTACTGAGAGGAGAGGAGAAGAGAGGAATCTGTTGTCTTTTTTCTTATATCCTTCTTTACCACCATTTCCCTCTTTTTATAATCTCAGCGTCAGAATCATTGTGTCTCTTCCACATTATGTTTGTCTCTCTGCAAACATCCATCTCTCGATCGTCCCCCTCTTTATCTTTTTCTTCAAACTCCTGTCCATCCTTGCTCTCTTTATCTCTACCGGTGTTATCACAATCCCTGTATCTCTCTCCTTGCATCGCTTCCTCCCTGCAGCTTCATTCCTCTCTCTATCTCTTTCCCCAGCTCTTTGTCATCACTTCCTTCCTCCCTTCCCTCTGTCCTGCTTTCTCATCCCTTCATCCCTCTTGCTTTCCCTCTTTTGCCACAATTATCTCTGTATTAGTATCATTGCATCACTCCCTAAGTGGCATTACACCGCTTCCTCGCTTTACCGCTATTATTATCATCACTATGTCATATTGTCTCTCTCCTCGTGTCATTATATCTATCTCTCTGGGTTTCCTCTCTTATCCTGCTGGAGTGTTAGGTTGTTTTTATTCCACCCACTCACCTCCTATATTTATCACACGAAGAACAAATACCACAACCTCTCTTTGTCTGTCTTTCTATCGCCATTCGCACTCTCTGTCAGCCCACTGTCAAACAGTTTAGGTAAATGGGACTGCAGTTAGATTCAAGTGTTTAGACCATTTAGCTGTTGCTCAGTGGAGATAAAAGCAGGTCTCTGGAAAATAACATAAAAAGCCATCTATGCATTTGACTATGCTGAAAACTGTTTTGAAAAAAGACTGTGTTCTTCTGTGACAGCAATTATTCTCAACATTCATTCACCAGTTTGGACTTTTTTTACAGCCATCAAAACGTTCACCCTGAATTGATACTGAAGAAGGGAGACCAGCACTTTGGTCAATGCATTGTGCCTCGAACATTCACCTCTGCGTGTTTAATTTTTGGGGCTGAGATTACACGGTGAAAAGTTTGCTTGTGCTGACAAGTAAACAAAGTGTGAAAATGAATAAAAAGCCAACTTGAAAACTAAAAAACCCTGAACAAACAGTGTTGAAAATTCTTCCATGCCTCTAGTTACACTTCACAAATCTGATCAAAGAGCCTAGTAGTCAAACACAAGATTAATATACTTGTCAGATATAAATTAGGTGCCAATAAAATCAACAAAAACTATAAATTAATCTGTACTGAAGGTGATGAGCTAAACAAATAGTGAGGTGAGAGACAGAACATGCCCAGCCATAACAATCAAATGAAGCAGAAACATGTATCAAAACCCATGTGACACACACACAGACACACAAACACACAAAGGGAGAATCAAGGATACGTCCTGAGTAAATCCCAAACAGTGTCAGCAAGTAATAGGAGTTGCTGTCTGAAGATAGCATAGATAGGTAGGATGGATGGAGTGAGTGTGTGTGTGTGTGTGCGTGTGTTTGTGTGTGTGTGTAAGTGAGGGAGAGAGACCAAAATAAGGACAAAGTGAGAGAGGTGTACAGGAGAGAATTGCATGTGATTGCATGTGTACTGTGTGTGTACTGTGTGTGTGTGTGTGTGTGTGTGTGTGTGTGTGTGTGTGTGTATATTATCTTCATTTTTCATCATTCTCGCTTTGAAAAACAAACCAATTGACTGTCTGAGGGAAGCCACCACTCTGCATCTGTAATCAATCATCCTTCAACCTACAACTCAATAGCTTTATGTTCTGAATATAATGAATAGAGATGATTCAAGGGATAACTAACTAACTAACAAAAATAATAATTTGAGAGTACATCTGTGGCCTTACTACAGCCCTTGCTTTCCCCTGTGGTACTGTAGCTGTGCAGCTAAACATAATGCATCTTTCAAAATGTTTTACAAATCATGATTTATGTACTTTTCAGTGCAGATATTACTGTCTCTGAAAACGTGGTTGCTCACAAGCACCAGCTGAAATTCTGTCATTCCATTATTCGTATTTGCTTCAACGGTCTCAGTAGAGCAGCCCATGCCTGTTTGTTTGGGACTTTGGGAGCTGCTGTCAGTCCGATGATGCCAAAACACTGGGGGCAGTTTTATGAAGTGAAGGAAAATGCAGTGCAAACCACGACATCTCATTACTGAATGTGTCCGCACAGTCCAAAAATACAAGTACGAGTCTTGCAGATTAGGCATTTAAGGGTCAATTGTTGAAAATGGCATGACTTCTCCCGTGTGTAAAAGTGTAGTCCAGCAACGATAAACAGGATTGAATGTTTTGAGTGTCAGTTTTGATATGAAGCAGTCGAGTCTACTATTTCTTGAAGTGCTTGTACCTTAATTCTTATTTACCAATGTACCCATGTCACTTTCAAAGGTACCATGGAAGTTGTAATCTGTCAATTATCACAGCATGAAGTCACCCCTAAAGATTCACTGTTTTGCAGGTCTTTAAACCTGGGAGAACTCTGACTGTTGTTTGTGAATATACCAAACAGCAGTTCGGAATATTCAGCCTTTTTGAAAACCCTGAATGTCCTGCATGAGGCTCCAGTAGGGCACTTTATAGTTCTGATGAAGACACGTTGAGAGCCGTGTTTGGGAGGCATAGCCTCTCTGATCTAAACCCGAGCGGTCATCTGTTGTTAGACTTCTGTGCTAGTCATGGATTGTCTTTAATGAACACCATGTACAAACATAGGAATGCTCATAAGTGTACCTGGTACCAGAGCACCCTAGGCCAAAGGGTGATGATTGATTTTGTAAAAGTATTGTCTCATCTGAGGCTGCATGTTTTGGACACTAGGGTGAAGAGAGTGGCGGAGCTGTCAACCGATCAAGTTCTGGTGTTGAGTTGGGTCAGGGGGTCAGGAAAGACTCAGGGCAGACCTGCCCAAGGTAGTGCGGGTAAAGTGTGAAAGTATAAAGGAGGCCCCTGTCTGACCGACAGACAGACAGACTCACACTTCTGGCGGAGCTTTTCGTGCATCCCTGTGGAGGGGCGGGGAGCTGTGGTCTCAGGGTCTTGGCTGCCTCAAAAGGGTGGTAACCCTCAAACACCATGGCTGACACCGGTGGTCAGGGAAGCCGTCCAATTGAAAAAGGAGTCTCTCCAGGATATGTTATCCCAGAGGACCTCAGAGGCTGTTTCAGGGTGCCAACGGGCAAAAAAGGCTGCAGCCTCGGCGTGAAAGAGGCGATGCATCAGGTGTGGGAGAAGTTCGGAGAAGACATGTAGAACAACTTTCGGTCAGCAAAGGTGCTTGTGAAAAAACGTTCGCCACCTCAGGAGGGGGAAGCGGGGAACCATCTAAGCTGTGTACAGTAAGGATGGGACATTGGGTGGTGGAAGGAGCACTTTGAGAAACTCTTGAATCCAACTAACACACCCTCTATGGTAGAGGCAGAGCTGGAGGACAATGGGGGATTGTTGTCAATTTCCCTGGTGGAAGTAACTGAGGTAATCAAACAACTCCACAGTGGCAAAGCCCTGGGGATTGATGAGATCCGTCCAGAAATGCTGAAATATGGGGATGTGGAGAGACTGTCTTCAATGACAAGCCTCTTCTAGATTGCGTGGAAGATTGGGACAGTGTCTAAGGAGTGGCAGACCGGGGTTTTGGTTATGTTGTTCAAAAAGGGGGACCAGAGAGTAGGGATGTCTTTAGTTTATCTATAGTACCATCTTCAGAACCTGATGGGGGCAGTATACGCCTAAAAGTGTTCTAGTCTGCCACTAAAAGCTGGAAAAGAAGAAGAACAGCACAGAAAAATAGAGCAACTCATCCCTGTGCAAGGCTTTACCATAATGTAAATATACAGTACAACAAACAGTTTCACAACTTCACCAGGATCTCCTGTTTCTCTCTGCTTGTCACAGCTTAACATTAGCTACGATAGCTGACAATAGCTAACTTTAGCACTTCTTGAGCGGACTTCTATAACGTCAGTTAAGTTAACTTTAACCAGCCCAACTCTATGTTAAAAACAGCAATGGCAGAGAGAAACAAATGTAACTAAATATGCTTGCTGTCTGAGCTACGGGTGAACACATGAAAGACCGTACAGTACGCTGGCTGTGTGATGATGTCAGGTCCGTGACCTTCAACACTCACTGGATACGTTTGCAGCTGAGTGTAAAGGGGCTGGTATGAGGATCAGCACCTCTAAATCTGAGGCCATGGTTCTCAGCAGGAAACTGATGGGAGTGCCTACTCCAGGTAAGGTATGAGTGGTTACCCCAAGTGAAAGAGTACCTTGGGGTCTTGTTCTCAAGTGAGGGAACAATGAAGAGGGAGATTGCTGGAGAACTGGCGCGGCGGTATAACATTCTCTTTACCGCACCGTTGTGACAAAAGGAGCCAGAGCCAGAAGTCAAAGCTCTTAGAACAGGTTTTGTGTATTCCCTTTAGAGTTGGAGTTTACTGCAATTTAAACAGTCAAACTTTACGCGGCAGAGTTTTCTTCGACACCGTGTGGTGCTCCTTGGTCACTGTGTAGGGAAACATACAGATATACAAAGAGCCAATGCAACTAGAAAAGATGTGACAATGAAAATCACTGATGCCGCACTTGTTTGCAGTGTTATTGCTGAAAAAGGAGGCACCATACTCAATGTTGAACGTACCCTTGGGATAAGCTTAGAAAGGAAAAAGGCCTACAAATTCCTTTGCATTCTTGAAAAGACGACCTGAAAATGTGATATGGAGAGCAAAAAGGCAGCGCGCGCACACACACACACACACACACACACACACACACATTCTGACACAAACACACTAGGATCTTCTGCGGTCAAGGCTAGGTGGGAATATTAAATCCATGAACTCAGCAATAAACTGAACGAGTGTTAGAGCGCAGCAAAGCAAAATGGGTGCTGAGAGCAAGCAATGGTAAGCAATCCTCTGTATATGTTTGTGTGTGTGTGTGTGGTAAACTGTGTTATTATGCTGAGATGTTCTCAGGACTGGGTCACTCTTTCATTGCTGACAAAACACTAAAACCAATCAGCACCTAAAAGTCCCACGTTTTTCTTTGAATCCATTTCTTCGTACTACTATTTTCTGGCTTTCTCTCGCACTCCCCCCTCGCCAATAAAGATATTTCTCCTTGACAGTGGAAATCAATTGCTTGTTTCATCTGACAACAATGTTGTTTTACTGCAGACGACAAACAAATGAAAGCGGCCCTTTAGCCCAAATTCATATGATACTTGGCAGTGGATAACTTGTTTTTCTTTTCACTAAATAAAATCATCACCAAATGTCAACTCTTTTCCTCTATAATTTCTCACAGTTATCAACTTTATTCTTTAAAGACATCTTAATCGGTTTTGTCAAAGTTTTTATTTTTGTATTGTTGTGTGATTTTATTGTGAGCTGTTTCATGTCAACGCCTATTATATTTTGCTTTGTTTACTGATAATAATTTGAGAGGGAGAAATATTAAGTCTCCAGATATATGATGTCACATTACAAACCCTATGTCACATCCTTGTTTTCTTAATAAGAACATCGTAGGAAGTAGTTAAAAGAGCAGGCAATTTCAAACTGGGCCTGACAGCTTGAATCTTTAGTTTTAAAAACATGTATGTTTAAAAAAGTCATAATATCTGCAATTGAGAAACCAATAAACATAACAAATATTTACTAAAGTAAAGGGATGATTTGATCAAATGACACAGATGTTTTATTTTAACACGTCAAAGAAGTTGTCGTATACTTTTCTTTTTTTTCAGTGTCCTGCTGTGAAAGACCACACAGGCGAACTGCCATAGGCCATACACAATCAATCAATATAGATAATGAAATACATTTGTAAAAAATACCACGTGTGTTAATTTTATCTGCGTACTAATATATGGAAATATGTGCACTAATTCGCCATTTTTGTTGTAATGTGTCACTAATTACCTTTTAAGAAAGTCTAATAAGATCTCATCTAGCATTGCCAGACCTACCTACACCGCTGGGTACTCTGGTATTTCTTATTGGCATTTATTTAAATCAAACGCAATTGTTTCGCAAAATAGCTTTGGGAAGGATACCTGTCTTGCAACATCTGTACGTTCCAAGTTTGTTTAAGTCATGCAACAGAAAACTCTCCAAGGATTGGACAGACAGTCTAGCTATCTGTCTGGATTTACCCTGCAGAGATCTGTGGAGCAGTTAAACATAGTCCTTATTATCTGACCGGAGGTTAAAATTCCAACACAAAAAAAACGGAAGGTAACATCTGGCCGTAAAGAAGGACATCGGGCAGAATTTCCGGCGGCAACAGACCAATCACAGAAGTGGAACGTCATGAATATAGACTAAAATAAATATGACAGAGGGAAACAAGGATGGATCCCACTTTAGATTATGATACGGTTTTGTTGTAATTTGTTACCAATTAACTAATAAAGTCTAATAAAATCAAACAGTGTACTGTATAACGATGGATCTAACTTTAGATTACAGTGTCGTCCTGGCCTACTATGTTGCTAATTACTCATTAATAAGGATGTAATTGGGAAATAAAGATACAATGTCCAGGCAGATTTCACGTTACTGTGGTTGGATAGTGACATGCATTAAATGTTCTGATGTCTTAAGTGGTATGGGAGTAGAGTACTGATTAAAATAGAATGTATATTAGCCTATTAATAAGGCTGTTCACCCCCTAAAACACCAGGGGACTCTGCAGAACATATCAGGGACTGTGTAAAGAAGCAATGGTAGTTTTCTTCTAATAAGCAACAAATGACACCAAAAGGCTGTGCCCAATATTTGGTTTTAATTACAGTGTAATTCGGTATAACAGTGACTAAGTATAGTATATATTGGGTTTAATATGGCAATATATGCAGTTTGTAATTACAGCATGATTTAGCTGTTTGATGTCTAACGCTAACATCTGACGTCTGTTACTGTAATAGAGTTTAACTTTATCTAACAAAGATCACATTATTACTAGTTTTGTTTTCATGTGATACAAAGGTAAGCTTATTACGTCTTAAAAATGAACTAATTACAGCATAATTTAGGTGTATGGTGTTTTAATGTCTAGTTAGGCCACATTATTTTTAGTTTGGTCTAATTTGATTTATAGTATTATACTTATCACGTCATATTAGTGTACTGTAAAAAAAAATGAGACCAATTATTCTTTCAATTTTAATAAGTTATCTGGCCACAGACTTTAATTCTGTTCTTTTGTCCATATTTCTTTCTTTTGTTAACTGGGGAAATTGAATTACTAACATTTTGTCCTTGTGTTAATTCGACAATAGTCATGACTAAACATGATTGAGAAAGTAAATTTCATCAGTTATGTTGTTTTAATCCTGTTTTTTAATCCTTCTTTGGATTTAAAAGTTTGAGTCATTCCTTTATAACTCTTTGATGATGAGATATAAAAAGAATATAAAAGAATGACTCAAAATTCCTTGAATTTCAGATTCCAAGTCAATATCTGAGTTTCTATTTCAGCTTTATTCCAGAGTCAGAGTGAAAGGAACACATATTGCCACTGAGTCATGGTCCAGATGACAAGAAACTTGACAATATGAAACACTGTATCTGCCTTCCCCCTGGAGAATGCAGACATGCAAATAAAAACCAAAAAAATACATTCATTCAGGCTATTTGCATATTTCTCTGACAGATTGGCTTACCTCATATAACCTGGGTGTTTGTTGCATTGGTGCAAATGTGAAATTATTTTATATGCCCCTTTCATTTGATTGCTAATCATTATTTTACTGAAAACATGATCAAGATCAGTGCATTGTGTATTATTAACACATTGTAACTATACCTATACTTATACTCCAAGATGTGCTATATGCTTTCTGAATCTGGCAGGTGTACAGTGGGTTATGGCGCTATTACAGATGATATAGGGCCTTTATTAGCTTTGTTTGCAACCTTTTATCAGCTCATTAAAAAGCAAAAACCTCATTAATTCTCACAAAATTGTGTTCTGTTCTTATAACATGCACAATTAAATTTGGGTCATTGCTGATGGACGCCTTCACGACCAGAACATTTTTCTTCAAATTGATGAGTGATATACTGGATGTTTTAAAAAAGAAACAATTTGGTACAAATTACATCTTAAAACCTGGGCTGTTACCATTCAAAAACACAGCATGTAGTTTTTAAACTGATGGCCAGAGACGGGCTAACGTAATTTTAGTACATAATTCAGATTCCATTCTCCTTCAAAATTAATTGGGTTCTGCCAATTGTAGCATTTAAGTTACATCTGCAACGGCTCAGTAGATGTTCTACCCAGATGTTTACTGGAGGTAAGAAGTTAGAAGGTGAGGAAAGTAAATCCCTTATACCGTATATCCTCTGTCAGGGCTTCTATGGTCTTCCTTCAAGTTTTTTCTAGTCTCCTGAGTTTGTTGGTCCCTGTGGATGCTCTGTTGGGTGATTTGTGTGTTAAGTTAATGTGTGTCACAGTGCACAGTTCAAATACATGCAAGCACCACACACACAAAGAGGCAGCTGTTGTCTGATGGTTGTGAATCTAACAAGGTGCTTTAGCTGGCCAACTGACCACAACAGCAATAATATGCATAAAGAAAAGGATCAAAGGAAAGATTTCAAGAAATTACCAGAAAAATACAAGAAAGAGAAATGCAAGGAGAGAGTCAGGGATGAATACAAACAATGAGCAAAGAGGTAAAGAGCGCAAAAGTGAGAGAGAGAGAGAGAGAGAGAGAGAGAGAGAGAGAGAGAGAGAGAGAGAGATGCAGTTCTTTGCATCCACTGTATATATTTGCCTTTGGGGCCCTAATACTCTATATGCTGCTGTATGCTTTGTTATTCATCTGTTGGGACATTGATGTTTTAAATGAGCTGGCAGACTGTGTAAGTGTGAAAGAGAGACATATTCATACGGTAGGCAGAGAGAAAAAAAAATGGGAGAATATTAGTTAAAATGGAAATGGCAAAAAAATGTAAATGTTTGGTCTAATATGACCATCTTTTAATAAAGTGACAGTTGTCATGCAATATCCCATGCTGCCTTACAGAAATAGAGCAAATGATATTACTTTTATGGGATGGTCTTTCTTTGGTTGTCCACATATAAATTGGGTTTGAGAGATATTGAGAAGATTGTGGGCCACAAGTCATTATCTTGAACAACAGCAATTAGGTATCAGAGAAAATGTTTTAATTAGGTTACATTTCATTTTGAATATGGATCACACAGTTTAGTGTTAAGTTAAGTTGTGTGCTAAATTTGTTTTTAACTGTATATTCAAAACAATAACTTCTATAAAAGCTAAAATCCATCCAAAGTAGATATTTAATTTTATGAAAATATCCAGAAATGGACAGAGCTCAGTTTAAAAAAAGTGATGTCATACAATTCTGTGCCCCAATCGGGATTGAGCATCATTCCACAGTTGTGGAGTTGTTTGCTTAAATCCAGTTTGGACCAAAGATTCGTGACAAGACCGGGAAAAGTTGTAGCCATCTGAACCGGCCGTCTCAGCTCAACTCAAGCCAGCTGATGTTTTCAGCATTTTAGCTCTTCAAGTTGTAGAGGTTGGTTTTAGAACATAAGGGACCTCACCTGTTTCAACACCCAATAGAGAGATTCAGCTGGTAAAGTTAGCTATGAACTATAGAAATAAAATGATCCAAAAAACATTTTATTTTGATGTTACAAACACCTGGTTGAAGCATCTCAATATCACTAACATTATCCCAAATATTATTTACACTAAACAAATGATATCCAGAGATCCAACTACAAAAAAGCCTAAAAGTCAAAGTTAGAACAGAAGAACAAAGAGGCATTGTTACGGAGATGATACACCATCTCGTGTGAACGGGGCTTTACAGTCATTTAACCAGGCAACTGTCAATCAAATCTTATGAATCCACACCCACACAGATCTGATCAGGCAGATTAGATTTTTTTTCTGTTAAATATTGTGATACATAAAGATTAGTGCACATGTGGTATGAATATATAATGTTATAGGGAAATACTTTAGATTTTTAATCAGATTTTCAGATAAAATAGTGTTCTTAAATATATGCTACTTTAGTTTCAGTTTCAATACTTGGGTGTATTCCTTATAGTAGCCAAATGGGGGAGAGTATATTGATGAAATGTATAATGTGTCACATGTAAGATGTCCCCGGACATAATGTCATGCCGGAGCAGATTACTAACAGCAATGATGCACTGGTAAATGTGAGTGCAAGTGGATAATTTCCTGCCTGTGTGAGTTCAGTAATGTTGAAGCTTGCAATGACATTAATAGACCAACTTTAAGGAGAGGGAACACCAGAGGAGGATGTCAACGCAAATTAGATGGGTCAGTGTTGTCTGGTATCAAATTATACCTGCTTAGACCACAGCTTATTTCAGAAAATGAATTGTTTTTCTGTATTTGAGTATGTTGTCAACAGCTTACCAGCACAAAAAAATGAAATATTTGATTACTGCAATGATTCACAATCATTTGAATTTGAAGGATGTTCAAAGCAGCTCACATTCCTCATTATTGAAAAGATCTTGCTGAACTAGCGCCCGAACTGATACCACTTGTTGGATATTTGGAATAGTGTGTATTTGTGTTTTGAGTCTCTGCACCTCCTGATAAAGAACTTAAGTTTCCTCATGGGAGAGTTCTGGGCTCTTTTCTCCATTACAAAATGTTATTGTGCGGTGGGAGAACACTGCTGTTAAATGGGATGAGAGGAGCTGATCTGATTGTTCATGATTGATAATGATAATGTATTCCTCCTAGTCCAGCCTCTTTTACATTAGCGCCGCAGGTGCACTGCAGGGGCACTACAGCCTCTGGTCATGAAATTACCAAAAATCTGTCAGTCACAGCCAAGTGCACTAGTGCAGTGAATTTGACTCACAGAAATAGGGCCCTCTGAGGAAGTAGAAGGGGAGGTTGAAAGGAGGAAAGAGAGGGAGTGAGAAATGGAATGAAAGTGGAACATGGAGAGAGAAGAGAGAGAAAATGGTGTCTCATTTCAAAGGGAGAAGGGAAAAAGGGAGAAAGAGAGAACACAAAGAATGACACCCCCTTTCCCATCTGACAGGAAGAAATAAAAACTTGTGTCGTTACCAGGGAGGGTGCTTTTATTCTGGCGTTTCTATAGCAACAGTTTCTATGTGCCCATTTTACCGACCTGCAGTTATTATTATGCAACGCGTGAAAAAAACACACAAATGCCAGAAAGAATATGATTATTTGTAATCAGCTAGACATTTTTTTATTCATTATTATTATTACTATTATTATTATTATTTATTCATCTTTTTTTAACACCATACTGCATGCACATTACAGGCATGCACAGGGACGCACACACACACACACAAACACACACACACCCACACACCCACAATGGTGAATGAATGAATATCATGTTCCCTCCAGGAGAAAAAGAAATCAGAAAGTTGGGAAAGGATTTACAGGTAAAAGTGTAGCTCGTTGTTTCTTTCCTTTTCTGTCACTCTATCTTTCAATCACTGGCTCTTTGAGTCTCTCTGTGTGTCCTAATCTGTATCGTTACATTTGTGTGTGTGTGTGTGTGTGTGTGTGTGTGTGTGTGTGTGTGTGTGTGTGTGTGTGTGTGTGTGGTGTGTGTGTGTGTGTGTATAGCATATATCCTGTATGATCGTGGCACGTTGTCATTTTCAGGAAGACATATTGAGACATAGAGGCATTACTAAGAACCTAAAACATCTATCTTCTGCAATGTATGTGTGTGTGTCTGTGTGTGTATGTGTGTGTGTGTGTGTGTGTGTGTGTGTGTGTATGTGCGTACGTATGTGTGGGTTTTTGTGTGCAAAAGCCCTCAGCTCTTTAACAAACTACGTCATTTTCATGCATAATTTAGCGAAAGATTTTAAACATACACACACACAAGCAGGATCATTAAACTCAGCAAAGGCTGCCTTTTTCTTTCCACACTTCCCATGACAACAGAATCCCATCAACACTTTCACCTAACCTTTTGTTGCTGCAGTAATCACCAATTAACAATCTGTTAGAAAGACAAGAAAGAAGCGAGCAAGGAGACCGAGAGAGAGTGATAGGGTGAAGCTGTGATCAAGTGAGGACAGAAAAATAAATTAAAAAAATAAATAAATTATTACAATAGGAGAAGAAGAGAACACACACAAACACACACACACACACACACACACGTCAAATGCATCACATCTACTTGTCTACGCATAAATCGCTCTACATGACAGGCTATTGTAATTAGCCTATTAAAGGGACAATAAATACATTAACATGAATGGGCTACTATTGAGAGTAAACAGGTTCAAGGGATTGAAGCACACAAACTAAGGCTTTGTCATTACGTTTGAATCTATAAACTTCCGAAATTCCAGAATCAAGACCGTCGAGTCGCAACAACATGCAGGCTCAAAGACAGACAACATCAAAAAACAAGAATCAAGTAAACTCACGGCAGTTTTTTTCAGCCCTTCTGTAAGTTTGGTCTCAGAGGGGTCTGACTGCTGAGGACCGTGACGTTCTGTCACCATCGCTACCCTCAGCATTATGCATGAACTCGCTCTCTTTCCTTCTTTCATTTACGTACACACACACACACACACAACACACACACACACACACACACCACACACACACACAACACACACACACACACAGAAACTCTCTGCTGGCTGGGATGGATGATATTTTGTTTTTTGAGAAGAGTTTTCCGAGCGGAATGACAGTAACTTCATCTCAAATCCAGAAACACAAACCAAAACTCACGCAAAGCACACCAAAAGTTAAAAACCAAAAGGCAAGCAATGCAATGATGTTTAAACTGTTGTCTTTTAAAGTAAACCTTGTTACATTTTGCAGTCACTGGTTTTGGCAAGGTAAGAGTTTCTAAGTGTAGCTCAGACATGTTTTGGGGAGGTTGTGTCTTTCTAGTCGGTACCCACTAAGCTTTGGAATAGTCTCGCAATAAGCTTAAGGTCGTTGGACTGGACTCTTTTACAAATCAGCTGTTCAGACATGCATTTAGATAGCATATGTTCTAAACTTGTGTCTGATGTCAGTTTTCTTGTATATTTTATCTGGTGTTTTAATGTTTTATTTATTTGACTGTATTAGACTGTATTTTTTTTACTGTGAAGCAATTAGTGATTGGTGTCTGTGTGTGCTATGAAAATAAACTTTCCTTGCTTGCTTATCGGTCCTGTTATTGTGATTGGTTTGTTTGTCTGCATGGTTTCTTTATTACAACAAAATCAATTACAAACAGAGCTGTCAATGTCATATATTATGACTTTCAACTGACAATGTATAATGACAACATACGTGGATTTTCTCATTAATGTCAAAAGATCACTTATATGAATTTACCCTTTGAAATCATACCCCAGGACTATGTTATACCATGTCTAATTCATTTAACAATGTTTTGGTGTTGAGGCGTTATCCTCTAAAACTTGTATAGGGTTGTTGAGAAAATGCCCATGCATTTAGGGGTTAAACACAACCTGTATGCTCTGCTATTTGCTACCGTGAGCAGGCAAGTACAGAAACATACAGTGACTGGAGACAGAGTTGACCTAGAGCCTGACTTTACTGGACACTTATGCACTTTGTAGGACTGCCAACATTTTTAGCATAGCACCATGCCAGTGATTGAACTCTAAATCATACTACATCACAAGTACCTTTGTTTAACATCTTACTCAGATTGTGATGAGAAGAGTATCATGTTTTCTTCTCTGTGGTTCCACTACAGAGATACGGCTAGGCTAGGCTAGGTTTAAGACTGGTAATCAATAGTGACAAAAAAAATCAGGTACAAAATATGTTCAATATACAATAATATAAACACATGTAAGCTGCTGTGTTTAACTGTAGGTGTGTGTATTGATGTACATGAACATGAGCAAGTTAACATGTACATATGTTTATTCAGTACATATCCATGTCCTGCACTTATGAAACCATTGTATATCCTGCACTTGCTGCTATTGCACATCTGGTTAGACCTAAACTGCATTTTGTTGACTTGTACCTGTACCTGTGTAATGACAATAAAGTTGAATCTAATCTAATACTGTAAGTGAGTGAAACAAGCTTGAGATAATCCACATTTTGTATGTGTTTAAAGTAGGATAAATACAGCAAGAAGACTATACTTAAATATAACTGCTTAGTTAGAAGCAGAGATGGGATGTAACAAAGTACAAATACTTTGTTACTGTACTCAAGTTGATTTTTCAGATATTTTTACTTTACTATTTATTTTTGTGGCAAATTTTAACTTTTACTCCTTACATTTTAACATGAATATTGGTACTTTCTACTTGTTACATTTCACAAAATTGTCTTGTTCCTTACAAAAGGTTGTTTATCAGGTGTGATTGTGAGTGCATGTCGGAGAATAGCGCCGACACGTGCCTCACACCGTGAGCGGCCGTGCACAGAGAAAAGAGTGAGAGATAAAAGAACAAGAGACTAGCTGTCCAGAGGATAATCAGTTGAGATTGTGTATGTGCGAGAACTGTAAGTCGTATAATTTATCTTGTCAGTTCCTTTAAGCCTGTTGTTGTATTGGTTTAAAGTTCTGGCAAACTTAAGTAAGTTAGATAGTGATTTTGTTGTTTGTGTTCTTCACCTGTTAGCTAGGTTACACCCGGCTGTTGATTCGAAATAATGGCAAATGTTGAACGCCCTTGCACACGTTTGTATTTTAGGCGCGTTATTTACATGCTACAATTAGGCTACACTGCATTACGATAAATTATTAGTGGGTTTATTGTTATTTACTAGCACATATGATATATGATTCTTATACATTTTGTATGGTAGCCTTTGCAATGTTATTTATTTCTTTGCAGAACCACACACACACACAGACACACACCCATAGCAGAGCCATGCCCATGTTTGTACTGTCAAGAGAGGGAAGTTGTCTCTGTCCGTGTTTTAAACAGACACACCTGAGGTAAAGTTTGAAACCAGAATCAGCTTTAAAAATAGTCCAAATCCGGTCCTCACTAACAAGTTTCAAATCATTTCACTGGAGTTACCGTTGTTATTATTAGCGTCATCAATACCGAATTCAATCTAATTGGATGGGAATATACACAGTATTCTCACAGAATCACAATTGAATTCATATCGTACTACTAAGTCAGAATCTTAGGAACCTTTGTCTCTATCACAATCATCATAATCATATATGGAATGTTTTAGGCCAATAGGCAGACAAACATTTTATATGTAGCCAATGGCATATAAAGAGCCTTTTTTCTAGTCCACTGAAGTTCCTCAGCTTGCTCTCTAGTAACGTGTGTGGTCCAGGTTGCTTTGTATAAAACAAATGGTTGCCATTTGCAAGGCTACTTTTACTTTTATACTTTAAGTAAATTTCCAAGCCTGTACTTTGTTACTTTTACTTGAGTAAAGAAGTTAAATTAGTACTAAGTATCTGTACTTCTACTTGAGTATGGGAAATGAGTACTTTTGCCATCTCTGGTTATAAAGTAATTGTGTAATTGTAAAGCCATTGTATTTTTTTTAAATGAGAAGGAGAGAGAGAAAGATATGCAATGCAGGGGAGTAAAAGGAAAGAGGTAGAATGGATCTATGGAAGAAAGATTGGTACTTAAATAAATGAAAAAACTGATCATAGATGAGTAATGAACTGAAGTTTTTCTCATTAAATAAGTGAAAGGACCAAGAGGGATGGATGCTTAGAGACACAGCGAATAGAGCTCTGACAGAGCTCTGAGGGGGCCACTTTATCCAAATTATTCCCATGTAGAAAAACTGGAACTCCTAAAGTCTCTTTTGTGTACTTGTGTTCTTTAAAAAGATTTTGTATGAAGTTATTAAAGAGACAATAACAAAGAACGCATACAATATATCTGAAAAGAAGGGTAATCCTGCTTCACCAAAAAAAATCACAGAAGTCAGAGTGAGAAATTAAAAAGTAGGTCAAATAATGTCAGTCATCCCTTAAAGGTTGCTAATTCTAAGCAACATTTCAGAAGGTATTTCATTGTACAACATTTCATCTGGCTTGAAGGCAGGGCTGGTAACTATTTCCAATATACACTTTTTTAACTATTGTTTCAAATGCTCTTTAGACCCCGACAGCAATAAATAACTTATGGGCTCTGAAATAGGAGTGAAAAAGATCTGTCATCTGTAGCTGCTGTAATCCTGTAATAACGGCAACCAATCACTGCCTTGTGGTCCGTTGGAAAGAACCAATGAAATGCAAATGTAAAATTGCGGTGGTAGGGGTTGGATCGAGCCAGAGGGAGATGCTACTTTCAAATATTGCTAGCTCTTCAACATTACCAACCTTGTCTTGAATGGAAAAATCCTACATCTTGTCATTTAAATTCTCCCTGCACTCCCGCCTCCATGAAAATAGAAAGAAATGGTCCTATTAGAAGCCTTGACTTGTATCTCCTAAGTGATTCAGATGATTTAAGTTCTATGTATAATTGAATTCAAAATTTAATTTTCCTAAGGGAAATTATTACATTTTTTACTGCGGTCAAATGAAAGAGAGCATATATTATGCAATCATATTGCAATGAAGTAATAATTGTACTATTGCTGTGGGCCATGTGTTGTAATGACATGGCCGTTTGGCTTTGTTGGTAATTCCCACTGGGAAATAACTTGAAGATATTTGACTTGCTCTGTGATGGTGATTCCTTATTGTTTACTGTTCATCTGGACCTTCATTTCAGCAACAGTAAGGCATTGTCTGGCTTCTTTCTGTTGTCTGACTTCTTTAACAATATACTTGAGTTCAGTGCATTGATGTTTACAATTCTTTTTCAAGGTTTAAAATAATTACGATTCCAATACATCATTAACAATCCTAGGGCACAAATGTTATTTCAAAGAAGAAAAGAATCTAGAAAATCACTTTTATCACTTTTATCCTGTCATACTGAACTCTGTACTGTAGAATGTGTCAAAGAGTTTTACAGGCATAAAAACAAAGACTATGAATGTTCTTCACCGGTACAGCTCAGTACATCCTCAGTAGTGACCACTTCTCTGGACTCAGTAAACAGGAAGGGAAAAGTAACCTCAAGCTGCATTTTGCTTGCTTAGCTGGGATTTTAGTACAGCCTGGGACCAGTTTTACCAGCTCAGGTGATTTATTGTTGTTGGTACTGTACTCAGTTTAGCATGCTGTTTTGATATTACCAGAGAGGAAATAAGACCAAAGCCCCAAGATTAAAGGTCAGATAGAAGAGCTTTTAAATTCTTCCAACTAGGCCTGCAAGATTAATCGTTATAAAATAATGATCTTTTTATAATTTTAATTTTTTTAATGACTTGGATCCTCTTTTAATTTTACAAGCCAACTGCATCACAAACACTAATACTTTCTTCTGTGAGTTTTAAACAGACTGGATAAAATTGCAGCGCTCCCATGCGCTGCAAGGCTCACCCTTCTCTCTATGTGTACAGGCGTGTGGTGATGCACAAAGTGCTATAGGTCCCCTAATAAATCTATGTTTGGTACTGCCAACTTTTTTGTTTTGTCATGGTTCAATAAACGTGTCACGTGTGCAATAAACATTACACTTCATGAGAAAAAAATCGTAGCAGAGAATCATGATATAAATTCTACACTAAAATTGATTAATATTGTTCCACAAATATTTAAGGCCTACTTCCAACCAATACCCAACATGTAAAACTCTTTTAAATAATGCAGTTCTAAGGAAGTCTAATAATCTGTTTTTAATGATACAACACATAACTGAATAAATTATCAAATAGCAGCATGTGACAGCAGATCCTTCTACACTGCTGAGGGACAAAACATATATATGAAATAGTTATGAGTAATTATTAACATATTAAAAACATAATGTTATAAAGTTTTGATTACATTTTCTCCAAGTTTACCAAACATGTTAATCCAGTTTGATCCCATATTTTGGTGTCAAACCAAACTTTTTAATCCATTAACCTGCAGGGCATGAAATAGTACAGCCACATAAACATATTTGTCAGTGCAATTTCAAATTAAAGGCAACCTACTCTCACAGTGGGGGATCCTTTGAGGATGTGGTGGAGCAATTTGGAATCCCCAGTAGGGATAGACCGATTATCGGCCCGGGGCAGGAATATGTTCATATTGTAAAGTGTATGTTTTGTAAGTGGTTTCAAAAACAAAAAAACAAATAAAAAGTGCTACTCATAAAAATGCAACCTACTCTCCTGAAAAAGCTTATTTTATCTCTTTTTCTCAACTCATGCAAGCTTATAGCTCTCAAGTCTAACTTTAAAGACACACGCTCTGGCTTTGAGTTGGAAGCCTGCATTATGCTCATCCAGTAAGCGATTCCATCAACCAGCCAGCAAGTCAACCACCACTAAGCCAGTTATCTGGTCAGTTAGTCAACCGACCTGGGGTCAGTCCAACGGGAGGGCAGCCAATTAGTAAAAACTCCAGCTGGTTCTAGGATAGAGGGAATGGTTTCATATGTAGTACGAAATTCTAACCTTACAAATTGATATCTCAAGAGAATCATCTCAACCTCTACATATTCTTTGTTTGTGATCATAAATAGATCATTAGCCCACCATCCTGCTTGTTTGCCTTTTTCCTACATCCATTCGGCTTAGCTGTTATTTCAGTGGTGAAACAAAGGAAAACTGAAATTTAGATGCCTATGATCATAGTCATCATTCCCGCGTACATGTTTTCCAGGGATTCGTAAACATGCAGCAGCGAAGAGGAGTCACTACCAATAACAGCATAAAGGAAAGAGAGCGAAAGAAGGAGTGTCTACATCAGTGTTTGTTTTATTCAGTTTGACAGCTTGTTGACAGCGCTGGCTTGTTTTTGATGCTGTCAGCCGATTATTCATTTAGAGCTGAATGCAGTTTGGACCACAAGGCCTATTGAATAATACACTCTGAACAGAATTGTTTCAGCATCCCTAAGACTGTTGAAACTGTATGGGCATGTGAGATAGGAGTTTGTTTCAGTTTAAGCTCACAGCTATGGGAGGTGTGAGGGTGTGTGCCACATCTGCCTGCAGTGGGGGGTGCTGAGGACACGTTAAATCATAGATGGCCTCAACTGTTCTCACTGGCCTCGAAGAGCAAATTTACTATGCAGGCTGTCAAAATTGTGACCCACTCAACTCCCAAATTGAAACTTTTGTTGCTTGTGTAAAGCCACAAAGCGAAAGTGGAGGGAGGAGCAAGTTTTTACATTGTGTAATATTTGCAAAGCATTATGATTAAAAAAAAAGAAACCCGGAAGCTATTAGAACCCCATGTTTGTCAGTGGACGATTTGCTGTTAGTATGAAGTGACAAATGGTTTCCAGTGTTGAATGCACAAAGACACTTTGTTGTCAGTGTGATTAACCTCACACTGAGAGAAATTATTTCTATTGCACTGGTGAGTTAATTCAGCTCAAATAGATAGCATCACAGAAATTAATTATTACATTAACATCTGGTATGGTTAAATATTGTATTTGTACTAAGGCAATTTTTTTCTAAAGCATAAGTCCTGTGGAGAGCCCAAGGGAAGCTGGACCTTCTGGCTTCTGTTTCTGAAATAAGAAATCTCATTTACATTTGTATTAATGCACATAACTAAATTCCAGCCTTAAAGAGGTACAGCATGTTGGGTTCACATAGAAAAGGATAGTCGCAAGTTAAATGTCACCAGTTCAACAAAATAGGTGAGTCAAGGAGCCGCGGTGAGTTCAAACACGTCTGTAATAACAGCTGGACAGAGTGGACCAAACGGATGTTTCTAGGCAGGAGATATAAGAGCTAAACAGTTGGAAAATGGCCTGAGAGGAGAGCATGGAAGAAATCAACAATACTTGGGCCGTCAAATTTCTATGAAACACCACGGAACAGAGCCTTGAGGTGATGTCAGGACTTCAACTTACAGTTATTCAAACTTTTCTTTGTTTATTTTTAGGTGACTCAACTAATGATAAGTTCTGATCTGGGACAAATATAACTGACACACAAGATGTTTATCATCAGTGTCTAGCCGCGTGACGGGGGTCCTCTGTTTTATCACTGTCAACCGGGCCGAGTGATTGATAATGCTCTGAAAAAGGTTAAAACGCAAGGACACAGAAAGGAAGGTCAACATAATCTCTTCTTATGGACAACGTTATAAAATTAGACAGTCAAAAATCTGATTTTATTTAAACTTTCTATTTCCCACAGAAGTGACTGATTTTAGGGCAAAACATGCTCGGACAACAAACCTGGCAAGACATATGAGAAGTATAGAGCGAGGGAACGAGAGAGAGAGAGAACAGGGTCTCAGTCCAAAGGGCAATTCAGTACAGCAGCCTAATACTGTGTTGTCCAGATGGTCTGTCCTTATTATGGGGTGTATATGTTTCTGTAGCAGGCGTCACGACCATAAGTCCTGCATGTGACCTAAAAATATGGATTTTTTTATTGAACTCACTGATCCTGGCCTTTAAAAAAATATATACTTGCCTACAGAACATGCACTCAATCATACGCTTGCTCCTGTATTCACACACATTCATACACACATAGCACAATACAAATAAACTGTATGTTATTAATGTGCACCCTAAATTCAAGTTTTTCTTCAAACCCTTGAGAAATGCCTATTCCTTGTTTGAACAAAGCTTGTGCAAATATGCAAAAAAAATCCTGTGAAATGACTGCAAAAATATAAAAAAATAAACGTGAAACCAACATTACCGGCTCTGTCTCTTCTTCTCAGCCTGTTTCTTTCTGTCTCTGCCTTCAAGTTACTGACACGCTGCATTCACTTCTACTTTTGCTCTCATGTGAGCTGCACATGTAAGCTGCCCTCTGGCAATAATAAAGCCTTTAAACACTTGAGTGAAAAAAGTATTTTGAGTGGTGATGGCTGCAGAAATTAAAAAAATTATTTATAGCCTGACAATAAACAAGCGCACACACCCACACCAACACCCACACCCACACACAGCCAGATACTTGCTTTCACACTCACAGTCACTTACAATAAAGCTTACCTATCACTGTGCTATCAAGCACTGCAAAGTGAGTTTCAGTGATTGAATTTATGTGATGTACTGCATTGCAGATGATGGATGGTTTGAATGGACATTTTGATTTGCCAGTACACATAGTTTCATAAGAGTTTAGAAACAGTCAGACTTTAAATTCTACTCTGGGGACATATAGTCAAACTTTTTTTTTTTTTTTTTTTTAATCTAATTTTCAAGTGATGTTTAATAATTGTCCCTAAAACACTGTGACATAAAGAAGATGTTAATCCAGGTTATATTACTTCACTTACCTTGGGGGTCATTACTTCTTTTGTTATTTTTAATTAATTCGCAATTATTGATATTGAGCGGTAGGAAAGAGACAGTTGTGATAGTGGATCCCCAGGACACTTACTGTAATACTGGAAATTGATTGCCCTTAAACTCCTATCATCCGAAAAACAAATTAGAGACACTTTCTTTGTTTAACACTTAAGCGTGTGGGAATTTATCTTTGTGACAAAAGGTGTACAGAGGTGTAGATGCCACAAAGTGAAGCTGTAGAACTAAAAGAAAAATATCTTTAGGGACACTTAATCTGCATAAATCTATGGCAAGGAGTCTCATGTGGTTTTCTGTACAAAACAGGACTTTTTAAATCTCTACTTTTGGAGTTAGGAGCCCTATAAGAACAGTTAATCTACAGTAGGAGTTCAGTGCACTGTGGGGAATCTAATCTCTCTCCTTCAACACACACACACACGCACACACACACACACACACCACACACACACACACACACACACACACACACACACACACACACACACACACACACACACACACACCGCGGGTCTTGAAATAGCAATGGTATCAGTTTCAATACCGTCATTAAAAAAAATGCAATGCACTTATATAGGAGACAAGGATTAAATATTGAATATAATTTATTTATTGCCTAAAATTGCTTGTGTGGTTGTCATCACGTAATAGTGTGTGTGACCTGGGCTCGGAGAGGAACACAACTTCTGCAGTTTGGCAGCATTTTGGGTTCCAACCTAATGAGAAGGCAGAGGTGTTTCAGTGTTATTGTATGGTATTCAGTTCTTGCACGGTGTAGGCACAAGCTAACAGTTTGGTGACGCCGTCTGAGCCTTACGTCATAATTTTTAATTAGTCAAGGTAATACCGTATAACGCAGTATAATAGTAGGTCTGACGATATGAAAATGTGGATATTGCCCAACTCTAACACACACACACACACACACACACACACACATAAATATGTACATGTGCACACACCTAACCAACACACATGGAGGAAACACAGAAATACAGACATGCAAGCTGGTGGGAGATGTGGAGAGAATGTGTAGTGCATGTGTGTGGGGGGGAATCCAGTGTTATCCACTTAATTCTGTCTCCAGCAACACTCCCCACACACTGGATTAGCAAGTGGGCTTTGTCAATTCACTGTAGAGAGGCAGGGAGAGAGGAGGACTGTGGTGTGTGTGTGTGGGGTGTGTGTGTGTGTGTGTGTGTGTGTGTGTGTGTGTGTGTGTGTGTGTGTGTGTGTGTGTGTGTGTGTGTTGTGTGCGCATAGACCTTCCAGTCATTGTTATAGAGAGCATAGCAAAGCATTAGGTGTAGGAGGAGTTGGAGAATAGTATGTTATTTATCAATATCTTCCATATGCTCTAAGCATTGACTAGACTCATTCAATTACTGAGCCAATATTCACTATAAAACACCATGCAAGATTTCCAAGTGACTGAATCATTTGCTGTAGTCAAACTTATAGAAAGAGAGGGAAAAAAGGATGAGGGAGAAAGAGAGGCAGAGGAGGATAAATACATTGTGAGGGAGGAGAGAGACAGAGGAAGGAACAAAGGAAAAGTTAATGAAACTAAGCTTCATGTATTTACAGTGCTTTTTTCAACAATTGTGTTTGTGTTCCTCGCTGCTACATACCAAGTCAAATGGTATGAAATGCCATGCAGGCTTTGCGCCGTTTTATTCAATATTGAATAAATGAATAAATACATGATTAAATCAATTAATATGCCTTTGAAATACATCATGAAATAAATAAATGAGGCAATAAATACATAAATAAGTAAATACATGTGAATATTCATATAAAATAATCCATCCATCCATCCATCTTCATCCGCTTATCCGGTATCGGGTCGCGGGGGCAGCAGCTCCAGTAGGGGACCCCAAACTTCCCTTTCCCGAGCCACATCAACCAGCTATTTTAGGGTACTTTTATTTCATAAGTCTACGTTTATTTATGTCCATGGACTTTTATTGTGTGCTGGGTAGAGCCTCACGAGTTGCCGGTCATGGTGCACTCTCACTTCATCCGCTTTCTTTTGTCCACGGCTCTGTTCGTAATGTGAGAGATAGCCACACCCCCTGATTTGCATATAAGAATCGGAAATAACTAGAGAGGGAAATGAATAAATGTGGCATTAGGAAATAAAAGTCCATTGAAAACGTGGACTAGTACTATGAAATAATTAAAATTAAAATATTTTAATATATTTAACTAATTGATTAATTTGTATATGAATATTTACATTTAATTGTTTTAATGTATTTACCGCCTCATTTATTTATTTCATGATGTATTTCAAAGGCATATTCATTTCTTTATTCATGTACATTTGTATTCTATGTCATTCTATGTCTAAATGGATTTGCAACAGAAATGCGTTTAGGTTGTTAGCTTTTCAAAAACATGTCTTATTTTGGTGTTGAAATGTTACATAACCCACACTTTGCTTTCCAAACATCTTAAACAGCCTTTGCAATTAATCAGTATGAACTGAAAGACAGTGGCAATGAGACATGGAAAAAAAGAAAATAATAAAAGAGTAGAATGAAAGAATGGGAGGAAACGGTGTGTATGGGAGTGTTTGCATATTCAGAAAGCTTTTCTTCACACAAGTTTGCGTGGGCTTAAGGATGAAAAGCAGAGCAAAAGAAGAAATGGAAACACGGATTATGTATTTTAAGTGTGTTTACGGATTGTAAATGTGCGCGGATCTAAAGAAATGGAACAACTTCAGTGCTTATTTGATCCCTACCAAAATATGCCCATAACATATAATTAAAAACTTTGAAATAGATCAGTTCATCTGGTCATATTTGTAACTTAATCTTGATCAGATAGTTTGTGATTAAAATAATAATTGTGCTGGTTTTATTAGGAAAAAGTTATTTTTTAGCTGCTTGTGTTTAGAAAACATTTAACATTTGAGAATTTTGGCTTCTTCTGTTAAATAAAAAACAAGGGTTTTGTAGAAAAACAAGTTTGCATTTCTCAAACTAGGGTACGCAATACAAGTCTGTTTTGGCTACACTACAAAACTAAGGTATTACATCAGCACAAGTAGCAAAACATCTCAAATGATACCCCAGGCTTACATAGACATTAGTTTCAGCTGTAACTAATTCTCAGTACACATATAGGAATGCACCACTGTCCTCATTTACCTCTTTCACAAGTCAGGCACATTTATGTTTTTTTTTCAAGATGTTCTTTTGTGGGCATTTAGATTTCTTCTCGCATAGCCCTGAAAACCACAAACACAAACTGGGACAACTGAGGAACCACAGGGGGTCAGAGAAACCAAAAAAACACATCCAGCAGAGAAAAATGCGGACTGTGATTTGTGTAGGCCCCCTACCAACGCTGATGTTTGTCACAAAAATACATGAATAAACAGCCTTCTGTTGTTATTGCTAGCCCTCCATCATGAAACACATCTTGTCGCTATTTAACAGTAAACATCTCCCACTGACAGTGCACTATACCGTGCAGTCCATCATCTGTTGCACCTAGCTGCTGTTGAGCTGCAAAAACTTGCTGTTTTTCTGTTCATGTTTGGGCAGAAACTGCAGAAGGTTTCAGTGTTCAGGCTACAGCGCTGCTACAGTAACTACAGCCACTACGCACGGGGTTTAATAGATCAGCACGTGTCTAATAAAGTTCTCTTACAAGAACAAAACCAAAAACTACGTCATGTGTGCGACAGAGTAGTAGTTGATCACACAGATGTCAAACAACTAAATGCAGCCATGCACACAGAGAGACACAGGGACACACAAAGACAGACACACACATACACTAAAGTGTGTACCGCAGTGGTGGATGCTCATTGACAAGGTGATTGACTGCTGTTGTCATCTTGTGTGTGTGTGTGTGTGTGTGTGTGTGTGTGTGTGTGTGGTGTGTGTGGTGTGTGTCTCTTTCTCTCTTTCTCTGCTTCACAAACAGAACCATCAGCAATATTGAACATTGGTCCAGATGCCCAGTAAATTTCATAACAGTTGGGCTTGTCAGTCCATGAGTGCAAGCACACACATGCACGCACACAGTTGTGATCAGAATAATAGCAGCGTGTTAAAAAAGTGAATAATGCTCAAAATCCTTAGAAAAGCTTTTAATTCCATATTATCAATGCATTGGGAACCTTGCACATTCAATTCCAAATCAAAACATGACCACAATTGATTAAGTTTGTTTACAGAAAGTGAAGAAAAATTAATATTAGACTTAGCAGTATTTGCATTTTTCTTTAGAAACTCAAACACTTACTGTATAAATGGAAAAACGTCTCAAGGTTTTGCTTTACTTTGAATTTCTGTACTAATATTTAGTCATTATTTCTGAGAACTGCTTCACATCTGTGTTGCATGGAGTTGACCAACTTCTGGCACATGTGAACAGGTTTTCCAGCCCAGGAGGATTGAAGTACAATTTCTCTGCATGACTGGGTTTTGCCTCAGAAACAGCATTTTTGTTGTCATCCTACAAGTGTTTTATGGGATTGAGGTCTGGGGATTGGGCTGGCCACTCCATAACATCAACCTTGTTCAACTGGAACCAAGACTTTGCTCGCTTACTGGTGTGTTTTGGGTCATTGTCTTGTTGAAAGACCCATTTCAAAGGCATTTCCTCTTCAGAATAAGGAAACATGACCTCTTTGAGTATTTTGATGTATTGAAACCGATCCATAATCCCTGGTATGCAATAAATAGGCCCAACACCACAGTATGAGAAACATCCCCATAACATGATTTTGCACCACCATGCTTTACTGACTTCACAGTGTGTTGTAGCGTTAAATTCAGTGCATGGGGGTTGTTGGACAAACTGTCTGCAGCCCCTAGACCCAAAAAAAACAATTTTGCTCTGATTAGTCCACAGAATGGTGCACCATTTCTCTTTTGGCCATTAAATGAGTCATTTGGCAAATTTCAACCTGTTTTTTTTTTTCCAGCAATGGGACTTTGGGTGGGTCTTCTAGCTGATAGCTTTGCTTCACATAGCCTTCTTTTGATCGTAACAGTGCTCACAGGTAACTTTAATTTTTTATTTTATTTTCCCGGAACTGATAATCGGTTGCGCCTTTGCCATTTTGACTATTCTTCAATCCATTTGAATGGTAGTTGACCGTTTTTTCCCACATCGTTCAGGCGTTGGATGCCATTTCAAGGCATCTGAAATCATTTTGGCTGAGCAGCCTATAATTTTCTGCACTTCTTTATATTTTTCCCCCTCTCCAATCAACGTTTTAATCAGAGTCCGCTGGTGCTCAGAGCATTGTCTAGAATGACCCATTTTGCTGAGTATTTCAGTGTGAAATGCACTATAACCAGCATGCACCACATTTGCTTCCTTCCTTCCTTATATATGGGCCATAATAGACACCTGTTTCTTCACAGAGTCAATTACCTCACTAATTGAACACAACACTGCTATTATTTTGAACATGCCCCTTTCAATTACAGATTCAATCACACAGAATGAGCAGTATATATGTCATGACTGTTGGGTCTGTTTTCTATGACTCTACAACACTTACTAGTAAATTATTTGCAATGTAGAAATATCACTTTTACCAACCAATATGATTTATGAGGTTAGTGATGTTGGACTGCTATTATTTTTGAACACAACTGTATATACACAAGCATGCATTGCTGTACATTTGAAATAGATGGAAAATAACCCTTGTGTTGTCTTCCCCGTTGACCATGCAACTATTTATTTCTTTCCAACATTTTGGTCGTCTTTTTCAACACTTTTGTTGCTTTCCTCAATGTTTTTTCTCTCCACTTTTTTTTATGTCAATGACAGTTTTTCAGAGGTTTTTGAAGCTTTTTCCGACATATTTGTCACTTTTTTCAATGTTCTTTTACCATTTTCTTTTGTCAAATGCTATAAAATTGAACCAAATTCAATGAAAGTAGTGAACTGATCATTTATATTACTAGTGAAGAGTGTTGTATGGAATTATCCACGTTATTTCTTTTGACAACTTGATTGCGAGAAACCCAAATTCCTGATATAGAAACTTGAGGAAAGCGGGTCAAATTTGTCAAAGAGGACAACAGGAGGGTTGATGGAAACATCACAGGGAAAAAATTGTGAATAGTTAGTATAGATGTTGGCCGACAAAAAGCAGGCATCTAGGGGACATATAGGAGATTGGTTTAAACCAAGTTTCACAAGGCTTTTATGTCCATACACATCGACAATTTTTTGTGTGTTCTATGACAAGAAGTTTAGTGTCCTCTTGTAACAGCTAAAAATTGCCTGTGGTTATTGAAAATGAAGGAGAAAAATGAAAAAGAACTTGCTGTTTATGTTCCTCCAATTAAAAAAAGTACTTTTAAAAGGTTATTTTTAAAATCCTATTATTATCTCTAACCAATTGTTTTTGTAATTGATGTATTTTAAACCTAATTTTCATAATCAAAATAAGCACAGATAGATTCCCTGAATTATTTTGATAAAAATAAAAAAAACTTAAGAAAAGATCCTGAGCTGTCGAGTCACAATTACAAAGGCATCTACACAGAGGACTGAATGTTAATTAGCAGCATTCATCTGATTTAAGGAGTCTGACAATCACCATGTTTTTTCAAAGCAACATGAGGGCTTTAAACAACACGATGATGAAGTTCCAAACAGGATAAATCTAAATGGATGCATACATCTTAGAGCTCTCTGTGGATGACATTATTACCATGAGAGGTTTGAAGATTAGTGATTACTAACTGAGGACCTCAGCAGTTTGAACATCAGAAGTGAACATATGACTGATCTTCTCTGGCTGCTCCCGCTATGAATTAAAACACCTACTGTATTCTGGGTTAAATCTGTGAATGATTTTTATTGTTTTCAGGTAGATCAGCTGATGGTTGGTGCATTTATCTACTTGTCACACCTAGATTAAAAGACTTGTGTAAACAAGAGTTTACATGTAAAGTCATTGAGTTACTCGGAATGGGTTTTACCTGTTTTTTTCTGTACTCTGCGATGTTTAATATGTTACTGTGGTAACCCCAGGGCCATAGTAAATCACTTAAGCATTTTGAGGAGTGATTGACATTACCAATGTGCACGGTCACAATGAAATTGCTGACCTGCTCTTGTAACACAGATGCCCTCTGGAAATGGCTTAAACCTGGAAAATGATTTAATGAAGCAAAGAGAGCGGTCTGAAAAATCACGACAGCGTATTCCAAACACGAACAGACTATAGCGGAAAAAGACTGAAACACAGAGAGAATGAGGGGGTAAAAAAGAAAGTTAAAGAGAACAGGGTAGCCAGGGAAAAGCTATGATTATAATTGGAAGGATAATTAGAGAATAATGATGATAACAATAATGAAACCATTTTGTTTAAGACTAAAGCAATCACAATTACCAGAGGAAAGCTAACTTTATATCTTTATTTTTCCTTTCAGTGATTTAATTTCAATATTTCCTATCCATGGCCAAATTTAGAATTATTTTAGTGATTCGACTGTTACACATATAGATAATTGTCGGGAGAGACAGAATGTTGCACCACAGGAAGCGCTGTCACTGATTGTTGTAGGTCTTACTCAGCTTGTCACAGGACACTGGCAACTAGATATTTATTTGACAAATCTGTAAAAGGACTTCTTTAAAAAAAAAATAAACATAATCTTGACACCAATGGGGGCGCTACAGCATGCAACACTTTAAGGAGCATAATCAGAGTTTCTGTTTCTTTGTTAGTCACAACATTCACAGAGACATTTTCAGTTGATGTGTGTACTTGCTTGTGTGTAAGTAAAGAGAGATGAAGGACTGAAAGAAGAAAAGACATGAGTGGGTCAAGGGAAGAAAATAGTAGGTTTTTCACAAAATGCAACAGGAGTATTGTGAATATCTTATCTGCGGCAGTTATACAAAACTCTTTGTGGAACAAGGGGCTAATAGGTTGACTAGCTGACTGACCGTCTGAATGGATGAATGGCTGGCTGACTAGCTTAGTGACTTTCCATCCATTCGCCCGCCTCTCTCCCTATCCCTCACTCTGTGTGTGTCTGTCTGGATGTCAGGCCCATTAGCTCATTAGGCGGTGCGTGTGATTGGAATAAAAACTAAGCTGTGACACACACACACATTCAACCCATCTTTTCTTTGTCTGTCTTTGTCTCCACTTGCCCTTTCTCAGTCTTTCTGCTGCCTATTCTTTTTTTTTTTGCTTCCTTTTGTTGTCTCCTCCCGAGCAATTGTTGCTCTCTTTTCCTTCCTCCTTCTCTCACTTCCTGTGTGTCCCTGACTATCTCTTTATCTATGTCTTAATGTCTCTTTACTTCTGTAGCACCATTATGGCTAGTAAAATCTCCATAATAAAGATCATAAAGGTGGACAAAAGGTGGTGCACTATTTTATCTGGATTGCCACACAGTAGCAGTAGAGGACTAGGTATAGATTACACTGAATGATCATAGGCTCACAACACTCACTGTGTTAGAGAAAACTTTTATGAAGTTGTTATAATTTTCTCCCAGAGCTCAGACAAAAATGATCATGCAAATTACAGAAGGATGTTGTGCCTACAAGTGGATGCAGCTGGAAAATTGTGTGTGCGTGCGTGCGTGTGTGCTTGCTGGTGGGGGCTGCTAAATACTAAGTTGGCATAAGTATCCAACTATACATTATGAACATCAGGCCACAAGTACATTATGATTTTTTAAAAAGGCTGCAAATAACTTTAAACAGCTGCCATTATGCATCAAGCTGGCTGAAAACTTTACAGAAGTACTACTCCTTTAATTTATTTCATCCATTAAAAAGTCAGAAAATTCATGGATGAAAGTTTTTTAATGAATTATTTTATCAATGGACAAATAGCCATGAATAAGAAGTACAAAAGTGACAAGCAAAACCGGATGCAGCCTGCATCGGGTCCTTTAAACGCTGGACCTGTCTACCTGGGCCAACGGGAACAGCTGAGGCCTCTACATAGTTTTTTTACTGTAGCTTTACTTGTGAAGCTAGCCTCAATGCTGTAATTCAAAGGTCACTGTTTTTAAAACACTGACCAAGCAGGAATGTCCTTTGAGTAATGCTACCATTGTGCTGACCTTGATCGAGGGAGAAACATGTTTTGCATAATCTCGCTGGAGAACACAACCACAACAGTGTACAGCTCTTTTGTGGCGAATAAAGTTACAAGTTTAACCCGGCACATTATTTATTGTGCTGACGTGTGAGCTGCACATGACACATACTTGATGTGACCACAGCATATGTTGCCAACATGTTGCTCTGTTGTATGTGGGAAACGGTGGATACAGTCATGGATCTCTGAGCTGTCTCATCTCTCCCTCCTCCTCCTCCTTCTCTGTCTTCGTGACTTTGATTATGTCTTGCTTATTCTCTCTTGCTTAATTTTTTCTATTTCTATCTCCCTACAGTATCTCTGTTTCTGTCTTCTGTTTGCATCTCTCTCTATCCTTCTTTCTCTGTCTGTCTTTCTGTCTATCGCTCCCTCTCTAGCTATGGGTTCCTATGGTGACAGGTGTCCGGTCATTCTTTTCAGTTGCTATGGTAACGGACTACAGTTAAAATCCTGCTCTCTGATCTTTGTGTCCTGTCATTAATGTAGCTCTATGTGTGTGTGCGTGTGTGTGTGTTTCTGGCTTGTACACAGTATCTAGACTTGCATTGAAGTAGCCTACATCATTCACAATTACAGTAATTCACACATGTATTGCTGGATGGAATAATATTTTTATGACAGATAAAAATAGGGACAAAGAGATGGACACAGATACAAATAAAAGGGGGAAAATCATTAATAATGGAGATTTTTTATAGCTTACATCCTGCTTATTATTGTGCAAGTTACAATGCGGACTGTTGCTTGCCCTGCGCTCTGCTTACTTTATTTTGCTCATGTTCTTGTTCATTCTGCTATAAATTGTGGACAGTGGAAAATAAAATCAGTTTGATTTCTGAAAAACACAGTAGGCTATTACCATATTTTTCAACACTTCATTACTTAGTTCTTCTGTACTATGCAAGTGTGGCACAAGCGTTTTGCCTGAATTAAAGTGTCTGGAACCCTGGGACTTAGCTGAAGCTAGTTAGCAGCAATATGCCCATCCTCTCCATGGACAACTTCCACAAACTTCAGTTCAAAGTTCAGTGCTTTAAACCAAAATCTAGCCTTTAGAAGTTAGTTTGTAAGTGAATGGCCTATGTGGGAATTACACCACTTTACCATGAATTAAAAACAGTGTACAACCAGAGAATGCTAACACACAGCTAACTGACACCAACAAGATTACTAAGAAACAGAAGGCATGCCTGTCAGGCAATATTTCTGAAAGTTGTAATAGTCCCTGGAACGCTCTTGGTGCAAAGCCCAAGAGTAAATTGATCCAGGCAGAGTGCCTGGTCAACCCCTGCGCTTACTAGGACAGCCTTGAACAGCTGGGAAAGGTAAGAATAGATAAACCTCCACATCAACACTTTGTCAAACTTGAGAACGGATTTGCACCATTGCTACAAGACCTTGACACTTGGTTATACAACGACAAAAGTACAGCTTTTTTTCAAGTCAACGACCATCATGTGGCGGAGACCACACACAATAGGGGGCACACTTTGGACTGATTGTGCTCAAAGATCTTTACATTGTTAATTTTCTATCCTGACACATTCAAACAGTTTGATAAAGTACTTGTTGGAATTTAACTTATCATTGCACTTACAGCACTTACTGCTGCTGCACTACCTGCTGCAGCGAGACAACAGGACTGAAACAGCAACCGCTTCAACGACTGTAGAGTGAAAAACCGTTACAGCGTACATTAATGTTAAAATGTATACAGGTTGGCACGACTGTCCGAAATGTTTTGCACGGTCTTTCACTGTACGTTTTGTTGGTAAATGTGAGATGTTCGAGTTACACACATATTGTCTTAATATCAGAACAAGGAAATGAATATGACCCGTTCTCACTCTTGCTTGGTCAGTGGCTCTCAGAGCAACGCGAGTAATAAAAATGCGATAGGGGGCCCCGGCTGTCAAACAATATCTTCCAGTCACGCGGGTCCCTGATTGGTCTTAGCTCGTAAGCAACCGCGTACCCTGCTTACTTATAGTTACGAGTCTGGTAGTCACGACAACTGTAAAGTTGTCTTCACAGGTCTCTCCAAAAAGTCAATCAGACATCTGCTCAGTTCTCAGATTTTTACACTGGCTTCCTGTATGTCAATTAATTGACTTTAAGATTGACAAAATCTGCTGTTTCCTTATGAATCTTCCAGACCTCTGGTCTGATTGCTCGGGACAGGGTTGCTTACTGAGCCCAGAGACAAAGCTAAACACGGAGAAGCAGAATTTGTTTTTTGTGCACCAGATATCTGGGACAAACTTAAGATCTTCTCCAACTTGCAGTTCTTTTAAATCAAGGCTAAATACGTTTCTGTCTGCCACTTTATTGAATTAAATGTTGGGCTATTTGTATATATCTTTCAATGTAATTCTTATTCTTTTTTTATCTGTTCAATTTTATTTTAACATATTTTATCTTAGATTTTATTTTACTTCAAATCCTATTTAATTGTGCCATTTTATTTTTTGTCTTTTTATATTACCTTATGTTTGTTTTCTTTATGCCTTTTATGTCTTCTGTAAAGTGCTGGGAATTTTTTTTTGTTGAGAGATACTATACAAAAACACTTTCCTTGCACACAAACATAGAATTGCCATACTTAAAATGCTGTAAATAGAATTCTTTTAAAAGAATTCTTGTAAATATGATTCCTGCAGTGTTAAGGTAAACCTCTGAATCAGGGCTTTTCTCTTCATGGCATGGTGAATTATGCATACAGTACCCTTCCTATACATACTGAACATATACTGTATATGCACACCATATTTCTTCATAGAACACAGGGTTGACTGTGATGCAACACCCCTGGAGGAATTTGGAATTCAGTGCCTTGTTCAAGGGCACTTTAGAATTGTTTTGTGAGCAGACACCTTTCATTGCAGAAAACATCATCCTGTCACAAACTTTTCTTTAGAAGGGAGAGAGCAAAGGGCCGGTAGTCAGTGCAGTGTCATCAGGCTAGTTTGTGATTCAATAACTCGTTCAAGGGCACTAACAGGCAACCCCCAACCGGCCATTTTACACAGAGACTAGAAACCTGTTAGGCCTAGATATTGCACTGTAACCCTCCAGTTCGTACTCAACCACTGTATCTTGAGACTTGCTCTTTGTATCTATAAAGTGTGTAATCCTGTATTAAAAGCAAAAGGCCACCGTATTGAAGCTATTCAGGTCACAGGGCATCCAATATCTTGAGAAAGCTGAGTAGTGATAATGTTAAAATGTCAAGGGATTAAATAAAATGGCTGCAAGTAATTTTTCTAATTTCATAGCATAATAAAAATTATAAGATGCAATTTAAAAAAAGTTACATTAGCAGAAGTCACAAAGTATTAGTTTTATTTTAGTACACAAAAATGTAAGATTTGTGAGTCTTTTGAATGTTATAGATGTTGCACATGTGTTTATTGATCACCTTTCATCCACTCTAAAATTGTTTATATTCAGTTTAGAAGAGTACATTACATAATTTGTAAGTTAAGTAACAATTTTAGTAATATTACATCATGAATATGATGTAATATTCCTTTCATGCCAGTATTTTGTTTGTTTAGTCACACCTTATAAATATAAACATTAAAGTTATTTAGGAGCTTAACTCTTAATGCGGTGAAGCAAAGGTACTTTAGGTGTTGGACTTGATTTTGTGACCATAGTGATTGACTTTTATATTCAGTTTCTGTTCTCTGGTTTTGTCCTTGCTAACTCAGAAGGTAATTGGTTAACAAGACACTGAGGAGTATGGAGGCGGGGTTAATGTCTGATATGCTAATTATCGCCATGGAAACACAGTCACAGCAGGAAGCAAGAAGGCAGTGACTAATGGCCCACTCATCTGATATACCATTCAATTTCTCCTTCTCTCATTATTCTTCTTTCCATAGTCTCTCTCTCATCTGAAATCCCACTCATCTCGGTTTCCATTCTTCCTGCTGTCACTCATTTCTGCCCTCTGCCTCTCCTCGTCCACTCTTTGCCTTTATTGTCTTTCTCTCTGTTTTTTCTTGTTTCTTGTGAAATTTACATATTTGAAATAAGTGTTGCATTGCCAAAAAGCAAGGAAATTGAAATTACTTTGAAGTAATTGTGAGGCAAGAACAGTGCTAAAGAACCGAGACAACACACTATGACACATATACAATATACAGTTTAAATGCAATCTCTCATCAACCAATACGCTCTCTCTCTCGTTCTCGCTCTCTTTTCCTCAAGTACTTAACTGTATGACTCATGTGTTCAGACACATTTTCATGTCTGTCAACCTGAAGTGACAAGAAACTCACAGAGGCCCCTTTAAAGTATTAATAAAAACAGTTTCCCATGTCTCCATATCAAACCGTATCTTCTCCTTCAAACTTTCTCTCACCGACTCTGTGACTCATAGCTTTTTTTGACAACTCAGTCAACACGAGGAGATAAGAGACCACTAGTTAATTACTAGTCTGTTAAACACAAAGACAGGAGACAGCCTCTTCCATATCTAAAAGATGTGGGGGAAAAAACAATGACACAGACTCTGTTTGATGTTGATGGCACACAATGCTTGAAAAGTCTTAATTAGCAGTGTAGATAACCTAAGTTATTACCACAGATCCACCACGACAGATGAAGCTAATTGGGAAAACCCCACCAGCAGGGAACAAACACTCTCTGTTAATTCCCTTCCACATGTTCTAAGATTGACTACTGTTATGATCCTGGGTCATATTTGTTGATGTTTGAGTTGACCGATCTCTCTCTTTCTCATGTGTAACAGTGATGAGCAACAGGTGGTGGCTCCATGATTGGTCTGTTTGAATGGATGCTGCCTCGCCATTGGACAGTCTGACGACATCATTCAATTAAAGCAACCTGCTCTCCTTCACTAGCCTGGGAGCTAACTCAGAATGTTTGACTGACTTGTGTTACTTTGTTGTAAATGTTCCACTGTAAAAATGAAGCACTAATAGCAGTTTTTTAATTTCTTTTTCAGTTTAGGTGAAAGACATTTGTGTTCATGGTGTTTTTTTTTAGAGAAATTTAGAGTTTGTAAATGTATGTGTGAAATCTAGTTTGAGTGTTCTGTTGCAATTGTACACTCTTGCTGACCATTTTTTCTACCCTTATGATACATTCTATTTCTTACGCACAGATGTGTTTGGTTGCTATCCATTTTTTATTACTAGCTTGCACCCCTAGATTTCCTAAAACGCAGAATTACACAAGTAAAAGAGTATGGGAACACAATTTAACATTCCTGGAGTACCAGTGTAATTGTGTGATCAATCTTATGTAAACTTAACATACTGATTATTTTGGAAGGGACAAGTATGAGCAACTTGGAAGTTAGAACGCTTATCAGTTCTTGTGTGTAATCACATTGGGTGTATTGATATGCATGAGCCATAACTGTCAACTTAATACAGTCATGTCAGAACCTGATGCCGCCACCTAATTAGAAGATAGCAACAGCAGAATACTCATGGTGCTCTTGTTTAAGTTAGTAAGTTATTGGGGAAGTTCACAGTGAGGATTAAGCTACTGAATGATCCAATAAATATTATGTTTGGGTGTTAGGGTTCAGAATGCATTTTTGTTATTCGTGAAGGGGTTAATTTGGGGTGTTGTAGGTGTGCAATATGTAATATATTTACTGTATTTAATCAAAAACATATATGATATAAAGGAAGCATGCTAAGTTGAAATAATATGTTTCTGACAAAAATGATAAAGTCAGTATTTAGAAATTTCCATTTCATGATGAAATGTCTGTGTTTTGGCCTGTGTGATGGTATCAACTGACTAATCTGAAAGCCAAGCCAGGTTGCCAGATACACCTGTAAAAACAAAAACCCAGCGTGCTACAGTTGTAGAACAGCCATGGGAACAGCAAACAAACAAACAGGATCAACGGTTGCATAACCAAAGATAAGGTAAAACACAGGTAAATATTGGAGATGCGTTTAAAAGATGGAGACAGCTTAGAGCCTAAAAGGACACAGAGTTGTCTAATTTCTTCCTAAACAGGTTAGCGTTGAGCTTCATTCATTTATATCAGGGCTAACGTAGGGATAGTCATTTTCATTCAAATCAAGATCCATGTGATCACATTTAATTATATAGAGCACTGGAGTTAGTTACTCAAAAAAAATGTAGACACAGCCGATGAGGTTATCCTGACTGGTGCTAACTCTGATATGCTAATACCTGCTAGCTAACGACCAATATGTAGGATCCATGTACAGGTAGAAAAAGTAATACATATTGTACTCAAGTAAAAATACCTATACTTTGATGAAATATTACTCAAGTACAAGTAAAATACCAATCTGAAAAATTACTCAAGTTAAAGTAATAAGTAGATCATTTAAAATGTACTTTAAGTAAAAGTTACTTAGTTACATTTAAAAAAACAACAACTGTAAAATGGGGCGGGGGGATAATAATACATTTAATTTATATAGCGCTTTTCACAAACTCAAAGCTGCTTTACAAGGCATGAAGATAATAAAAACAATGGACGACAAAATAAAACAAAACAAAGCAAAACAAAACAAGATTCAGGTACGGATGAGAAGGTAGGGGGGCGTGGGGCTATGGATAGGCAGAGGTGAAGAGATGGGTCTTGAGGCGAGACTGGAAGATGGTGAGGGACTCAGAGTTGCGCACCTCTTGGGAGAGGGAGTTCCAGAGCCTGGGAGCTGCCCTGGAGAAGACTCTGTCCCCAAAACTGCGGAGTTTGGACTTGTGGATGCAGAGGAGACCGGCTGTGGTGGATCTGAGGGACTGTGAAGGTTGGAAGGGGGAGAGGAGGTCAGTGAGGTATGAGGGTGCCAGATGGTGGAGGGCTTTCTACGTGAGGAACAGGATTTTGTAGGTGATGCGATGGAGATAGGGAACCAGTGTTGTTTTAGGACTAGAGTGATGTGATGCCAAGATTTGTAGCGGGTGATGAGGCGGGCGGATGCGTTCTGGACCAGTTGTAGTCGGTTGATGTTGGTAGAGCTGATGCCAAAGAGAAGTGGGCTGCAGCAGTCCAGTCGGGAGGAGATGAAGGTGTGAATGAATCTTTCAACAGCGGGGGGTGGGAGAGAGGGTCTGAGTTTGGTAATGTTGCGGAGGTGAAAGAAGGAGGTTTTAATGACATGACAGATGTGGGGCTCAAGGGAGAGGGACAAGTCAAAGATCACGCCAAGGTGAGAGTGGGGTTATTGATTTTGTTGAGTGTGGATTTGGAGCCTATGAGGAGGGATTCTGTTTTATCGCTGTTGAGTTTGAGGAAGTTGTGTTCCATCCAGGTTTTAATAGCTGACAGACAGGAGTTGATGTGGGAGAGGGGAGGATTATGGTGGGATTTGGTGCTGAGGTAGATCTGGGTGTCATCGGCTTAGCAGCGGAAGTCCAGGTTGAAGTGGCAGAGTATCTGACCGAGGGGGGAGGATATAGATGATGAAGAGGAGGGGGCCGAGTACAGAGCCTTGGGGAACACCTTGAGTGGCTGTGGCAGACGTGTGGTTATAGAGATAGATAAAGTGGGATCTGTTGGAAAGGTAAGATGTCTTTGAGTCTGATCCTACGGGTTGCTAGCATCGAAATTTTCACTTTCTTACTGAATTAATGCTACTTTTAGCTATGTTTTAGTGTGAGCAAACTCTTAAAAAACATGGAAACTCCATACTGATCACTGGCTCTTTAACTAGAAAAATACCTCAGACTAGGAGGCACTTCACTGAGGACTGATGGTTAAAGTCTGTGATAACTGAAACATGTTTGCAGTATAGTGTCCTGAAATAACTGTTGTCAGGTAAAAATGTCACTGTCAAAAAGGCCTAATTAAAGAGTTGATGTGGAAAAGCCCAGCTTTAATGATGAATGGACTGATAGGCAAGCTATGCATTCGTCCTGTATGCCTCATTTGCAATGAAACGATGCTGTTGCAAAACAAGACAACCAGCATCATCATCAAGAATGAAGCCAAACATAAAATTGCGTCATTCACATGCATATTAAGTAGCCATGCATGTGTTTTGGTCTTAATGCCTCCATAAGATTTTTCGCTCCAGCGGAGAGGATGGTGTGTTTAGCCAGCAGTTAAGTTTATCAGAATTTGTCAAAATTTCAAGATTCCCAGCGAACTAAGATAAAGAGACTACAAACTGACTGACTGTTTATAAAAATTCGCTATTTGCAGAGTAGAGCTGTGTTTGTGTAAAACACAGCGGTGGATGAGTGGACTGAGCAGACACGCTGTAATGGTTCTGGGAGCGATTTTCTTTCTTCCATTCGGTTTTCGTTAGTCAAAGTTGTTTTTTTTGGAATGTACCAAAATAAAATATTTCAGTCAAAATGTAATCAAGTAAATTTTAAAATACCAATTTAAAATACTACTTGAAAAATGTCAAGTGTACTTTTTTACGTTACGAATAAAGCCCATGAGAACCGTGGGGAGTCAACCCACTGCCGCTCCACTTCCCTGCTGACAATTTGAAGCAAAACGCTTTTGTGAGATAACGTCCATAATAATTAAACTTTTGGTTCGATTTTTAACAGGTTTTAGTGGTTATGAAGCTCGATATGAGAGAGAAATTTGGTAATAATGTATCCTTGTTTGTGTAGGGCCTACATTAAACCATGTTTTTATTAATTTACATTAGTTAGCTACTAGAACAGCGTCTCTGTCCCCAGCACATTTCAAACCAATCTGACGCCTATGCTGGAAGTAATACTACCAACAATCTCCCCCTTGCCGAAATTGTTCCCCCGCTTCTGTTCAGCGGGCAAAGCCACCAGAAAGTGACTGTGGTCTCTGTAATTTTAGCGGTCTTAGTTGCAGTTAGTCGACTGTCAGCTGGGTACCGAGCTCCTCAGGAGCACGGCTTTTTATAACCATTAATATCAGCCAGCTATGTCTGGCACTGCAAGACTAGCATCAAGATAACATTGACATTGTGTGATGTTGTGTTTAGTGTTCTCAACCTGGCCACTCCCGTGAATTTCAATGCTCATGAGGTGGGGCCGAGGGAGGCGACTCTTCTCGGTATTTTGAATTGGACTGCAGTTACCATTTTCAAAGCTAGCTGTCAGAATTATATATTATACCTTTAAGTTCCTCTTCAATAACTGAAATAAAAAGACAACAAATACGGAGCCCAACATCAACAACTTTAGAGCACACCAGCGTTAGTGTTTGCATTATCTGATTGACATTAGCCACTTCATTCATGCTTTATAATCATTGGCTCATTCACTAGCTTTGTGGTTATTAGCTAACTGACGTCTAATCATATCATGCATTTTCAGCTGCAGACAGATGGTCTCCTTTAGCTCTAGTATGGAGCAGATGTCAAGAGCAACGGCAGTCACAGAGACAATGTGACCTAACTTTTAATCCACAGATGCCCCACTCGGCACATGGCACCACACTGACCTGTCAGAAGAGCTGTGGTTTAAATTAAAAAAATTAAATTAAATTAAAAATGAAAAAATAAATTAAAAAGTATATGATTTGTAGAGACCTGTGTTAAATCAACCCCTAACCATGTTGAGAAGAAATACAAGTAACAAGTGTAGCATGGAAATTTGCAACTGAAATATCCCCAAAAGGAACAGGGAAATTTCCTAAAGCAACACTATGTAACTTTTCCCTCTTTGGTCCCCCTACAGGTTGTCTCTTTGGAACTACAGCCATGCTAGCGGTAGTTCCAACGAGACAACTTGTAGGGGGACCAAAGAGGGAAAAGTTACATAGTGTTGCTTAAATTAACACTTATGAATATAACAAATTTTCTAAAGCAACACTGCCACTACGGCCACGAGAATGAGGACAGGGAAATTCAGACTATGGAAGTAAGAGAGTATGTGAGAGAAGAGTCCTGCTGGTTCACCCTTTATTGCAGCTCCTGGAGGTTAAGTGTCCTCAAACGAGTTCAATACAACAAACATATATTCATAAGACCAAAACCAATTGTATTTTGTTCACTGTGTATAGGCCAAATTGATAGGCACAGTAGACCTTCAGATCTTTGTGGCCGCAGGTCCTCTGTGGTCCTCCCATGAGGCCCTTTCACCCAACATACAACACACAAGTATCTTTTGAACACTTTTTTCTGTGTTATTTCTTTATCACTTCATTTACTGCTATAACCACCTAAAATGAACATTATGACTCCAAGGGGAACAGTTGCTGCTGGATACAAAAGTGCATTGTCGGCATTGTTGTAGCAGTGGCATAGGCAGAAATACTTTTTTGGGCGGGCCAGTGCAAAAGTGAGTGGGCCATTTTCAAAAAGACGTAGAAGTAGCAAAAAGGACAAACTGAAAAAATGGCAAAAGTTCCACCTTCCAACATGTAGTGTATTACAATGGCAATAGCAGTACTGACTACAAAATGATTAACCAAAAAAAGCTTAGTCTAAAAAGTTTGCACACAACAATATAGAAATATTAGTCGATTTTAATCTATTCAGGTTAAAATATATTTGCACCGGCAGAACCATCAGCATTGGCTCTGCCCTGTACTCTGCACAAAGCGGCAACTAAACATACAGCAGAGAAGGTGTTTATATACTGCATGACATAGAATAGCCTACATCAGACAGAAATCCCACATGTAACATATCATTGTGAATTCATAACAGCATTATTGTTTCAGGACTATGGTCAGATCATGACAAGCAAATGCCCTAGCAGCAGTAAAAGAAAATACGGTGAATAAGCTAAAGTCCCAATAAGTCGGCGTGTTCCCTTAAAGTGTTGTTAATGGCTAGAAGTGAACAATTTATTACTGCCATTGACCGTCATATTTTGGCTTGTTTATTCAGCCCCAAACTTTTGCAGATGACATTTTTTTTTGTTTTCTGTTATTTTGAAAGTGTAAATGATGGAAATAAAATCTAACTTTTTGTGACATATTGTACAAATGTCTAATCGGTCATTTGATGCCTTTTGGAGATTTTTCCATCATTTCTTGGCTTCTTTATGCACATTAATACACATTTTTACCTGGGGTGCCCAAACGTTCGAGCCCCCCTGTATGTCTATCCCTCTCCATCTTTCTAACACCGGCGCCTGTACAGCATCAACAGGGGTTGCCAGTATTGTTTATGTACGTGTGACGTTACAAACTGTAACTGGGAGTACAATGATCTGTTACGAGTTTATGGGTAGTAAGTTACGGGTTTGACTGCCGTTCCAGGGCAGTTTCACCGGTAGATGGTTGTGAAAACACGTGTTATGGGTTGACTGGAACGCAGCAAAAGCCATCCCCAGTGCCTGGTTAAATTAGCAATGACAGTGAGGGAGAGGCAAAAGCCTCATGAAGCCCTGTCTGAATCAGAAAATCAGCAACAAGCCAACATTTTGGTGGATGAAGTGGTCATCATCACTCTGCATGCAATATTGGCTGTGGTCCTCCATCACTCAGTCTGTGTTCAGAGCAAGTAACCATCAGTTCTTCCATTACTCCACCACTGCAAAAAATATCAAGGGCTATATCTGCTGGACCAATGGTGCCCTCTCTCAGTTTTTGTTGCAAAGCAATTATATTTCTTTCTCGCCATGGAGCAACCCAACACATTTCTAGATTGTTCTAGGCTGCTAGCTCAAAATAATAATAAAAAAATCAATGCACAGAAATCTGGTTCTGTAAGAGGCTACTTTCAATACACACAAAACAACACAAGCACATTTAGCTGCAGAAACACACACACACAAAAGTGTTGGCCAAAGAGCAGCAGTTCTAAAGCCAAAAGGAAAAAGAGATTACTGTCTCATTCTCCCTCTTATTCTGTTGTTCACTGGTTATCTTACTCTTCTTTCCATCTATCTTCTCTCTCTCTCTCTGCCCTTGGCAATGTCATGATAATAAAAGCTAAAGAATACCTTTGAGTTTCAACTCCCTCTATTTCTCTCTGCCCCCTTTGGCCTGCCATTATATCACACACCCACCCACCCACCCACCCACACACCCACTGATACGTACATTATACACACACACTAGTATATCAAGTTGTGACTGAATTACATTTTGACTGATAGTGCTCTTGAGGGCAAAGCAATGATAACTCACATGTATGTATGTGCGTCTGTGTGTCTCTCTGTGTGTGTGTGTGTGGTGTGTGTGTGTGTGTGTGTGTGTGTGTGTGTGTGTGTGTGTGTGTGTGTGTGTGTGTGTGGTGTGTGTGTGTGTGTGTGTGTGGTTTATAGGATGCTCTGGTGTGGCTGGTTGATTGCTAATGATGTTGCAGTTATTATTAAGTAAGATGGGCTTCTTTCCTGCCCAAACAATCCTAAAAGAAGGTATAAAAATACTGCTGCTCTCCTGCTGTCTTTGCTCATTTTTGTTGGGAATCTGCAGAGCTTAGGCTTTTGCCCTCTCCTCTAAAGTCTTCTGTCTGTGAATGGTCTGCCATAAAGTGCAGACAGGGCAAGCCAGAGGGGGCGTGGGCAAGTCTGCTCACTTTAAGACAGCTTTCAAAAATGTCTGTTTACACACAAACACTAAGACTGTTTCAAAACTCCGCCAAAGAAGCATGATTGATTGGTAATGATTAGCTAAAATTGATCTTTGAGTTAATGAAGTGGTTTCATCTTTGATGATAATAAGTAACAGTGACCTCCTGTTCCAGTTAAATACAAAGTTTTAAGTATGACCTTAAAACACAGTAACAGAAGAATTGATTTTGAAGATTCCAACATGAACTAGCTTGATGTGGGGCAACAAACAACAAAGTTTGATGATGCAAGGATAAAGCGAGAACAAGTTCAAAACCCATGTGTCATTCGTCATTTACAATACTGTCATGAGTATAATCACTGGAAAGCAGTTGCTGTGGTATTTGAACAGTAGAGTACAGACAACAATTCTCCAAAAAAAGAGATGTCAACTTCTAGGATACTTGGTAGGACGTCACTGACATAGACAGTTTAAGATGAAGAGCCATATTGGCAACATTGGAAAAATACATATTCTGTTCAACCACCATAACTAGGCCTGCATGATTAATCGTTAAATCGTGATCTCGATTCACCCTGTTCACAATTTGATCTGTAAATAATTAATTAAAAAAAATAATCTTTTATTTAAATTTATTTTTTAAATGACTTTGAGTCTCATTTAATTTTACGAGCCGGCCGCATCACAAGCGCTACTATTTTCTTCGGTGAGTTTTAAACATAGACTGTATAAAATAGGTTTTAGTGCTCCCAAGCGCTGCAATGCTCCCCCTCCTCTTCATTGAGGCCTCTATGTTAACAGGCTTGTGGTGATGAGCAATTTGTTGTAGGTGCCAAAACAAAATCAATGTTTGGTTCTGCCAATTTGTTTTGTTTTGTGATGGTAAAAAAAAATCGTGGCAGAGAATAGTGATATCAAATCTAAGCAAAAAAAATGGTGATTCATATTTTTCCCATAATCGTGCAGGTATAACTATGTATTTGTGTGTTATTTAAGAGACTAAAACAATCACACAGATGTGGATCAATTAACTGCAAATGACAATCCAAAACATTATCATTAAGCATTTCACAGAAGGAGATATTCAGGTTGAAGTGCATAATCACCTCATTATGCCTAAAATGTACTTGAGATGCAAAACAGTGCAGGTGCCCTAACTCTAATACATGTGTCATCAATTGCATGGTGCTCAACAAGCAGACAGGTGTTTACCACTGCAACTCTCTCATGTGGGTTGTGACATTGTTGTGCTATAGTGGACATCTTTTTATAGCACATTAAATGTTGTCAAAGTGATATATTCAGTCTTTCAGGAAAATAATAGCTGCATCCACAGGGAATGAAAGTAAATTGGTTTGATCAGCCTTAAAAACAATAGCAGTCCCGGGGACTAAATCTCAATCTAACTAAACACAGCAGGACATTCAGCGCTGCCAAAGACATGATTTCTTGTAAAAGGGTTGTACTGTATCCATGACCCCCCATAAAATCCAGACACTTATGCAAAGGCTCACTAAAGGTGAGCATTACACCCTATAAAAGCATGTTTTACTGGCATTTCCTTTATTTTCGTACTTACTTTTATGACACACCAGAGCTAACAGGAGAGGTGGTTGGCAGGTTTGTTGTTTCCTACACATATTTTTTACCACAATCTCAGATGTCAACAAGTCAGTTAAATTTGATCAAATTTGACTTATAATGCATGCAACCGGGTCATGATAAATATTGTACAGAGCATGTATCTTGTTGTTTACCCACTTATTCACACACCTGAAATACATACTTAAACAAAATGTGTAAGCGCTAACAATGGCAATAACGAGCAGAGCTGTTGACAGGTGGATTGCAGTTTCTCCTCTTTAGATTATGCCTGAAAACAGATAGTTGACAAGGGAGCAGGGAAGAGAATTATAAGGCAAATGAGCGCGATGGTGTGCAGGTAACAAACTGCATTTTCTTTAGAAAATCTCTTATATCTGTTATAAGAGGGAGGGTATGTGAGGATCTGTGCTTACCAGGGGAAAAGAAGGCAGGTGAGCTGATCTACAGTACAAGCTGAGCAGAGATGTGTTCAGCTCTCAGCATGAGTACCCTCCCCTCTCATAAGCCCTGAAATCACTCCGAGTATTGAAATAGAGAGAAAGATAAAGCCACAGAGGGAAAAGGACAATCCCGTGTTCTAGTAATTAGTCTGTAGAAAGTGAGCTGGACTATAATTTGGTCAGTCAGATGGATGTCTGCCCTCCAGACATTAGGTTTAGCCATTATCTGCACTCATCCCTCCACTGTCCATCCATCCATCTCTCCCTTTCCCTCTCACTCTCCTTTTTCCACCAAATTTATCCTTGTACCCTGTCCCACCATTCATCCATCCATTCTCCCCCCCATTTCCTCCCCTGTGTCCTCTCGCCACTCCTCCACACATTACATCTATCTCATCATTTATGCTCACCTATTCCATTCCTGCATCCACTCCTGTATCTCTACTCCTCTCTGTCTCCAGACATCACATCTAACCATATTTTAAACTCATCCCTCCAGTCCTCTCTATCAACACATCCATCTCCTCCTGTCTCTTCTCCTCTCCTGTCCTCCCATCTCCAGCTGACATTAGATCAAGCCCATTACCTGCAGTACATACAGTACACTCACAGGAATCAGTTTATTTTTCACGGAGAGGACATGTGCAGGAACCTGTCTCTGTGACACTGATTGAGAGCTCAGAGCGTCACAGTACTACAGTATTCACATGCAATAGGTAACTACAGGACACAACACACAGACTTTCCACACATCACTTAACAAATACACAGTGACTTTCATCAGTGTGTGTTCAAGCCGCATGGCACACAGGTATAAAGATAGGGCCGTCCCCCTCCTCCTGCCCATTCATCTCTCCATCCCGCTTTCTTATCTCCATAACCTCTTCTCCATGCAGACATTAGATGGAGAGCAATATCTATACTCATTGCTCCACTCCTGCACATATAACCATCCATACCTCCCTGTCTGTCTGTCTCTCCTCCAACCAGAAATGAGATCTGAGCCCATTATCTACACTTTTTCCTCCATCCTTTCTATTCATCAATCTATCCATCCCTCCATGCTCGCTTTACCTCATTTTACCTCCCTTCTTCTTCCCTTCTCTGTCCCTGTTCCCTTCTCTCTCTGCCAGATATTATGTCTAGCCATTATCTACACTCATCCCGCTGCTCCAGGCCATCCATCTATCCTCTTTCACTTCCCTCTCAACCTCTATGTCTCTCACCTACAGATAGTCACCTATTATCTGCAACACTCCCTCCATCCATCCTTTCTATATCTGGACAGACCATCTTAACAGTCAGCTGTGTAATGGGGATGTAGCACAGTTTTAAAAAGGTGTGCAATCTATGACCTCCAAACAAGACACCAATTAAACTTCAGATATAAAAGTTGGTGTTTGTGTGTGTGTGTGTGTTTTGCATATATACAGCAATGTAAAGTAACTAAATACAGTACATTTACTCAAGAACTGCACTTAAGTACAATTTTGAGGTTCTTGGTATTTCCATTTTATGCGTTGTACTTTGGACTACTCCACTACATTTCAGAAAAAAATAATTGCATTTTTTTTACTAAATTACATATACTTGATAGCTGTAAGTATTGGTTATTTTTCCAGACTAAGACTTTACGTAAAAACTGAATGGTGAATTTAAAAAATACAACACATTGTTAGAGATTACTGTTCCACCAAAACGTTCTAACTAGGGTTTAATCCCGGGAAACGGGATTCCCCGGAAATCAAGACTATTTTTCCGATTCCTGGGAAAGGTTATGATGGGAAAAGGAAAATGAAATGAAATAAAAAAGGCAAGGCATGTGCGTCTATTGTTGTCATACGGTAACGTTGATTTTTGGTTAACTTCGAGCGATTATTCCCGTTTGCAGCCGCATACAAATCTCAACAGCAACAGAATGGATTTTGTTGAATAGAATGGTTTAGGAATCATTCAGTGGTTTACTTTAGCACATTCTGTTAGTTTGTATAATGGAGTTCTGTAAAATACTGGTTCTATTCGGGTTGCCTTGATTTTCAGAAGACAAGTCGCAGACAATCACCTGGCGTTTCATAATTAGCGCTGCAGCAGATGTCACGCACGCAGCTCACTTGATCACACAGCAGAATGGATCATTGCAAACTGTGTTGATGATGGACATAAACTGCGTTATTTTGTCCAAATAATAATACAAATATATAAAAAATGACAGTTTGGGATTTGGGAATGCATATTTGATTTTTATACATTACATGGGCTGAAAAGATAAATAAATAATGGATCGTCTTTTCCCGGGATCTGATTCATCTAATTTTTGGGGAAAACATTAAACCCATTAAACTCACATGGTTTTTCCATGTAAACCCCCAAAAGGTAAAATTATTTAATACTTTACAAAACAAAGCAAATATAATTTCCAGAAATGCTTAGATTTACCCTAGATTTAGGCTTTGTAGGGGCCTGACCCCTAGGTTGGGAGTCACTGGACTAAACTCGCTGACTGTATATAAAGTAGTTTAAACTAGCTTCATGTCAGGCAGCGATAGCGGTAAAATACTGCGTACACATTGATGCATCAGTATTAACAACCTAATATATTGTCATATATAACAATATATCAGTCGCAGGGACAGAACAAGTAGTTTTACTTTGAAAATGAGGTACATTTGGCTGATAATACTTAAAAACTACTAACTACGTGACTACTTACAAAGTTCGTGCTTGCAAATGCATTACCATCAAAATAAAAATTTAACTTTAACAAAAAATAAATAAATAATTGAATTAATAAACAAAGGAGCTGTTCATTGTGATGGATGTTCATATTAAGAAACTTTAAAGTCTTTGCAGGGTTGACTTTAATTGCATCCTGAGATTAAATGAAACCAGTGGCCGCATGAAAGCTCCAAAATCTATTTAAAAATGTATGACATGTTTAGGAAAACGGAGTAGTGTAATGTAAAATGTACATAATCTGTAGTCCATTGGCTAAAACCTGTTTGTACAATTACTTGAGTACTGTGAGCATTTTGCAAGTTTACTTTGGATGTAAAGTCTCAACTGGTAAAGTAAATAGGGTACCAGTTGTAACCGGGTAGATCCAATGTTTTCCTGCAAACACAAATTGAAGGTAAACTGAGTCTTGCTTGTTTCATGCTTCATTGCAACTCCCCGTATATCTCTCCTTTGCCCTCCTCTCCTGCTCTGCAGCTTGGGTTGTCTGCCTTTTATTCCCTCACCAATGCCATGTATCTCCTTTATTCCTTCCCTGTGCCCTTCTCCCTCCATCCTCACATATTGACTTTGCCCTCTCACCTTTCTTTTCCCGTCCACCTAATCTTCTTTCTCTTTTGACCCTGCTGCACGCATCCATCTCGTTCTTTCATTCTGCATGTCCATCAATCTTGTTGCTTGCCTTCTTTCTCTCCTCTCGTCTGAAACCTTTCATCCTCCTCGCTCCTCTACTACATTCATCTGCTTCATTCTCCCAGCAATGACTCTGCCCTCATCCTTGAAGTCTATCCCACTTCCTGTTTTCCTCAATCTCCTTTTCTCCTCCAGGTCTCATCTGAGTTTGACAAGCCACTTCTCTGCTTGCTCTGCTGCTCTCTTTCTTATCTCTTGTTCCCCCTCCTCCTCCTCCCCCACCAATTCGTATTTCCTTACCACTATTGCTTTCATTCTTTAACTCCACTCCCTCCTCAGGTTACAGTTCGCAGTTTTGCTGCAGAAAAAAACAGGATTGTGGCCATATAAATCTGTTCTGTAGATATGCTCATGTAAGATATAAGTTCACATGCTTAATTAACACTTCGAATAGGAATACTTAATCGTAACATCCAGTGTGTCCTTTTGTTGCCTCTCATTATTTACCATACATACATACATACATATATATATATATATATATATATATATATATTTGTATTATATTTAACCCTATTACTTCATGTTTTGTATGGCTGTAACACATTAAATCAAATAAAAATATTCTAGATGTTTTGAGCATCATTTTATAGGTTTAAATAATCCAATCTTTATATGTTAGAAAATCTTAAGAGACCATGTTCATGTTTTCACCTACTGCAACGCATTCTCATGAACAAGTTTTTATGATATCGTACGAAATTATATAGCAACCGTCGACCGGTAACACATGTACTGAGCAATTCATACATGCACGTACAAATCAACAAAATGGGGCATTTGTCATTGACTTCCAAAACGACCGTTATGACCTCTGCGAAAGTTAGACACTTTGTACAGTCATCCTGTGCCCCCGACCTCCTCCCTGAGGTTTTGCAGCCCTTTAACTACATTTCAGTACTTTTACTTTTTTCTTCGGAGAGAGAACAGAGATTATTTGCACCGCCACACAAGGTCACCTGCCAGGAAAACGCATATAAACAAAGAAATTCCATTGTTTTTTGAGAACACAGATAAATATGGTACTCACACAAAACACAAATGTTCTTTAAACAAACAAACTGTACATTAACACACAGTCACCTACATGCATGCACACATAAACACACACTCTCTTTCTCTCAGTTGTTTTTTATCCATCTTGTAAATGTAAGAAAATGAATTATATGCTACCCATCAAAACATTAAAGTAAATAATCTTATACATTTAATATCTGTGCTATACATCTTACCAACACGTTGAAATCTGTTAAATGGTGAAACTTATGGAAGCAAATAAGAGACACAAGTCTTTGAATTTTAACAGCCACTGAATACTTAATATTGAAATATTGAATTTATTTGTTCTGAATTCACCTTTGAAATTATTTTACTTCAGGAACCATATATCTGAATTGATTTGTTCTGAAGTCACCCCTTTGAAATTTAAATTTGAAAATTCTTGGTTTCTATTTTAAAAACCTGAATTTCAATACGTATTTTTCAATGGTCACAAATTCAGATACAAAAAAAATCAACTTGCAGAATTTCAGCTAAAATAGATTCAAGTTGATCAAATTCGATTGCTAATTTTTTTTGTTGAAAAAGTGCAATATCAGTCAAATTCGATTGCTGAAATTCAGATTGAAAAATTCAAATTAAATATTCACACAGTAACATCCGGGCTACCCAGGCTAGGAGAAGCAATTGAGCCTGCATACAATTAAACCGACGTCTGGCCTATCAGAACACGGCCTATCAGAACACGGCCTATCAGAACACGGCCTCTCTTCTTGGTCGGCATGGATATTGAAGCTGTAAACCGTTGTAAACATGACTGCCAGAAGAAACAACGGTGCTCTGGTAAGTTTGCTGTTTATGTACAACCAAACTCAGGGCTCGACAGAAGTATGTTGTAGCTAAATATGTTCTGAACAAATAGCTACGGTTTGAGTGACTCGTGTCTCTGTGTAGGTAGCTAAGTCTGCGGGACAACACGTTTTAGCTAGCTAGCTTACGTTAGAGCTCAACTTTTTAACGGCTGAAATCTACATTCAAGTTTCTAAAAACAAGTTTGAGATGAATCGTGAATCTATTTTATCTGAAATTCTGCAAGTTGATTTTTTTTTTGTATCTGACTTTGTGACCATTTAAAAATATGTATCAAAATTCAGGTTTTTAAAATGGAAAGCAAGAATTTTCAAATTTAAATTTCAAAGAGGAATTCAGAACAAATCAATTTAGATACACGATTTAGTATTCAGAGTATTCAGTGGCTGTTAAAATTCAAAGACTTTTGTCTTTTATTTGCTTCCATAGAAACTAGAAATCAGCAGGAAGCTGAGGTTTACTTTAAGGTACTTTTACAGATATAGTGTCTTACTTTAAACAGTGAGCTGACGACTGTTCAGACAACATTCTTTCATTCTATTAGGATTTGACTGCTGTGATGTGATTTACATGGATGCAGCAGCCCAATACAGTACTATCAGGGCCCTTGGCGCTGTACAGGTGACAGTTTTAGAGCACATCATTGCATCCCCTTGTGAAAAGCGAATACGTTGCCTCTTGTTTTCTGATGAAACCCTATCTCACAAACTACATTTATACATGTCATCGCGTTTAAAATTCATAACGACAGTATACTATATTTGATAAAAGGATATGATTAGCACCAGTCACATTTTTTTATGCACCCGGCTGGGTCTTAAATTGGACACACATGTATTGAGTAATGTACTTGTTTCTCATAATGTTAAGCATGGTCACACACACTAGGTGGTCCACAACATAATAAATTACCATATTATTTAACATAAGCAAACACAACCTTTACAGTATGCTCTGTGTACTATAAATAAATAGACCACATACTTTGCGTCAGTGTAATTGTGTGCACAGACTTTTGTCATGCATGATTGTTTTGTTTTGAAGAAATGCAAGAAAGATTACAAAAAGTTTGGATATGTAAATCTGAAAAAAGATCTGACATACAGAAAACGCATTTTCCATGCTTTCAAAATGTTTTAGATTACAAATAAGTCACTTTTTATTGCAAATACTGCAGCTACTTCTCTTGTATTTTTTTAGCACTTGCTGTAAATTCCTTATAGCTGAGTGTCAATGTGTATTGTGTCTTAAACCCTGTGCATTCGGGGATGGATATCATCCCCTATCATGACCCCCAACAGCAAAAAGCAATTATAGGAAGTTGATGGATGGATCTTTAACATGTTTGGATCTCTGCGCTGGACAGGGGTAAAACGGTACAAACTGTTAGCTCTCAAAGTGAGAAACGTAAAGAAAGATTTCTGGGGACAATGAGCAGGTGGCTTTGCCCTAGTAGTGCCAGAAGGGCCCTTCTACAATTTCCCTTTGCTTTAAATATTTGCTTCTTCTTTTTTTTTCTTTTTTTTAACGCACAAAACAATTTTTTTTGTAGTACCTTTGGAATGTAAGAGGCCTTGACCATATTGCAAAAAGCTTTTCTCTTCTTCTTAAAGTTCTACTACTTTAATCTTCGTATTTCTCTGTCGCACTGCTGCCTGATCTAATCACCCATATTTACTATTTTTCTCGTCTCCAGTTCCCCAAGATAAAATGAAAGTTAAGTGTTATGTGTTGTTTTTTTTCACTCAATGGGACAAAACTAAGTACTTGGACATTGCAATGCAAGTGATTAGGTGATTACTGTGTGCATACGGCTGTGTGTGCACGTGTACTCATGTGTATGTGTATTGTGTGTCCCATCAAACTGAGTCGAGATGGCAGATAGCAGCTGGCAGGATTGACTGTGATGAACGAACCCACACACACAAGGCAGGGTTGGATTGCAACGCACAAAATTGGTTGCAACAAGCAAATACCACTTAACAACACAGTTGGTAGATTTCAAATCCATTTAGAGATGGAGTGAGGTAGAATATACTGTAAATTACACCGATAGCAGATATAAATAAGAAAAATAAATATTAGAAATACTGCTAATGCCTACACATCCGCCATACAGTTAAATGATGCTTGAAAAGGATATTATTTAGGTCTGAAAACCCTAATGATCATTTTTGTTTCAATAATTGCAATGCAGAAAGTCATAGTAGAGAGAGAGAGAGAGAGGGGTGTAGACATGTGGTTGTGGGGTCAGACAACTGCAGTCAGTAAAAACAATTGCACTTAAGATTAGTTTCATGCTTTAAGTTGGTAAGATTGTTTCAGATTTTGTCACGCCCACACAAATTTTGTTTATTCACATGCACTGCTCAATCATGTAAATGCATACAAAATCAGTCAAAGTTTACAATACCCTACATACGTAAGTAACAGTACTTCCTTTTCTGTGCATTCACAGATTCCACTCAGCATGTGTTGAAACTGGCAGCTGCATAATGTTTGGTGAACCCCAGTTGGATTTGACTCTATTTTTATTATTCTGCTGTTATTCTTTGTTGTATTCTACTTCTGCAACAGCCAAACTAATTATCTCTAAGGCTACATTAAATATTTATCTCATGTGTGACAATTATTCACCATTAACATGATGTACATATGTGTTGGAGGGGAGGCAAGAGAGTAACAGAAGAATGGTGTAAGGATGACAGAAAAGGTAAAATATGCAGCAATAAAAGGAGTTTTCTTTTTTTTCTTAGAATGACATGGAGATGAATTGCTGGCACCAAGCCAGACTATCTCTGCCAGCTCTGTATCTCTATAGCTTCTCAGAGTGCTATAGACAAGGTCAGAGAAAATGGGTGAACTCCCCTTTAATACTTGGTACATTAGGGGGAATTAGAGCTAATACAAGGACAAGAACATCGGTTATCCTTTTCTCTCCTCTTTTCCTCTACCCTTTGTTCCCATTTTTTCTGGTTTTTACCTTTCTAGTCTTCCACTTTAGAAGCCGAAACATCTTACTCACACCTCTCCTTCTTTTGCAGTCTTTATGGATGACCGATGCACAGTATGCTCTCCCCTCAGTGTGTTAACGCTTAGTTATCCGTGTGCGCCTGAGGATGCCAAGACAGCTAACAGCAGCAGGCTAAGAATAGTTTTGACTTGTCTTCTCCCTCTTTCTCCACTCTGCTCCACAGAGTCTTCTATCCATTTTCAATCTATAGTCAAATTAATCATTTGAAAAGCAACATACATACTGTACTTATGGCACAGTCTCCACTCATGAAAGCAAGCCTTCATATGTATGTGAATAAAAGGTTTTGCTTTTGTGTGTTTTGCCTTGGGCTGTTTGTTAGTGAGCTGGGCCTGCTGTCATGTGTGTGTAAAAATGGACTGTACTTATATATTCTAGTCTCTTCAAAGCGCTTTTACATTGTACAGGAACCATTCACACAGTGGGAACGAGGTTGCCGCACAAGGAGCCAACATTCAGTGTGTTTTCAGTGTCAGTCGTCCACGGACACTTTGACGTGGGACTGCAGGGCAAGGGATTGAACCACCAACCTTCGGATTGGCAGGCAACCGCTCTTCCACTGATCTACAGCCGCCCTGGATATGTGTGTGTGTGTGTGTGTGTGTGTGTGTGTGTGTGTGTGTGTGTGAGTAGATGTTATCAAGGCTTCACACTAAATAAGTGTAGAAAGAAATCAGGAGCACAAAAGAAAAAAAGGTCTCTCTTTCACCACCACTTACCTTTTCCCCTCTCCAATTTTCTCTTTCCCTTATGTTTTTCCCTCCCTGTCTCCCTCTATCCTGAAATCCGTACATCTTTTCTCTCTTCCTTCCTCTCCCCCCTTTCTCTATCTGTCTTAAAACACACATGACACTGTGCCAGATTTTGCCCTTTGATCCTGGAGGCTGTTGAGCATTTTTTGTCACGCTTTTCTCTTGTTATTCCAGCTTGAGAATCACATCTAATAAACACAAGCACACAGAGCAGGCACTACATATCCACACACTGACTGCAAGTGTGTGTGTGTGTGTGTGTGTGGTGTGTGTGTGTGTGTGTGTGTGTGTGTGTGTGTGTGTGTGTGTGTGTGTGTGTGTGTGTGTGTGTGTGTGTGTGTGTGTGTGTGTAAGTGCATGCTTACAGTTCTTTTAATATTCTCTTTTATTCTCTCTCTTCTGCTTTCATGTCAAGAGGCTGTCAGTTTGTGCATCATAAGTCTCTGTTTTTATCTGCTTTCCCTGCTCTTCCCCATTCCCCCTCTCTTTCTGTCTGTCTCTTATATGTCCTCTTGAATAGATGTACTGGTATTTGAGTCAAATAACACATTTACATGAATTTTGCTCTGGCAAAGGAAAAAACAGAAGTTAAAGGATCAGTCCATCTAAACACTCAAAAAACATATTTCCCCATAGTGATATCCCACTGTGGATATAGTTTTGGTTTTATTGACTGAGGATTTGACATATCTGTTCTTGTGACCCCAATTCAACAGAGGTGAATGGAAATTGGTGTGTGGTGCTGAAAATATTGAAAAGTGACAAACTCAGCGCCTGTCCAAAAAAAATGTCCTGGTTACTCTGGAAAATCCACAGCATTCACTATCAACAGTTTTCTGCAGGACTTTCTTATAGTGTAGACGTAGTTCTTCTTAAATGTGTCACCAGTTCAGTTAAGTCAACATTAGTTGTATAGTCTAAACATTTGTCCCACGGGGCTTTACAATGTGTACAGCATAAGGCTTCTATCCTTAGAGGGATACGGAAACTGAGCACTTGACAACACACACTCACACATGCAAAAGAAATCACAAGTTTTTTTTCATGGACGTCATTGTGATTATTTTTTTTTGCATTTTTTTATTTGCATTGCATGAATTTCCTTGGTAAATGTGACAAATTAAGCATCCTATTGCGACGTCAAAGGTAAAAGAACCCGACTAAAAAGCTAGCCACACTACTAGCCCTTTGAGACTGTAATTCCCTTACATAAACTCATACTATTGGGATAAAAAGTAAATCTGCATGTGGAAATGTGCATTCTATTTAATTTTGCTTTTCTGTTGATATGCTTGCTATTCAAACTGTGTTGTATTTGCTTTTATCTATCAAAAGGCGTTTTTTTATGCTGTCAGTTTGAACCAATTAAGAAGGTAATTTTGTAGTACTAATGACACAGGAAGACATTTTTACCAGATACCTGTGATTGGAAACATCCAGAAAGGCCCTGCTTATCTGGTACAGTATAGTGTTAAACTTCACTGTGGATTTCTGCCTTTTTCAATCATGAGCCATTACTTCGAATCTTTTGGTGGTGTGCTGTTTAGTGAGCTAAAATATGTCTTGAGGTTTTACTCAAATGTTAAGTAAATAACTGTCAAGTCTTCATTAAAATCTAAATGAGCCCATGATCACTCTTTCACCAGCAATGTTACATGTTTAGTTGGTCACAAAATAAGTTAACTAACTAACTCCAACACTCTAACGGTGCATATTACAACAACATTGCTGGCATGAAAGTAAAAGACATGGGTGACTATAGAAATCCAAAGTCACTTTCAGATCTCTTTATGACAACCCCCTGCCAGTGGTAAAAGGTCAGCATTGAGGGACACTGTAAATACACTGCTGATTGGCCCCATGGTGGTGTGATAATCAGCCAAAATGTTCAAAATGGGGCTTGAATTTAAGACTCACTGATGAATGTGTGCTTCTCCTGATGTGAAGGCTGCTGGCAATGGAGCATGGAGAAAATAATTAGCTTTTAGTGAGATTCTGACATGTGGAACAAACAGCTTGACAATTGCATGGTGTTAATGGAGGGATGCACTGAGAAGCATGCACTTGTGATAGGATATGACAGGAAATAAGCAGACCTGTATTTTGAGTAATCTTTCACATATTTTATGTCAGCAAGTTCAAAGTTGTTATACTATATCTATGATGTCAAGAATAGAAGCAAATATGACTTTGATTGTCAAACATTTGTGAGAATGTATTATTTTAGTTAGAAATGTGTGATACTTAAGGTTAAGGCTAACAATCACTCCCTGGTTGGTTTAATTTCAAAAAGGGTTACAAAAACTAAATGAGGGGTATTTAAATGCAATCATTTCAAATTCAAATACAGCTCTACCTAGATCTTGAGGAGCATACTTTTAAATGCATAGCTGACATGCAGGGTTTTATTTTAATATTGCCGCTCTGTTAATTAAAAAATAAGATAACAGTACTGAAAATTAGATACTTATACATTAATTGTTGGTAATAGGAGTTGAGCTGGGATTTTTCTACTATTTTTCTAGATTTATCAAAGAAGCGGGACAAAGTAAGTTATGAATTTACAAACAACAACACAGACAAACACATGTACCTCAAAATTGTAAAGGCATAGCATGTGTTCACACTCACAGCAGTGTTTACTGGCATTCAAACAGCAGGGTGCAGAACTGTGTAATAATCCCTACTTATAACACATGAACACACACACACACACACACACACACACACACACACACACACACACACACCTCCAGATGAGTTGTGTGCATTTTAACAACTCGATTGTTACACTTCCATACTTGGATATTCTTCTGAGATTCACAGAGATGGTTTCAGTCTAACACACACACACACACACACACACACACACACACACACACACACAGAGAAACAGGCACAGTGGGCTGAAAGTTTAAATGGAAAGCATTTACAGTGCTGAGAGCATTACAATTGCACATGGTTTTTTAACAACACGCCACATTCTGAATCCGTGGAGAGTTACAAAGCCTGTATGTCTCCCTTCAGAAATGTATCCGTAGCTCTGACTTTGGTTTTAACCAAATTACTTTCTGTCAGGGTACATCATTTCTGTTTCAGTTAGTATTTTTGCAAAAAAAAGACAAAACAGGTAACATACATGGTGGAAAGAGGAGAAGAAAAGGGTAAAAGTTATAAGTCCAATCTTTAAAGCATCAATGAGGATTACTGTCCTCTTCCCATCGTGCTGAATTTCTGCCTCCATCTTCAGGCATCATCACAAAGTTTCACAGATGCAAACCACAACATATACCTTGAGAAGATGAAAAATTGTCAACCATTTTGCTGTACCATTTATGTATCCAGGTATTTGTGTCTTTTAAGATATATCTGGTTGCATTAGACCATTGCAGGCAATGTTGGCACTATTGGATTTAAAGGATAATTTGTTGAAGTCTAAAGCCTTAAAATGTAGGCTACATCTAAAGGGTTATTGGTCGCTATAATTCTTTCTCCTGGACGTAAAGAAATTCCTTCTTAAAGTATTTTGCATCAGTGTGATGAACATCCTAAATTATTGGCTTGGCCAAAAATAGACATTTCCCTCTTGTCACCTCCCTCTGTTTTAAAGTTGTTTTCCTTTGGATCAAAAAATAGAAAATATTAAAAATAATACTGCTTTATAATTAATTTATTTTTTAAATCTACCAAAAATAGAGGATGTAAGTTAAATTCAACCTATACATTACATTGGTTATAATGGATATAATGAATTTATTTTTATTTATTTCATTCAGCCACAAATGTTCTTTGTTGTAATAAAAATAATTTCAACAATAAAAAAGAAAATAGCATCTTACTTATCTGAACTAAAACTAACACGCGCACACACACACACACACACACACACACACACACACACACACACACACACAAGTCTTTATATCTGAGCTGCAGCAGTCTTTCAAGTCACATACAATATTTTATGTTCTGTCTGTAACATGATGGCAGAAAATAACCAACAGAAGAATTTTCTTTTTAAAAAGCACCTCCTTGTGTCTCAGTAATTGTGTCTCCATTGTCTGCTCTTTTTTCCCTCCCACTGCATGGCTATGGACTGTTCTTATATGTAAATGGGATTTTCAACGACCACTCAAAGTTCTTTTACATAGTACAGGAACTGTGGCTATGGCTGCCGTACAAGGTGCCACCTGCTCATCAGATAAAAACACGCACATTTACACTCTGATGGCGCAGCATCGGGAGCAACTCGGGGTTTTCAGTGTCTTGCCCAAGGACACTTCAACATGGGACTGCAGGGTTGAACTACCAACCTTCCGATTAGCATGCGACCACTCTACCACTGAGCCACGGCCGCTGTCTGTTCTCTTATTCCTTGTTATTCTCCTTATCCATCTGTCTCTGTCACCCTCTTCCTCCTCACCCTGTCCCAGAGTGTTGAGACTAGGATTGGGTATCGAGAACTGATTCCTACTTGGAATCAGTTCAAAAATTACGATTCCACTATAACTGTTTCTTTATTGGAATCGTTTGGAATCGTGTAGAGGATTTGGTTTCAAATCTTCTCATCACTTCCCAATTTAGTATGCGCAAGTTTTGGTTTCCAGTAGAAAGTGACAATTTCTTTGGGGTACGGTAGTCAATCTCACTGTTGGTAACTTGACAGGGACGGATAGAATATTGAAATTAACGGCGCTCTAGTATGGCTTTATTTTACATTTAAAAAAGCCCTGTAAAACTGCAAACCACCATTGAATCAAAATAAAACTTTCCTCTTCTTTGTGAAAATAGGCATGTGACCCGTTTCAACTCAACTCCTCAAAGAATCAGACTCAAGAATCAATAAGAACTGGAATCGAAAGAAGAATCGGAATTGAAATCAGAATTATTAAAATCCAAACGATGCCCAACCTTAGTTGAGACTTTAGCTGGGCAATATATTGATATTATATCAATATTGTGACATGAGACTAGCTATCGTCTTAGATTTTGGATATCGTAATATCATTATATGGCATATGTGTTGTATTTTCCTGGTTTTAAAGGCTGCATTACAGTAAATTTGTCATTTTCTGAATTTACCAGACTGTTGTATAGTTTGCCTTTACCCACTTAGTCATTATGTCCACAATACTGATGATTATTTATCAAAAAACTCAGTGTGTAAATATTTTGTGAAAGCACCAATAGTCAATCTTTTCAATATCGTTGTAGTACCAATATTGAGGTATTTGATTAAAAATTACATGATATTTGATTTTCTCCATATGGCCCAGCCTTAGTTGAGACCCTCCTTAGGCGTGAGGCAGTGAGTGCAGAACAATTCCTCTGTCTCTGGCCTATCAGCCATCCTTTGATAGAGCTGCAGTTATTGATTAAAATGCCTGAGAGCTCGGCCTTCTGGGGCCCGGAAGCTGTATTCAACCTCTCTCCGTTTGCTCTTCACACTCACTCTCTCTCTTCCTCTCTCTCTCCGAGCTTTACTCTGCCTAACCCCCCTCATTCCTTTGACTTCATCCACCCTCAACCCATTTTCTCTTTCTCATTTGCTTAAGACCTGACTGAAGCTAAACCATACCTCTGTGAGTGTCTGTGTCTGTGTCAGTGTATGTGTGTGTGTGTCAGGATGCATATGTCCCACCGTCTTTTAAATGTACTTATTCTTAAATGGTATAACTGGACCCTAAACTGTTACTGCCAATATAAGCTCACAAATTACAGTGGCAAACTCTGACATAAGCATTTCTTGTGTTATATGCAGTTTGCTGCCGCTGGATCACACGGCCAAACTGTTGACTATGCTATATTTTCGTGGTCAGCTCTGTGAGTGTTGATAATCTTCAATTCACTCCTGACTGAGAGAAGACCAAACACACATTTTTATTGCATAAGTATTTTTGCTGTATAAGAGGTTGCATTAGATATTATTGTCATTGTTACATAATTTACTATATAAAAAAACAGCTGTACTTTATTTAAAATTTAAATTTAAATTACTTTTTCAAGCTTATTTAATAATTTTGACTAGATATACAGTGTGCAATACAACATATTGCTGAATTGTACTCTTTGTAGAATTACATTCCAGTGGTGGGTGCATAGCAATGTTTTTGACTTGCGTAATCCAAACATTTCCAATAACTCCAGAGCATTGTAAAGTAAAACTAAAAAAATTCTGATATATTTTATTGCCATTTCTGCCATAGCCTTATTTTGCTACAGTATAAGCCTATAAGGGCGCATTTGTTGTTTCATAATTAGTCTATGCCCTTATTGGATAAACATTTTATTAGCTACCTACATGTTTTAATGTAGCTTTCCGTAACTAACTTGAAGACAGCCCAAAATATCTGCCTGCAGTCAGTGTATGTATTAGTCAAAGATTTTTTTGTTAGGGAATCTAAGAAGAAGAACCTTCACTCTGTAACACCACTGTACATTTAACATTGATACATGGTGGGTCACAAAGACAGATTTATACTTCCATTTTAAGCATTTGCATTTATAGTCCTCAGTGATTACTAAGGAACTCAAAAACATAGTAAGTTAGATCGATAAAGTCAGAAAGATTGCCCCGCTTGTCTTCTAGTTCAGACTCTCTCATCCTTTATTAGCTAAATGCTACCTCTTGAAGCAAATACCTAATAAGGCAAGCAGATACCAAATGATTCTCTATATAGTAAAAGACTGGTAATAAATTCAGACACATAAGTGAGCTAAGCTGTCTAATATGTTATGTTGCCAGGTAATGGGTTGAGACACCTAGTAATTGAGGTGTGCTGTGTTACATCTAAGCTGCTAGTTAATGGGTTGAGACACACAGTAAAGTGCTGGCTAAATGCCCGACATTTCCCTCCATGATTGAAAAATACATTAGGGAAAATAACTGCCATTCTGTTAAGAGATGCAACACAGCAATAACCTGCAGTACGAACAAACAAAGGTGGACACACACACACACACACACACACACACCACACACACACACACACACACACACACACACACACACCAAAGATAACAGAGAACATGGTTAGAAAAAGGAGTGGTCTCACAGGATTTCCCATGTCATTCACAGATTTGGCAGCTATAAGAGCCTTTCCAGAAATCCAGGGATGATACAGTATGTTAATTGGTTTCTTTAAGAATTACCCTCTTGTGCCAGTATAATATTTCCTGTAATATATATTCAGCTGCTGGCTGATTTAGTGCTGGGTTGGAATAGGACATGTCCTCAATGGCTGAAAGCAGAGGTTGAGTTGCTTTTTTTCATCTTTTATTCTTCCACATTGTTTTTCAGAGTTCCTGAGTCTGCGGTTTAGTCATATTCCTGACAAAGTCACCAATAAACTCTCTGTCTGTCTCTGGTGTTTCCTCTTTTCTTCCTCGGGTTGTCTGTTTGTGTCTTGCTCTGTTTTTAAGCTTTTTTTTTTGTTGGTCAATGATTTTGTAGGTTGTTATAATTCTGACCAAGTCACCACAACACTGAAAGACAACACACACACACCACACACACACACACACACACACACACACACACACACACACACACACACACACACACACACCACACACACACAGTGGAAGAAAAATATAGAATTATTTATATTATAATTCTGACCACATCACCAAACACTGAAAGACAACACCACACACACACACACCACACACACACACACACACACACACACACACACACACACACAGTGGAAGAAAGCCCAGATAGACTGAAATACATTTCATCATTCATTTTATAAGCAATGGATCGAGTGAGTTTGTTTTTTCATATTGCTTAATAATTTTTGTTTTCATACTTGCTATGCCAATGTTTTTATATAATTAGTATACATGTGTCCTAATATTGAATTAATAGTCATTTAACATTTAATAATGTTTATTGTGGTCCGTCTGAGTGTATAGTATTTACATAAAAAGCTTTTGCATTTAAAGAGTAAAGTGGCAACTTACCGCACATGGCCAGCACCCATGGTTATTACTTCCTGGCATTAAAAATTGTATTGGGTACAGGAACAAATTAGTTTTTACATCTGTTCACTCTCCTCTCAAGTCCCTCAGTCTTCCACCAAAGGGAAAGAGCTGGTGGTCAGAGTGGAGATTGAGTGTGTTGTCTCAGAGACCATTTCCTGGCCCGCCTAATGTCCTACTCATAAAAGCCCTGGATGGATGACTTTAACTTGACACTCATGACCCCCTGAGCTTTTGGCAAAATGCTAATGATTTGTGATTAAAGTTGCACATTCACAAAGGACGAGCTCTGCATTTGTACAATGCCTAATGCCTTTCACATACACGATCCTCGTGCAAGATGGCTGCTGTGTATTCCTTTATGCAACCTAACCAAGCATGTAATGAATGAGTTATTTTTGGAGTTTTCTTTTTTCTATTCCAGAGACAGTTAACAAAGGCTTTACATTTAACCAGAAAATCTCATGCCGATAATAACAGATATGTAAACTATGTACCAGCAGGCTTGGGGAAAGCTTGATTAAATCAAACTTGGTCAACAGTAAGCAGTTCATTACATGTTATTACAAGAAATGAAATCAGTTGTATTAGATTTCTCTCCCCTTGTGTTAATAACGCGTGCATGGACAGCTTAATAACTGAATACCACAAAAGTAACCGCAACATATTTCTGAAAAGAAACTGGTCAGAAAAAGGTCCTGTATGATCAATGTCATCTCCAAACTGTTTGCTAACAGCAGCTTTAGGCCAAATTATTCCAGACTTGTTTCAGTGAGGCAGAGCAGAGGTATGACCATCTTAGCTTAAGTTCATAGCATACAAAAAGGCTTTGATCACCCAGTGTCCTTGGAGCAAACACCAGCTCTTCAGACATTTTGTCATTCAGGATTAGGTTTACAATGCATGCATGTCGGTTTTTGTTGCTTAACTGTGCGTTAAAAGAAAGACAACTATGCCATCACACATTTCTCCCCAATTGCTCTGGCTCAAATGCTACTCCAAAAGAGTAAAACTACCAAAGAACTCTGGTAGTAGTGTTTTACTACATCCTCACTACACTGCTAGGCTTGGTTTATACACTGATGTGACGAATTAGAGAGATTTTCATTCCCAAAATGGTTGACAAGAGTTCCTGTCACAAAGCTAAACATGGCAGTTAAATGCGGTGGTTATGTAAAATGAAGATGTAAAAGGTTGGTTTAATCATAATGTTTGCCAACAGTGACTGATCTCTATTTTGAGATACAATGCATAATGACAGTTGCAAAAAGGATTTCAGTGTTCAGTCAAAATCAAAATATTGCATTAATCTGTATATATAAAATGTGAGTGAGGAGCTGATTTATGGAGTAGTGCATCAAAACTGTGGTTACATCACTCACTGGTACAGTCATGAGACGAGACACACTCCACATAATGTACGTGTCAAATGTTACGCTCTTCTAGGTCAGAGCCCTTGGCACGTCTGAGCATCCTCTTTTTACTTCAATATATCTCTGATTGTTGTGATAGTTGTGACACGCAGGAAAGTAAAATAATGCACATGCACACAGGAGATACTCCTTCAACTCCCACTATAGAGAAATTAATTTAAATCTATGTCATAACTGTATTAGTCCCATCGTCTGCCCAAGCACTGAGCTCTGCCTCAACAAGCAAAATCACAATACATAATTTAGCATTTGCTAGAGAGGAAAGAAAAAGCCAGGAAAAAGGGAGGCAAGGAGAGGAGAATAGCATGAAATCAGATCACTAATCTTATGATGTGTGGATTCACCAGAAGTAGGCTAGCAACATGACATTCTTGCCAACTGTATAAGCATCACTTTACATCCAAGTGAGCACTTTATCATGGTGCTGCAGTGGCCATATTTTGCGGAAAAATCATCCTGGGCACTGTTACAGTCACCTTTTATAATAGGATAAGTGTCCTCTTGTAAAAGAAAAACAGAATAGGTAAAATGTAATCGATTTTCCTGTTTAAAATTGTAATCAGTAAAATAATCCACTCAATTTAGCACAATAATGCAATCACCTGAATTACCTCCGTAATCACTTTACTCTGCAATATAATAAGCAAACATTTGAACCAACTTAAATTGGAATTATCATCATCGTCCATACGTAGCAGAGCACTCTAAATATCATCCTGTGTGTTGCCACAGTTACATTTTATTTGGAAACATAGAAAAAAGGCAATGTTGATGTTCTACTATTCAAAGCTGTACTTGGTTTTTCAAAGAGTTGCTTTGAGGCCATCATATGCTAATATGCATATTAATCACGTTAGAACACATTCAATGAGATTTTCTTAGATACACCAGAAAAGAAGCTTGATTTGTTGCTTGTCACTTTTCAGAATTAATGTCACTGACAAAATGTGTGTCGAGTCAGTAAATCATTGACAAGGGTGACGACAAGTTGGCTGTGCGAAGCAGAAAAGAAGAGAAGGGGATGAAAATATATGACCCCATCACTTGGGGACAACAATCTCCCTATTGAATGCCTAGTGTTTAACATCCAAGGTATCTGGTGGTAATGCTATCAATTACAAACCAGGGAATGTACCCTTAATCCTAAAGATGTGGTGCTGTATATTTCTGAAACCATAACTGATGTGGTCACACGTGGGCCCATGAAATGTAGGCTGGCAAGACAACCATGACAGAACATGTCAGCTGCATACCGATCACACCACGTCCACATATAGCATATAGCAAGATGCTGAAGGTTTTTAATTCGCACAATGATTGGTCAGGTGTGCAGCATTGGAAGAAAAACACGGGGTTTGAACTTCTCTTTCAACAACCCGTTCTTCAATCTTTACACTACTTCCTTCAGTCACTTTTGGGTGTACAACCGAGTGCAACACCATAAATGCCTTTGAGGAAAGACTGTCCAAAAGTATCTGCCTTTATTGCCATTTTACAATTCATAGCGTTAAAAGTACAAAGACATGCACATTGTCAAGAATTGCATGCATGGAATTGGGGAGGCTGGGACCAGGGGTGGAGGTATAATTAATTATAATCATAATGGCAGGCTTCTTGCCCTGCCTCAAAGTTTGGGATACTTGGAACAACTTTGAGCCGCCTTGCCTTTAGAAGAGTACAACATATTGTATACAACACAAACTGAACCTTTTAATCAAATAAATGTTGCAATCATCATTGCAATGTATGTGCAATAATAACTGATGGTAAATAACATGCTAACAAGGCCCAGGATGTGGAATGGTAAAGCTATCCTTCACGTCAAAGGCACTGAATACAAGAAGACTTGTTACAGCAAAGCGTTACCACTATAGCTAAAGTGATAATTGGCTGCTATTCTCTGGATATTACAAATCCAGGATTGACAGCGGATGTCATGTAGAATGTCAGTGAGAAGATGTGTGTGTGTAACATTGTGTAATGTTATTCTTCTTGTTCTGCATTCCTCTGCAGTAGCGGTGAGTTGTTACAGCAAAACACTGCCTGTACTCATGGAGACAGAGTGCATGGAAAAATTGTTAGATAAATCATTAATTAGCAAACCACTGACTTGACTGGTTAGCACTTATTTGTGCAAAAGAGTCTGCATGGACAATTCCTCTCTAGCTAGACAAATAAATTACAAAAGGAGTAGGCTTTTTGTTACAACCTACAATAAAAGGAAACCAATCATCTCTGCTTAGAAAACTATACAAAGGAAACTGTAATATGTTGAAATAGTCACTACACTCACTGTCCAATGTGCTCAGCAGATAAAATCCAGATCAAGGGCGGTCTAGCTACCAAACGCTGTATGAACCTGGTGGGTGTGTAAATGTTTCCATTCACGCCCCAGTTGTCATTTCTTGATTATGTCATTGGTGATATGGATATAGTGATTTTACAGCTCACAGCTAAACCCTTAGTTTAGCTAAATCCAAGAGACTGGATCACATCACTCCAGTTCTGAAGTCTTTACACTGGCTTCCTGTGTCTCAAAGAATTGATTTCAAAGTACTCTTGCTAGTTTATAAATCACTTAACGGTTTAGGTCCAAAATACATTTCTGATCTGCTACTACACTATGAACCACCCAGACCTCTCAGGTCATCTGGGACAGGTCTACTTTCTGTCCCCAGAGTCAGAACTAAACAGGCTGAAGCAGCTTTCAGTTTCTATGCTACTCATATCTGGAATAAACTCCCAGAAACCTGCAGGTCCGCTGCTACTTTCAGTTCTTTTAAATCAAGGTTGAAGACCTTCCTTTTTGATGCTGCCTTTCTTTAAATGACTGCTCATTTCTTTAAATTTCTTATGCTGCACTGTAACTTTTATTCTTGTGTTTTATGGGTCTATTTTTTAACTGTCTATTCATGTGTTTTACCGGTTTTTAATGCTTATGATTTTTAACTGTTTTTACTTGTGTTTTATCTGTTTAACTGATTTTGTGTAAAGCACTTTGAATTGCCCTGTTGCTGAAATGTGCTATACAAATAAAGCTGCCTTGCCTTGCCTTGCCTTAGTGACATCATATCTAGTAGTGCGTGTGTTTTCAGGTCACTAATGTTTGATAGTCTAAAGGCTAATCGTCATGAAGAAGAAACATGCTATGTTGGCAGTAACACAGGTCAATCTCAATTATATCATTGCTGCTCAGAAGATCAAAGAAAAAGGAATTGGAGGAAGAGAAAATACTGGATATGAACGTTGACAGTTGTAATTTGAGTAATAGTGCAGCTGACCAGAGTCTTCGACTTCTGTCATGTTGTAATATCTTGGTGGAGTTGAATTCAACAGAGGGAATAAGAAGTGGATGACAAGACCAGAGTCAACAGTTTTGTTCTGCAAGCCTTGCAGTAGGCAGGCTCTCTGATATGCGTCATAAACTATTAAAAATGTGGCAGTGGCAGACATGTATGCCATGCGGACAGACCTGTCATGTCTCCCGGTGCTGGTTCTTCACCTTGACCCAGACGTGACAGATTTCAAAATATAGTGGTGCTGATTTAGAGCATCATAGATAATGAATTATGTAAGAGCTGACTGTGAAGCTCTCTGTGAAGGATTTTAGCAAGTCTGGATCAGCGGAAGTACATTCCCAGGATAATTGCTTAAAATACGGTAAAGATGTCCCTCTGCTTTTGCTCCCTGTGTGTTGGTGTTCACTAAGAACCGTTTTACAGTCAACGCATCCAAGCGTGCGCGCCAATGTGATGTCAAAATGACGTAGATCTCGCTGGCACGCCAGAATTTTGAGCCACTGTCACCGTTCTTTTTTTTTCCAGCGGCGCACGACAAAGCAGAAACAGGAAGCTTGAACAAGGACTCTCAGAGTGACTGCAGGTCTCTCCTGTAAACGTACTGGGTTAAGATGAGTTCTTTTATGGTGAATCAAAGGCTTGATCCGACAAAGTAGGTTATCAAGGGAAATCAAAGCATTGACGGCAATGCTGCTGCCAGTTCTGCAGTTGTTTTTTCTTGTTTTTCTAGTCCGAAGAAATAGCAAAGTTGGTAGCCTTTGCTCATTGGCGCCACCTCTGTTCAGGAGAAGACTGCAACTAGTGTTGCAACCATGCAGGAATATAAACCGTTACAGCGCTCTCATGGCGTCACATTTGTACACACCAGGTTGGCTGCATCTACTTTATAAATCCCATTACTTCAGGAAACAACAACAAAGTTTAGGCTAGCAAGCTACATGCTGAAAATGGCAAGGATTGAAGGAAATATGGATGGTGCAATCAGGCAGGCCTGCTTGTATTCTTTGTAATTCTTTGTAAAGATTTACAAAGATTATGTTTACGGAGGAAATCCTGGGTAAGATTGTGCTGTAGATGATGAACACACGGCGATACACTGGTACGTTTAACCATGTATCCAGGCTAATTCAAATAGCTCACGTTACTTAATTGTGTATACAGTTAATTTCCTTCTGTGTCTAGAGCGTAGCGCCGCCAAACTGTGATTAAAGAAACGCAAACAACCAAGAGCATTTTTTCCTCCTATCCCAGAACGTACGTGCGGTGTAGCCAGACTTACTAGTCCACTTTACTTACAGTGTGGAAACAGGTCTGGCAATGCGAGACTAACAAAACCATGACAGCAATGTCATGTAAAATCAAGCCCTTTTCTATTAGCCTTGATTTGGTGGGTCCCCACATTATTTATTTTTTAAAATAATGAAAAAAAAAAAATTGAAGGTTTTTAGTTTTGTTTAACTATAGTTCAAAAATAACTGCAGATAGGTAGTAGTAGGTGGAGTATGTAGGTGGAGTATGTGAGCTGTTTATTGTTTGCTACTCTGGTTTAAGAGTCCAGGTTTTTTTTCCACTTTCAGTGTGTCTTGATTGAATATTTTCACTTGGACTTTTTGGTATCACAGTATATGTGTTGTGCTTATTCTCTTTGGGTAATTATTTCAATAAATGTGATTGGTTTATGTTAGGGACATTAGGGCTACGAGGAGGAAAATGGCATGCAACAAAGGTTCCAGTCCACCATGATGCACTTTGCTGACTTTGTAAAGTGCATTTTTTTCCAGATACCCTGGAGACCAGTGGCAATGATAAATTAGCTCAAACAGACTAATGTATTTTTTGACTGTGGAAAAAGAAGTTGCAATTGCTTTTTGAATAGAATAACCAGTAAGGAATTCAATCTAAAGTACTGTACGAGTCTTTCAAATTCTATGTATGAAGCAAATTCTGACACATCTTCCTTTAAGCAAATTACATGATTGTACCATGAAGACAATATTTTATTGTACCATATAATTCACAACAAATTAAAAATGTATAATTTTCAATTGGCAAGCAAGACATCTAATCACAGTCATCATAAACTGTGATATCCAATATTGCTCAACATAACTTTTTATGCGGTGTTTCAATAAAACAAGACTGCAGATGACACATTTGCATAACATTCTAGATAAGATGCATTAATCATTGACTTTCACATTTAACTATAAATAATGCTCTGATTAACATATCAGTCATGTTGACAGAGCAGACTGTAGAAATAGAAAATAGCCTGCTGAGCCCGGGTTTGCAGATTTATTCCCTTTTGAGGAAATGTGTCTTACTGTATGTAACTGATGCGCAAATCAACTTGTGTTATACACAAGCAAGGTATACGGTATCTTTGCAGTTTCCATATATTTCATAGAATTATTACTTTCAATTGTCTTTTTCAAATAGGACAAAAAACACAGCCAAGTTGACAGTGAGATCTGTAATCTTCCAACATCACAACCAGAAACACCACCATCACCACCACAAATAATGAACCTAAACTGTTCTTGAATGAAGAATAGTGACTGAATAGTAAAATGTGTTATTAATCACTTAACCCAATTTTTATGATCAAAAAAATCACCAAGTATATAAATGTAGGTTTCAAAATTGTAAAAACAAAAGCAGTAGTCTGCTCTAAAACACTGGGGGCATGTCAGCTGAAAACACTGAGCCAAAAACGAGCCGCTGCTCATAGACCTCTTAGCTAGGGAATCACCGAATATAGATTTTGTTGGTACGATTATAGTCTGGAAAACAATCAAGGTTTCACGATTATCAAGAATAATATGCATTAATACATTTCACTTCTAATCTATGAAGTCACAAAAACACTCCAGGTTATAATGTGTTGTGTATAGCTGCTTTGGAAACAGAAATAACATTTTTGAAGGTTTTGAATAATGAATTATGTAATCAATCATCAACCTTTTTGTTTGTAAATCCATATGAAAAGATTAGAGACTAGAGGTGAATCGGTCACACCACAAACAAAGGCAAAGTTGGCAACAACAGTGCTCTCCTTCAGGTCCTCAAAAACCTAAAAACCATTTCAAGATGGCGCATGAATATGGAGCGTCTACCCCAGTTCATGCTAGTGGTAATGTAAAATTTCAAGCCAAAAGGACTACTTGGAATTGATGGTGGTGGTAAATAATCATGAAAAAGGAAAAGTTTGTGGACGGGCAACACAGATTTTGATGCTGAACAACTAAACACGTTACAAACTGGACCTTTAACTCGGGATTAAGCTCACATATTTTGTTTGTTATCAGTGTACTTTAAAATTGATATTTTTCAAGTTTGTAATGCTCAATTGGTATTTGAGACGTACTCAGGTGATAACTCAATTTACACCGACATTACATGCAATCACTTAAGTCTTGTTGAGAAAACCATCTGAAAGGGCTTTGAAACTGAACTTGCCATTTAAACGACCCCTTTCTTTACCCATTTCTTTTTTTGGGGGGGGGGTCTTAGTAATAAGTAATAAAGCTTTTTACTCAGAACAGCATTTCTCTCTTTAGATTAGGTGTTATAACAGAGCCGCACACTTAATCTAAAGAGAGAAATGCCGTTGTGAGTAACAGCCATCCCATAAAAGGAAACCTCTCCCCCAATCTGTAAATCACTATTATTATTTTCACCATAACATTACCATCACGTCTCTTATTCTGACCCACCAGGTCGACCAGCCTCTCCTTAGTTTCTCTATTCTGTACTGCACTGGACGAGTGACTCAAGCTCACTGGAGCAGACTACCACGTTGTCAAAGTACACAATGCAGTTAGGAACATCTCCTAATACATGCTGCAATAGACACTGAAAGGTGGCAGGCGCATTTTTCATGCCGAAAGGCATCACAGTGTACTGCATGAACGCATCAGGAGTGACTGATCTGTTAAAAGAGCCTTTTATTTGTTATTCAGGATCAGGTTTAACCTTCAAAGCCGTACGGGGTGCGGCCCTGCCTCTTCAAGGCGTACACTACATCCATCGTGGTCACCGTCTTCCTCTTACACGTATCACATGCTCCAGAACACCTTCAGCACACTACAGGTCCCTCGTAGAGCAGGCAGGAGCTGCGCTTCATTGCTCTGCGCCGAGCCAAGAGGCCGATGGCGGGTTTGGTGATCCCCTGGATGTTATCCTGGAGCGCTATACGGTTTCTGCTAGCCATCCACAACGTTACTGCTGCATTGATTTGCGTCCTGATTTCCCAAACTACGTTGAAGCCCGCTGCCCAAATTACAGAACGCACAAAAAAAATTGAAAGGCCTTAAAAGAAATTTGCATTAACCTTGATTCATCACCTTCATTTTGACAGCTCTAGTATTTATTAGACTAAAGAAGATGAGAGAGCTTGTGGGACATAGCGAAACCACATCGCTCACAAAGGGGAAACAAAACAACACTCCAGTGCATCATGGAACCATAGTTTCAGGCTGCCATAAAAAAAAAACTGAACACAGAAATGGTAAAAACTGTTTTAACATTCTAACTTTACAATTCAGTACTACACAGTTTACAGTCTTTAAGAATTTCAGAATTTTTTGACATGTATAATGTGATTAGAATGAAATCGCTGATTTTGCTTTACACAGACTTTAATACATTTCTGTTTATGATTGGGTTTTATACAACAAGATGCAACAATTAGAGCTTTTTGCCAGGCTAGCTGTTTCACCCAGCTTCCAAGCTAAACTAATCATCCCTGGGCTGCAGCTCCATACTTATGTATTGTACACAGACATAAGACGATTATCAATCTTCTTATCTAACTCTGGGGGGAACAAAGAAAATAAGCATTTTCCCAAAATGTAAAAGTTACATTTGGTAAGCTATTTTCCCTTCAATAACTATTCTAACTTGTACTGAAAAATAAAATAGTCAAGTTATGGGTCACGTTATTTTGTTTCACAAAGGTGATTATTGTTATTATTGTCATCATCACTATCATTATCATCATCATTATTGTTATTATAATATGACAAAATAGGGTAAACATGCTGGACATTATTACAGTTTCCTTTATTTGTGGATATATTTACATTATTTTTTTGATCATCTTGCATTCCCCAAAGCTGAACACTGCCATGGCTGAAACATGAATGACGGGCTATCAGCTGCAGAAAGAACACGATAAAAAAGTTGTTAATTGAGGCTGATGCAAAGGGAAGTGATGTTGTGTTGTAATCAACTGAGGTTAGGATGGGCAACTACTTGGTTCAGGGGAAGATTTAATATTTTATTATATTACATTATATCACATTGTATATCCTAGTGTATTGTATTATACATTTATAATACTGAATCTTTGTTTAATAGAATAATTTGTACTTCATTTCTGCAGCTTAAAAGCTTGATAAAATAATAATATATTTAACTAAATCAGAGTTTTCATGTATCATTATGTCATTGTGTTGCATTAATATGTAAAACTATCTTTATATAAATGATAAACTCATAAATACTGTAATTGCATATAGCAGACAAGGTAATATAAAATACGGGTTTAACATAACTTTATATTATATCATGACATAATTATATGGCAACATGATATACATGGTAATCTAATGAGTGATATACTTTATACATATAAATTAGGTAATTAAGCTTTACTGCAGAGAGGTTGTTAGTGGATGAATAGAGTACCACAAAGACAGGCTGGTTGGCTGCCTGAGTCACCATTGACTGCTGAGCTACAAGCAATTATCCTTTTCCAATTTTCTGACCATAATTCTCAGGTAAAAGATCTATCCTCTAATTAGTCGCTGCATCCAGTCAAAGGCACATTATTGCAGACAGGAACAGGGAGAAAGTTGATCGATCAGACAGACAGAAAGGAAACTGTCAGCTGACTTGTCTGAAATATGTTTTTTTTTAAATCCCGCAAAGCCACCTTATTAAGACTTCAGAGGGAGAAAAGATTTAGACACAACAGTTTTACCTAAGTACAAAGTAGACAAAACAAAACGATTTGCAGTAAGAAAGCGAGAGGATGAGGAGGGAGAATTTAAAGCAGAAGACAGAATGAGATGAACAAGGTAAATGGGCAGGTGAGTAGTTGGGAGGGAGACTGAGAAATAGAAATCACACGTCAGGACAGAGAGAGAGGTGGGGGGGTAAAAAGGACAACAACTAAAAAGGATGGAGCAGTGAGTGAAAGATCCAGAGAGAGGAGCAGGGGAAAACATTATATCAGATCTAAGTGGAGGAAGTCATTTAGTTAAATTTAGCCATCATTTAGAAAGCTCTTCATGCCCCCTAAACAGCACCACACCAGCAGGCTACTGGATGTCACAAAATGCCTGCTAAAATCAGAGAGGAGAGGCAAGGAGAGGAGAGGAGAGGAGAGGAGAGGGCTTGCTATGTGACACCTCTCTCTGTTCTCTGTCTTAGTCAGTGCAGTGACGTCAGCTTTTTAACAGCATTGGTGTCAAATCTGGCCTCCCTCCTGTTTCTAGCGCCAGAAGGACAGCCTTAAAGTGATTATTAGTAAATGTGGATTTTCATATTTATTTGACATTTATCCTTTTTGATCACTTTAGATTGTAGTGCATCCTACAGAGGGTGGACGTAACATTAATTGCAATGCACGACAATTGAATGCCAAATTACGGAGCTTAAAATCTTCCATTCCTTCCCAAAATACCATTTTGCCATGCATGCTTGCCACTCTGCCGCGCCACTTAGGAAAGAAAAGGGCTATTTTAGAGTTTTTTTTAAAAATGGCATTTTTAAAAAGCAACTACAGAGAATACGAGTAAGGACTTAAGGGTGAAAACGAAGAGCCTAGCAATGGCATTTCTTCAGTGTTCCACCCTCATTTGTGCAGGAAAATGAAATGGGGAAAATACCAATATGGATATGAATATGGATATGAAGCTAACGTGTATTATGCTATGTGAATCGAAGAGGACAAAAATCTCATGAATGAAAAGAATCAAACTAATGCCAATTTTTAGGGAGATGTCATAAAAACAGTAAAAAAAAAAAAAAAAAAACTAAAAAAACACCACAATAAGAAGTACATTCACTTTTTAATCATTCAGTTTGAACTGCATATGGAGGTGCATCAGGTTCATAATTAAATATTCATTAGAATACAGGGATAACTATAAGTTTTACAGCTCTTAATGCACAACATTAACATGAGCCTAATGTGCAAGGGCAATGGAAAACAGTATTAGTTTTTCCATCTATATGCTATTTTCTAACCTAACTCTTTTTTTTTTACTGGCACACAGGAACTACACAGTGTGTCTATTTCCAGTCTGAGCTTGTTTGTGGGTTTGTGCCATAGACTGTATAAAATATAGACTTAGATTAAGAGACCAAAACCCTTTTTTGTACTAGGCTGTAAACATATTTATTTATGCTGTAAAGTAGGGAATTTTAACATATGGGTCTATGCGGATTGACTCCCTTTTGAAGCCAGCCTCAAGTGGCCATCAAGGAACTGCAGTTTTTGGCATTTCAGTATTGGCTTCAATGCTATATACAATACTCCTCTCTCTAGAGTTTTCCAGTGTTTTTAAATGATAAATAAATAAAACCAAAAAACCCAAATCAATAACTAAAATCAATTACAGAATCAGATCTCTCTGCTGGAATTCACCTACTAATTCTGTTAAGAAAGAGTGAACTCTTCCTTAAAATTTGTACATTGTAATCGTTGAACCTTGTCCCTTAGGAATTAAACTATAGTAAAAATGCGTTTCTCCAAATGCACTTGGTGGGAAATGTAATGTAGGAAGTCCTACATTTTTGTACTGCATTCAACTCATGGGGAGATGGTCAGGGTGCGTGGCTGTCTTACAAGAGCAGCACCATTATACCAGAGGTCGGGCTTCAAATCCTGATTCTTGAATGTGGTTGAGGCAATGATATCACTTAAGTGAAAGTAAAAAGATTGTGGTTTCAGTTAAATGTTACTAAAGTAAACACATCCTGTCTCATGCTTTACGTCACTTTTGACTTGTTTCCATATTGGATAGATCCTGAGCTTTACCTAACCTTAACCAAAAAAAAAAAAAAAAGTGTTAATCATGCTTTAGATGACACAGGCAAATATTGTAGAGGCAACAAAGAGAATTCTGTATTTTGACAATAAATGTTTTCCAGATACATTCTGTGTAAAGATTTTGCCACTTGGCAGATGCTTTTTATTGACAATTTTTCCTCAGTATGCTGATGAGAAAAGTAATTTAGGTTGCTATACTTTTGGACCAACTATAGTTCAATATTATTTTTTGGAAATGATGTTTGAAAAAGCAGAACTTTTAATTGTAATGTTGCTATGCTAGCAAGTTCCTTCAAGTCCATTTATAGTGAGTTTTGTTAGTCAAGTCTCTAGTTATCCCAGTTAAAACAGAGGGAGTGTCTGACAGCTCACACAACACGTTTTGCTACCATGGAGGAAATAAATTCCTGACGATCAAAACCAGTCAAAAGCATCTCTTGAGATGTTTACATCAGATATGGACCTTCTCTTCTTGATTAGAGATGAAAACTGCACTTGTTTAAACTTTGTCCTGATGAGCCATCCTGCTCCTGTATGGGTGTTGGTGCAACCTGGGAACGTAACTGTACTGTAAGCTGCTTTGGCGCTTTCAGTATGCAGTGGCATACTGCTACAGCTGAAGCTAAGTCTCAGAGAGATAATGGCTTATTGTCTGCTTCCCCTCAACCATCAACAGATTAGAGGCATGTAGACACGCAGGCTCTCCCTCTCTCTTTATTTCTTTCCTTCTCTTCCCTTGTCTTTTCTCCTCGCCTCCCTCACTCTCCACTCCTCTCGTTTTTCTTCTCAATAAGCCGACTCACTCTCTCCCTCCTTTTACACCCACCCCACACCCCAGATCATTTTTAAACAAGTTCTCTGTATTTTCAAACATCATCTTCTTTCTCTTCACTGCCAGAAACACAAGAAAACTGCAGCGTCAGCTCAGCCCAGCCCCCCCCCCCCCCCCCCTCCACCACCACCACAACCACACACTCACCCTACCTCACTCTATCTCCCCCTGTGTCTCTTTGTGTGGCACAAACCGGAAAGCTGCCTGTAGTACCAACAGCGGCTGATGTGGCCATCTGTGGACATTTAGACAAACGATCTACAGAAACGGCCATGGAAACAGAGAGGGGAAAATGAGAGTGGAAGGGCAAAGAGAATGAAGCAACAGACAAAAACAAGAAAGGGGGGGTAAAGATAGCGAAGCTGAGGTGCAGAATTGTGAAAAGGGTGGAGGAAGAGACAGTCAAAGATACTGAGAGAGAAAAGAGAGGAATATTGGCAGAAAAGCAAGAGAGCAGCACAGGAAGAGTATAAAATGGAGCGAGAAAATAAAAGGTTGGTGAAGAGAGGAGGAGGAGTAGGAAATGCTGGGGAGCAGAAGTGGAGAATGAAGAGACAGAGGAGGAGAAGTAGATAGAGGGCAGATGAGACTGTGACCGGAGAGTTATTTCAGTAGTCATATAGACATCTCAATGAAAATGCCAACAACCTAATCAAAGGACTCAAAAGGGCAGAGAGAGAGAAGGAGAAAGAGACACCGAACGAAAGCAGAGAGCAGAGTGAGAAGGAGTGCGGTGGAGGAAGTTGATGAGAGAGGAAGGACAGAAAGAGACAGAGAGAGAGAAAGATGAAAAGACTAGGAGGAAGAGAGGACAGACAGTGAGGGAATAGATGAAGAGAGCAATTAACAGGGGAGAGAAAAGGCAGAAGATTGAAAGAAATGAGTGGCACGGAGGAAAAGAAAGGAAAATAATACATAAACTGTAAAATAAAGAATCAGAGTCATGGATGAAAAGAGGGCAAAAGACATGAGGTGAGAGAAAAGGGGCAGAGATGACATAAGGGATGAGTGGAGAGCGAAGGAAAGAATTTGGGGTGAAAGAAGAGAGAATCGCTTGCTTTTTGACATTCAAAAAGCGCTACTTGAAACACCTCATAGAAGCAGCTTATTGCCTAATGTACCGGAGATGTGCTAAAGGGCCCTGGCACTGTCTTTGCGGCAAAATGTGGTACAATTAGAACAAATTTGAGTAACAAACGTTCAAAAAACCCATAACTAGTCTGAAAAACAAAGTCAGACCAACATTACATGCTTACAAGCTTACATTTCAGAGCAGTATTTAAGACAGACAGAGAAGCTGTGCTATTTAGCCATCATTTGTTTGACAGAAGTAAGCGATTGCCATTGTTCAGATTAAATGGCCTGTAAAGGACACTGCAACGTCAATTTTCATACAGCTGTGTGTGTGTGTGTGTGTGTGTGTGTGTGTGTGTGTGTGTGTGTGTGTGTGTGTGTGTGTGTGTGTGTGTGTGTGTGTGTGATATTGCTACGGCGGAGTCTTGGAGCCTTTTAAAACCTTTCCTTTATTATTTCCTTATCACACTCCTTAAGGCCATCCCTCCTCCTCTTTGCCTTTTCTCCTTCCCCCTCCTCCTCTTCCTTCTTAACCCCCTCTCCTCTTCCCTCACTCACTTACTCACCCCTCCTTTCCAACTTCTCACCGTTTCTCTCAGTCTCTCCATCCATCGCTATTTCCTCTCCAGCTGACAGGGCGATATTGCTCAGTTTACACTTTGAAATTGTCAGCATGGCATGAAAGCCTCAGAGCTTCAGTTTTAAACCATTTTAATCTTCTTCTTTTTTACTTGAATTGATAAACTGTCCCAAATGTTTCCATTACCCTGTGTTATTTAATTTAGTTTAATACAATTGAATTTGATTTACTCTGATTTGATTCCACTGGTTTTCCTGCTATTTCCCCATGGAAGCATTGGTAATAAAGCACATTGTAGTCTTTAATGGAACCAAATAAAAGCTAAATTTAACAAGAAACAATTTAACAGCCATTATGTGGTTATTACCTTTCTTAGCCTTTGGACTCTAGAAACTAATTCCAAACCTTTTTGTAGAGTTTACACACATTTAAGAGGCCACGCCTTCCCTCCATCTCTCCTTTCCTCTCCTGCTCTGCCATTACAAAGGTAGCTTGTTAAAAGCCTTCAACAAATCAGCAATTGCCTCAGTCAGTCACGTAGCCAGCCTGTAACACAACCAATAAGCCAGCAAGTCAGTCAATCAACTTAACAACCAGTCCATCATTTAGTCTGTAAATCAAACTGACTGTCAGTCAGTCAGAAAGACAGGCAGGCAGCCTGCTGGCCAGTTTCTCACATCTTCCCTTCCGCTCCCACTGCCTTCCCTGTAGGGCTGTACTGCAGTGGCACAGTGTACCACGGGACCCTTTTTCAGCAGCGCACCTATGATGTTGGTTTCCAACAAGCTAACATCTATTAACACCCGCCTGTTTTATATCCCCCTCTCTCCCTCCCTCTGTCTTCCTCTCTTTGTGCAACATGGGACCCTTTTTTGCAGTGTCCTTATGATGTAGGTTCAGCACTGCTAACGACCATTACCAATCATTAAAAATGGATAGAATAAGAACGATGCTACTGGAGCAACAATAGCCTGTGGCCAATGTACTTACACTCAGAAGTACACACACATGCTTAGTCCAAGATGCATAAACAGATTTACACACAAACATGCCGGCTGTTAATGTGGACATGCATAAAAACCTTACAAATACCACACATGCATATGCAAAAACACACTACCACGGCTCCAACAATAACCACCCCCTCAATGAAAGCAATATTTTGTATGTTTGTACAAGGGACCTGTGTTTATTTGCACATACAAACTTCTACACTTTATGGAAATATAGTTTGAATTTCTTCACATGGACAGACTCATCCAAGCGAATACACCCACTCAAGAACCTACCCACTCGTGCAAACTTGTCTAAACAAGCAAACACTAATACACATACATAAACAAATTCAAGACTAACACATTCACTTTCAACATGCAGCAAAACCTTAATATGACACAGCTTGTACAGCATTCACATGGCTGCACTCAGAATAGTTGTGTACAAACACACGATGTCTAGGTACTGTGGCACTAGGCACTAGCACAAACAATTATTTGGATAAATATTGAGATTTATTATCACGATTATTTGTTGATTTTAACCTAAACTAATTGTATTGTCACATAGGCTATTTATAATCACATCCATATTGTGCTACATTCCTCGTATGTTGAAGTTGTATGTTGTACATACAGCTGCAACACATGTAAATGAAAATTATCTGAAATAAATAGGCTACGATATACATAAAAACTCTGAGAAAAGTTCCTTCACTTTTTTTCAACAACAACTGATTAAAAGAGCTAGGGGGAGAGGGGGAGTGCGATGGACATATATGCTACTCACAGAGTTACACACGTTTGTCTGTATTGTCACTGCGCTGCATTTTTATGAACTATGATATTCTGGCCATGGGTCACATCTCTCGCCCAGGTCCAGCAGGCTCCGTTTCACACGCTATTACTCATCAAACTGAAGTTAGTTGCATTCAATAACTTCTTCTCCGTTTTTTTGCCGTGGCCGCCACAATAGCAGAGTTATCAGCGAAAACACTGGTACAAATACAGGTTTGCCTCTCATGCTTAAAAATATACAGCTGTGTTAATAATTAATTAACTGTGGACAAACGTCATAAGTGTGGACCGGCGCAGTCGCCGATGTGTCTCTTCATGTTGCCGGGGAGCCGTGTGTGAGTGAATGGGGGCGGGGCTGAGTGGAGAGTAAGATGAGAGATCCAAACACAGGCACGGCTTTATAAAAAGAAATGGGTCATGTAATGCAACATTAAACCATATTGATATAAACAACATTGCTTCTTTTGTGGAGAGGTAGCGGATGCGAGGACAATATATGCGATCTAGGAAAAATGTTAGTCACAACCTAGAGCCCTGTGAGCTAACAGACGCTAACTAGCACCAACTTGCACTGGTCATTGCTGTTGTCTGAAAAATAACAGACTGGACAAAATGTTGCGTTTACTAGTAAACTGGTAAACCTTGTGACTGACGTATAACCGACTGCTATCTGAATTTTCCTCACATTACTCTATCCTCTGTGACTGTCTACATCTAGAAACTAAGCTGCGTGGTGGAGGGAACAACTCTGACTGGTTCATGATCAGACAGGGGTTTAAGGAGGGTAGATTGGCTTTGCAAAAAAAACTGGAGCGTTCTATGAACGGAATGACACATTTAAAATATTGCTGGATTACACAAATTTTATCATGGGAAGCCTAAATTGTGATTGTGATTTAAATTCAATTAATTGTTCTGCCTTATGTGGCACGCACACTTTTATCTTACGCATGGACATTTAACTACACACAAAAGGGCACGCAAGCACAAAATAATGCCCTCACTACTCCCCGGTAACACACACACACACACACACACACACACACACACACACACACACACACAACACTCAGATCTAACCCTAAGCATTTTTCTTTTAAAGGCCAAGACAAACACTCAGACTGTTTATTCTTTAAAGTGATTCATTTTCTGCAGACTTTGCAACTTTTTACAGATCCAGTAGTACAACAAGACACACACACTTTGCAGAACATTGAACCTGTTAATGTGAGTGACAGCTCAGTAGATAAGTTGAGTACACATAATTTGACTAAAAACACAAGGAAAGACAGTCTGTGTGAGAGGACCACAGAAAGAGACACTGATAAACAATCTGAACCCTTTGCCAACCTGGAGAGTAATAATTACTGTGGCTCTATGTATTTCTTCTCACTGTCTCGCTCTCTCCCTAAAATCACATTAATGGATGAAAGTAGCTTCTGCTGCTGCTGACTCGTGCTTTGAAATGGAAATGTAACTCATTGGCTCCATATGTAGAGCGTGCGTGCACACACACACACACACACACACACACACACACACACACACACACACACAGCAAAGGTATGCTGAAACAGTGTCTCTCTCTCTCTCTCTCACACACACACACACACACACACACTGCCCTTAAACCATGGAACTAAGCGAAAGAAAAACTGAAATAACACTAATGTTACATTAACAGACACATTAGCCTGCTTAATGTTAGCCCGCTAGCCAGCCATTAGCCTACAGCTTATAGAAAATGTCATGCTAGCAGAAAGGCAAAGCAATATATTAAAAAAGCAAAATTGCTACATTAACCGATATACTAGCCTCTATATGCAGTGGACAGCAGCACCAAATCAACAGATACTATGGTTTAAAGCTGCAGTGTGGCACTGCAGCTGCATCATTCAGCTGCACACAGGATCTTTTTTTCAAGTTAAAGAATTTCCACCCTGCTTTAGTGTCCTTGAGCAAAGCACTGAATCCTTACCAGCTTCAACAAGCTGACCCCGATTTTCCCTACCTGGATCAGTATTTACCATATAACTTTCATCTGTGTTATTTTAGCTTGTTAGCCTTGGGATACGCCATAGTAAGGAACAGTTTTACATTCAGACCGACAATGGCACTACATCAAAAAAGCAGCATCCTCATTCATTTCAATGAGACCAATATGCTGATGCAGTGAGACCACAGCTGCCGAGGACTCCAGCGGCTGCAATACCTCTACAGGCCTGGTGTTTTTACTGAATATAGCAGTTAACAACAATCAGCATCGAAAGACAGCGCTATTACTGTGGTGACACGATAAGTGCATTTGAACGTGATACGATTGCTTAGCTTAGAAAAAATGTTAAAACAACATAGTTATTCAGTGGCATTGTTGTACTTACCAAGGCCTTACGAATACTATAGATGTAGAACTAAATAATGACACACATGTATATACCTACATATATAGATGTATAGATATTATGTAGTGTGACGGCCCCTGCTGGCTCTGTGTCTGCTTGTCTTCATTATGCATAACGGGGAATTCACACTGAAAAATGGAATCTGGCGAATTGTTGCAGGGTGTGGCGGGGGGGGGGGGGGGGAGTGTCAATGAACAGCCTATTTGTGTGACATCCTGTTATGTTCTTAAACCCCCCCCAACAAAGCACAAGTAGACTATTTTTCAAAATTGCTGTTTTCCGTCAGACCGTTTATAGATTTTGGCGTTTCCGACCACACTTATTTCAAAGAAAAGATAGAAAGAAAAGAGACGAGTGAGACAGAGCGAGTGTTTTGTTGTAGCCAGAAACATTCAGCTATTACACAAACTTCCAGGCAGTTCAGTGCTTTTTTTAGTTTTTGACCCTCCGGTTTAATGCACAGGAATCTCACACTATCTCAAACCGAAGCTCAAAACACACTGAGAAGTCGCCGGTTACATGATTGGCCACCGCAGCGTCGCGTGGTGTTTCGCTTTTCCAAAAGTTGAGTCGGTCTTAATTTTTTGCCACAGGAGTCTTGCGTTTTTTTGAGGGACTCACCTGTTGCATCAAGTGAAGGCGGCTTAACTATTTAACTATGCTTAGGATGTCTGCTGGGGGAGCCTGATTTGGAGCAACTGGGCTATGGGCTCCACAGGATATGAAAGGCCCATCTTCCTGGACTTGGTCCTCTTTGGCTTTCTGCTCTGCTAAAACCGGAGGCTCGGTTGTTATTTTGTTTGTTTTGTTCCTTTTCTTGTATTTCTATTTAGTTAAACATATATATATATATATATATATATATATATATATATATATATATATATATATATATATATATATATATGTTTTGTTATGTTTTTGTTGACCTAGAGCCAGTTCTATCACAACAGACATCCGGTAACAGCTAATGTAACCAAGAAAGGCAAACCCTGCCAATCAAAAGGTGCTGAAGAATACTACACTGAATCTTAGAGGAATGTCTGAGGTAACAGAGGTTCTTTTTGTTTACAAGTGCAGAGAAATGTATAGCCATTGATGTTTGGCACCTGGAATTTGATTACAATAGACTATACCTTGATTTAACGCAAACATAGAACGGTTAATGTGCATGTTGAACCATCTACGCTGCCACCAATATACATAGCATAGTTCACTGGAATTTGTAAAAATTGTACCGCAGCTGTTGAAGTTCTAACTAATTTGGCAAAATAAATTTGGATATTGGTTGTCAAGGATGTCTTGTAGCCACACCGACTGATCTTTCATTACAAACTCCAGTTGAGAGGTTCATTTCATGCTTATTTTTAGAGCCGGCTGTCTGAGTAATCCTGTGTTATAAAATAACCCTCAGCTCCCACCACAGCGAGGCGTCTGCACCACAAGGTACACAAAAACAGTAACAAACTGCTTTGCCAAAGTGGCCGCATTAACAGCTCTGTACCAGCTAAATGTAAAGTTTTAACCCGTGATGTAAATTATGTTTCTTTAAAGCATATACTAGCTCATCAGGCATATATTTAGGCTTTCATTAGCATACTGTAGATCTTCTTTTAAGATGTTGGCTGTAACGCTAACAGTTCAAAAGATGAATGTAGTGGTCTCTATTAGTTGGGTTTAAAGATTTCAGAAAAACATTAGCATGCTGGTTCAGAAAAAGAGCTTGACAAAAAAAACTGGCACATAACAGTTACGCATGAATACTAATGGGTGGTAAAACACAATCGGTCTAGCCATGCAACAGCACTTTTATGATGTTCATAATTTCAAGCGCTGTCATGCTATTTCATATGATATACACATGCTCTTTTATTTTCTTTTTTCATGCTGTCCTCTCTGATTTGAAATGACAGATAGATGTACAATTCTGCTGTGATGCAGTATTTACTGCAAGCATGAAATATTCAAGTCTAGTCATTAATATCAACAGATTTTAGAGCCCTGTTTGCTCGTGCCTTTAGGTCAGCTCAGTGGATTTCCCTTCAGATCTGAGGTATAAATTCAGGGCAGACAGGGTTATGATGTCATTACTTAATGCCAGACATTACTTGCCGAGCAGTACAAGATGGAAAAGTAATTCCTGATTAATTGCGTCTGCTAGGGAATACATTTTCATTTTCTCTTTAACTTTGTCTCCCAGTGCATAGCAGTGCCTTCCTCTCTGTCCCAATATCTCTTTAACACAGTTGCTCTGATCTTTGCCTCTTTCTCAATCTCTCTCCGTTTCTTTATCCATATTCTTCTCTTCTCTTTCTACCCTCTCTCCCTGCATTAGTCTACTGTATGTAGGCCACGGCTCTTTTTAAAGTTCTGTCATTTGAACACTAAAAAAGATAGATTACTTGCTCATTTTCAACCAAGCGTGGACGGCTAAATGATACTTTTCCTTTTCAGCATCACAAGCATAATGACCCATGTACACTTTACATGTACTTTGTGTGTTCTCAGATAGTCAACTCTACTCTGTGACACTACAGTATGTATGTTCTGCACATACAAGATATAACAATTCAGAACTTTAGAACTGAGAGCGCACAAAAAATGGTTCATTGCTTCCAGTATTCATTAGATCTCTCTGTAGCTCTCTTATCTCCACACACTATCTCTCATACACACACATTCACACACCACCTCTTTGCTCTCCATTGAACTGTGTACTCTGCAGTAGTTAACTGCATTGAAGTGTGTGTGTATTCTCTGGTCTCAGTGGACAACTAGAAGGACCCTCAAGTACCTGAAATTCATCAGTTCTCAATGAGATATTTTGCTCCTTCTGTTGCATGTGTGCGCACACACCACACACACACACACACACACACACACACACACCCCACACACACACACTATTCTAAGTATTAAGGTTTATAATGTGTGTATGCTCACTGCAAAAGAACTGTTTGCATTCATTGAGGAAGATGTTAAAAGATGATGGACAGAAAGGCCAAGCTTAAGTCTTCTAAAATAGAGTAGCCTTACATGGTACGAAAAGAAAATATGTACCAGACATCTGGTAGAGGATGGATTCCTGAACCTAGCCCAACGGGACCCGACGGAACCCATCAGGCCGGGCCGGGTTTGAACAGATATTCAGAAATAAGGTTTGGGATCCGGACGGGCTCAGTCATATTAGCGTGATAAGACTTTTGTTGTAAAATGGTGTTGCAGCTCCTTTAAGAGAGCTCAGTGCGTGGCTGTGGGTGTGTGTGGAAAGTGGGCAGAAGAGAGATAAAGAAAGAGGAAGCAGACGTGTAGCCTAGATGTGACCGGAGCAGAGTTGGTGGAATAAGTTTAAGTTTTGTACACAGCTCAACTGTTGACATTTCCAAATGCCTTCCTACAGTTGCTTAATAAAAGCTTTCCACACAAACATACATGTGCCATTAGTATGAGAAAAAATGAGATTTTAACTGTGTCATGCTCGGGTCGGGCTCGGACAGAAGTATTTTAATGCCTGTTGGGCTCAGGTCGGATGTGGGCCGGGTTCGGACAGAAAAATGCAACCTGATCCGCACTCTAACAGTTGAGTAGAAAAACAGGATATAGCTGTTAGGCGCTGTGAAAAGGCATAGCCAGTTAAAGAAATGGACCAACAGATCCCTTTGCTTTCGACGGAGACCAGTGAAGGATATTAGAAGTAATTTTCTGGGGAGCGCTGAGCATTACTGCGCAGCCTCCAACTGAGCTTGACGATATAGATGTGACGTGAGCAACATGTTT